>NW_006443225.1:2731366-2742987 GCF_000325575.1 Pteropus alecto | reverse complement strand
CTATTCTTTTTTTCTCTCTGATTTTAAATACATCAACTATGAATTCTACCATCCTGGGGCAGGGGCAGGGGTAGGAGCGGGGCAGGGCCATGAGAAAGTTTAGTAACTTTCTTGATTGAAGAGAAAATATCATACTATTAAATAAAGATTATTTGAAGACTCCACACATATTCATTGAAGGTCTACCTCATTCCGGGTACTGATCTAAGCGTTGGAGATAGAGCTGTGAATAAGAGGTTTAGGGACATGTCTCAGGGTGTCCCCAAGGTTGTGTAGGAGAGACCATGAATAAATCCATGAACAAGATAATTTCAGAGAATAATCATTTCTACGAAGAAAAGGAAACAGACTGAGTACATGTGTGGTAGTGGTACATAAATTTGACTGAGTAGTTAAGGAAGGGTTCTCTTTGGAGGGAATATTGAAGCTGAAATCTGAAATAAAATGGTGGCACTAGCCCTGAGAAGATTTAGGGGAGGGAGCTGCAGGCGGGAGAATGGTAAGTGCAAAGGCCCAAAGGAAGCGTGGGCATGACATGTTCAAAGAGCAGAAAGAAGGCCATGTGGTGGGATCACCAGGAGCGAAAGGAGATAAGACTTTAGAGGGAGCTGAGCCAGGCCAGGCAGGATCAAGCAGCCTCAGTAGGTGACTGTCTCCGGCTCTCTGTACAGTGTGAAGCCATTTAAGTGCTACTGTGAAGAGATCGAGTTGTGGGTAGTATAGATGAAGGCTGCTGTGCTCTTCAGGTAAGAGATAATAGTGGTGAGGTTGAAAGGAAGTAAATGGGTTGAGGACATATTCTGGAGTCCAAACTAGGTATGAAGAGTATGGAGGTGCATCCCAAGGCAATTTAGAAAATCCGAGACACTATTCAAGTGTTATTTTGTTTTTGGTGACATGCACTGGGACACTGATATTATGTTCTGGAGAAGGTAGGCTAGTACAAGTCTTCCTTATTCTCATAAAAATTGGAATGTGAACTTCTCTAAGAGTTGGTTGACACCATCAGCACACTATACTAGCATTTTGATCACAAAGCTGTATCTCATTTTCTGCTGCTGGTGTTAACCATGTGAATTCGGCAATTAGCTTCTTATTTCTTGTGACTGAAAGGAGAGGCAGACTTATTTTTGTCCATTTCAAATGTCACAAAAGTCAAAGTTACTATAGGAAACATTTGTTTTTACTCCAGTACTTTGCTGAGTTGTATGTCAAATATGGTTCTTTATGACTAAAGAATGTTAATGAAGTTTGAGGCAATCATTGAAAAGATACAGTGCTACATTTATATTTATTATGACACACATACTATTTAATTACGAGGTCTCATTCACAAATGGCTTTGGCGAAGTACAACCTTGAAGCAATTTAAACTTATAATGACCTTAATTATTATGCAGTTGGAGGCTAATTTTTAATTCCAGTTTGACTTCTGTGCCACCTAAGCAATGAATTAATAATATTATTTGTCAGGAAAAAAGGAAAAACTGCCTTAAATACCATACTTGCATGGTTTGTATACCTTACAGGCACCAATTTCCCTTTATTCTCTTCAATTGGGACAGTATAAAGAGGTCTTCAAAGCAAAAAATGGATTTTGAGCAAGTATTGTGCACATTTTTCTAAATGGAAAAAAATATCTAGCAACTTC
Source organism: Pteropus alecto (assembly GCF_000325575.1). Lineage (NCBI taxonomy): Eukaryota > Metazoa > Chordata > Mammalia > Chiroptera > Pteropodidae > Pteropus > Pteropus alecto. Next base: position 2,741,336 of record NW_006443225.1, on the reverse strand, counting down.
AGTAAAAGGGCCCTGATATCAAGGCCATTTCTAGTCAAACTGCAGTAAGTGCAGGTTCTTACAATGGCCCTGCTTCCCTCATCGAGGTGCCTATTGACCTTATCTTTTGGTTTCTAGACAAACTTGTCAAAACCTTTAGGCCAGAAATGATCGGACATATTTCATATACACAATGGAATGATCTTAACTGATTGTGTTTCTTCTTGTGGGGTTACTGGCATCCTAAGTCTTTCTTTCCTCTTTTAAAATGATTTCAATCATGGAGAAACAAATGAGATGAGTTTCCTCATTGTTCCTGAAATCTTGTGCAACACACAGTCCCACATTTGACTGTTGGTCATGTTCCTTTTCTGGCCTCTTTAGGACTCCAAGTCCTTGAAAATTCAAATTAATTAGGCTTACGCTCAATTGTAATTTTGCAGCCTATGACCATAATCCAAATCCACCTAACTTACACCGTGCAGTGTATCTTAGGCTCCAGAGAAAGATGATTTATAAATCTCATTAAACTGGTCACATAATCATTGTGAAACTCTTCGTTTGCAAGACGAAGACAATAATACAGATTTTGCTTGATTATTGTAAGAATTGGAAGTAATGTACGTTAAGCACCCATGACAGGGTCTGGGATAGTAAGCATTAAACAAATGTTGTTTATTATTATCACCAATATACCCATCCAGGTATATATAGTTTCCTGCCTGGACAATTGTAGTATATCCCTAACAGGTCTGCTCACCTCTAGTTTTCTTTCTTCTATATTTATCTTCCTAAATAGCACTCACATCAGGTCATTCTGCAACTCAGATGTATTGTGTAGTTTTTGTTGGATACAGGATCAAGTCCAAATTGTTTGGTTTGGCATTCAAAATCACAAGCTACGCAATTTGACTCAATCCACACTTCATCCTTATCTCTATTCTAAACCTGGCTCATTTATACTTCTGATTTAAAATTTATCATATTCTACCTTGTGTAATAGTTTTTTTTTTCCTTGTAACTAGATTTATCTCCACAGCTATATAGAGAGGAATTACCATGTCTTATTCTTAAAAATTTTTTTCCCATAGAATCTATTTGTACAGTGTCTCTTACATAAAAAGTTTCTAAAAAATTGTTCCTGACAATAATGTGATTGCAGGTCAGGAAGACAGGCAATTCTGTATAACAATGAGGAGGAAAAGTGAACAATATTTTAGTGCTTTTGTATTTTGTCACCTCTTCCCGAATCCTTCTAAAATTAATTAGAAAAGAAAAAATATTTAAAGTTTACATAAAATACAGTTTACATAAAGCTTTTCTTATAAAGTCTTTGAAACTCTTTAGGTTTTAACACTTTTTATTTATAATCAAATTCAAAGGAGAAATTTTTCATCTTAAACTGAAGGCCTCCCAGAGTAAAATTTTTACTCATGCCTGCACAGTAAATCAGTGGGAGGTTTGGGATCAGAATCAGATCTTTAAGTATCCACCTCAGTGTCTGGATGCTTAAAACAGAGAGATTAATAGATGGAAGGAATTCCTGAGGCCTGGATGCCCTGAAAGCAGATTCAAAGCTTAGCTCTGTTTATATAATGAAACCTAATCCATCAAACTTAAAGTAAATCCATAGGCAAGTGTACAGAAAACATATTCTTCTCTGTTTTTGTTTTCTGATTATAGCACAGCCATACTAACATCTTCCAAATGGACTACTCTTAGTGGCTGCTGGCCAAAACACAGCTAAAATTATGCCTCATATCTTTTCTTTTGTCTGGGTTTTATTTTTTTTTAAATCTCTTTAATATTCATTTATTTAGTATCTGTTTTGTAGCATGTAAATTCCGTGATAGATAAAAGATGTGGGACATATTTTGAGACACACATAAATGAAATAGAAGACTCAGTTTTGAACCTTAAGAATCTTTCGTTCTTATTGAAGAAATAAGATATACATTAGTCAGTGACCTATAAGATCATATGCTGAGAAAGGTGGTAAAATATTTGTATAAGAGGCCAAATAAAGGCTTTTAAAGTTTGATGTGGTAAGGGAAGGCTTCATGAGGTTGTGAAAGGTAGTGGTAAAATAACAGGTTTTTGTATTAGACCCTATTAGGTTTGAATCCTGGTGCTGACTCTTACTGGTTATGTGATTTTAGAAAAGTTATTTCTTTTCCCGTAGTCTCAAACTTTTCCTATGTAAATCAGGCATAAACGTGCCCATTTCATCGGAGTACTGCTTTCTAACACAAGGTCTAACTCATACCAGGAACTCCATAAGTGAAAGTTTTCTCCTATATTGAGTTAAGCTATAGTAAAATATGATTATGTAGAGATAAAGGGGAAGGTATTAGAGGCTAGTAGAACACACAGCAAACCTTCAAGGTCAGAAATAGGCACGTTGTATAATAATGAGTACATGTCCATTCAGGCTACAGAGCCGTGGGCAGTAAAGATGAGTAGACAGGAGCACTAGTGTGGGGACCCTGGGGAATTTGGATTTGTAAATAGCAGGGGAAACATTGAGTTACTCAATAAAATCTAAGCTCTTAAAGAGGTAGCCTTTCTATTTTAAATATACCTGAAAGCTCATATTATTAACTCTCGTTTTTTTGTTTTGTCTCAGAGACTAGTCTGTTCTTTTATATCCCAAAGAGTGAATAAAGCGGAATTGCTGCAAAAATAGAAAATAGATTTGGCCGAGCAAGTTCAGGGGTGAATGCAGATGAGAGGAGATAAGAAAATACTTTTGTAACATTAGAAGGAGGAGTTGGAATAGGCTGATAAGTCAGATAATGAGAGAAGAAAATAGATTTGAGAGATATTTAAATAAGACCATGCTTAAGTGGTGGTTTGGTTATAGAAGGGGATGGGAGAGAGAGGTGGGTATCCAGAATGACTCCTGAAACTCCAGCGTTGTAGCACTGCAGGTCGAGTTGCCTTTTAGACATTAAGACTGAGAAGCCTTTGAGCCATCCAAATGTAGAGATCAGGCAGGCAGTTTTGTATTTGCACTTGGACTTAGAGCAGTGGTTTTCAACCTAGGAGTAATTTTGCTCCCCTCAACCCCTCTCCAGAGGGCATTTGTCCATGTCTGGAGATGTTTTTATTTTCACAGTTGGGAGAAGGAGTGCTACTGGTGTCTAATGTGTAGAGGCTGCTAAACAGCTTACAATGTATAGGTCAGCCATCACCCTGCACCCCATCCCTCCATACACACATCAAAAAATAATCTGGCCCCAAATGTCAACAGCATTGAGTTTGTGCTTCTTGGCGGGGGTTGAGGTGGAGTGATGGGAAGAAGGAGGTCCTTCTTAAGAATATTTATAACGTGATTCTATTTCCACAAAATTCAAAAACATCCTAAATTAAGCAATCGAGTGCTTAGCGATAAAAGCATGTGGCAAAACTATAAAGAAGAATGTAAGAATAAAGCACACAAAATTTAGATTATTGGTTATCACTGAGGAGAAGGGAATGAAAGGCATGGGATCGGGGAAAGTCAACAGGAGATTTCAAACATCAAAAACATATACTTTTAATAGGTGGTGGGTTAATAATTGTAAGCTGCATTGTCATATTTTGTACCATTTACCTATTATAAATATTCTTTTTATCTTTTCAGCACTTAATAAGAAGCAAGGTAAAAAATCTAATGGCTAGGTAGAAATGAATGAGTCTACAAGGAAGATGGAAAATATCAAGAGATATTCAGAATTGGGACTTTGCCAGATGCATGTGACAAGAAAAGAGAGTATCTTGAGAGTTTAGTATCCTGGTAAGACTATTATGTCAAAATGAAGAAAAGATTGATGGTCTTTTCATTCAAAAAAGTTGTGACCACCTTAAATTTAGAGACACACACAAATTGACAACTAAGACAGGAAACTGATTTGGAAGATACAAAGAAGGATGTGTCCTCTGCCGGTGAGGGGATCACACCTGACTTTATAGAAGGGGTTAACATTGAGTTGAGTCTTGATAAGTGATATGATATCTATTATATAAGCAAACTACCAAAATAAGGCATAATGGAATCAGGAAAGATGCAGTGGAGATGGAAAAAAGGATATGCTCTCCAAAAATAACATTAGGATTTTAGGCAGACATAATGTAACAGAATTAATGTACCCATAATTTAAAATCCAATAAGACATTTTTACTTTTATGAAAAGAAGCCCAACCACTGTGTTTTCACTGTACTTATGCAAAAAAGCAGAACACTCCTCCTTCCCTTGCCCTTTCTCCGAATGACCAGCTTCTACGACTCAGAGCTGCTGATTCCAAATTTGCGCTTTGGTTCAGTACCAGCTGGCTATTTTTTGATATTATAATGAGTGACCTAATCCACACTAAACTCAAGTCTCTTCTGTCATTCTGGGTAGTTAAGAGCTAGACAAGTACATTATCTGCTGCATATTATCAGGGCAATTTCTGAGCACAAAGGGTGAGGTACTGAATTTATACAGAAGTCAAGCAAAGGGGATGGCTTTTGTTTTTCACTAAAAATATTCATTGTTTGAACCTACATTGTTGGTTTTGTTGTTTTGTATTGTTAAAGCATTGCTTTTCAACAACCGGTTTTCAGATCAACGTATAATGACGTTTTCCAGCCTGCCTCGCCTGATATTAACCCATTGCAATGCACTGGTGCTAGGTTCGTAAGCCCTTGTGTTCTGCAAGAGATGGCACAAGATTAAGTGCAGAAATGAAAGAGGTTAGAAGGAGAGGTCAGTTTCACCTGAAAGAAAGAAATTGGAGGAAAAAACATAATAACTGCTATTAAGGCTCACCTTTGTTTTACTTCTTCAGTTAATGCTACCTTCTCTTGATCACACTATTTTTCTGAGAGGACTCATTATGGGTCACACAATCATACAAACATGAATTTTATTCCTACCCTTGCCAGACTGGGAAAACAAGGGGAAATCATTCCATTTTTACAAGTGACTTTTCTTAATCTTTACAATAAAAATAATAACTTACTTCCTAATCTGTAAAGATTAAGAGGTCAAAATAGCTTTAGTCCACTGTAGGTCCTCAACACTTAGTTATGTTATATTATATGTGTTTTATAGCACTTACCATAATATGGCTTGGCTTTCTCAGTTAAGTGTGCTTATGTTGTCTCTTCCACTAGGCCAGCAGCAGATATTACAGTTTCTTGCCCACAAATTAATGAAAATTGGAGAATGATTATTTTCACATTTTTATCCTTACAGCAGAATGACCTTTGGGAGCATGGCAAATGACTTCAGTGTACTAACCTTTTGGTATTCAACAGTGCATGCATCAAAAGAGTGATATATTTGATATGTGAAATTAATTTAGGTACTTATATTTTATGATATGTTATGTTGATAGTTAAGGAACGATGCTTTTGCTTTTCTGTAAGAAATTAAAGTTCACCAAGGAATTACAAATAGCAAAATGTACTTTACTTCTGAGTATCAAGTATAAACTTATGAGTCTAGGTTTTCCATTTCTTTTGAATTTTTTTTAGAAAAAAATCACAGAAAAAATAGGTAATGTAAGAGTTTCTTTGATTTGACTCGATTATAAATTTTTCCAAGGTATTTCTCTCTTTTCCCTCTCACTCTGTAACATAGGATGTCACAATGACCTTAATAGTTTTCCATGGGGAAAAAAAATTAGATGCAGAGAGAGCAGAGTGACACAAAGAGAAAAGCAATGAACAAAAGTCAGACAATTTACAATTTCTTGGGAGACACTGATCTTCTGTTTTGACAATACATGCTGTACTAGAACATTCTTATCCTACAATTTTAATATTGCAACTGAATTTTATTATTCAAATGCTTTTTCTTTTTGTGGATCTATATTGCTCTACTTGTTCATTTGTCACATCTGATAATAGGGAAACATAACAATTCTTTTCCTGCAAAGTGAGGTATTGAGGTTAGCTGTCTGGTGGGAGTAGACATGTTTATTTCTAGAAAAATTGTCTGTGTGTATGTCCTCTCTTTTTGACTGTAAGCTATTTTAAGCCAGTGACTATTCTGTATTCATCTTTGCATCTCAAGAGTCCAGCACAATGCTCAATATGTAGTAGGTTCTCAATAAATATTTCCAGATGGCAAGCATGAATTTCATTTCCCAATTCTGAGATTTCTTATTTCACTATAATGCAAATTGGACTTTGCCTAATCCCTAGTTTAGGGCCATGCAATGGAGAGATATCCTTTGGTTTTTGTTTGAGGTTGGAACAAACTGCTAAAGTGAACAGAGGCAGTGAGGTCGAAATTGTTTTGTTTATGCCATCATAACTTCCTGCACTGTTTACAGTTGACAGTAGATGCTCAATAAACACTTGTTGATATAAATAAAAAAATTTCATTGGATTTTAACTTTACTTGAGAAGAACCATCTATTGATCAAAAAATTATCACTTTAAATTTCAGCAGTCTCAGGATTATCTGTTCTTTTTGTATCACTTTGTCATGATTCAGTAAGATGGAAGAGATGAGCCAATGATTCAGGCCAGTCCGAGTAATTTTTAGGAAGATATCTGCAAACCAGAAGATCATCCTGCCTATTTCTTAGCTTTGTATTCGTTGTAGTCTAACCCTGAACATCAGTTCTAGTAAAAGTGATTATTATTTGATCCCTGTGAATAAATTACATCTTGATACTACATTTTCAAGAAGTTTATCTATATTCAATGTTTATCTATATTCAATGTTTCAGAGACATTTTTATGCCAAAAAGTCTAATTCCATGATACTTGAGATGTGAGTAATTGTTTTGGCCACTCATGATCTACAATACTACACCAAGTAATTCAGATAAATATTTGAAGTGACTGACTACAATATCTTTCAGAAATGAGCAAGCTAAAGATTCTTTTTTCTTAGTTTATATCTTTTGAGAAGAGATGTCTTCATATACTCTGGCATGCGGGAGATGTCTGTTATATTAGAGGGTAGTGAAGGTGGTAGAAGGGATGGGGGTGTATGTGAATAGGGGAGATAGAGGGAGAGAAAATAAAAATTAATGTTTAAACAACAAATTGAGTTGTGTTTATTATCTTCTATTATTGTACCATTGTGTTCTGCATAATATAAGAACAATAACCTACCCCTGCCCCTGCCCCATGATGGTAGAATTCATAGTTGATGTATTTAAAATCAGAGAGAAAAAAAGAAATCGACACAAAAAGACCACAATATTTTTCTAAAGATGACCTTAGAAAGTTCATACCAGCAATTTCCTTGCTTTGTATTCGAAGAAACTAAAGACCAATAAGACAGATGAGAGCAAGGCACCCCAGGACTAGAGTTCAGATCTCTGGAACTTCATGTTTTGTAGACATTTACACGTACATACTTGCATACATGTGAATCCCTCTCTCTTTGGGGACTTATGTCAGGGTTTGTTGACAAAACACCATATTTCTAGTAAATCAAATGTTTACTGTCTTGAACGATTTGCAGGACAGACTTAATGAGTGAAACGTGAAAGTCAGTTTGCCTTACAGAAAAAATGGCTCAGAAAAAAATGGCTCAGAGGAAAAATGAAGTGATGTGAGCAAGGATAGCGTGTAAGTGATTCTTAAAGTCGAAAAAAAATTCATGTAATAAGCAGGTGCTTTAAACAAACAAAAATCTGGAGAGCTCTGAGTTCTGTGCAGAGCACAAGCCACCACTAATTCAAGTGTTCCTGAAACAATCATCTAATGGGAGGTATGTTTACAGATTTAATTGACCAATTGTCTTTCACACGTCAGGAAAGAAAGATAGGTCCTTAACTATTATAAGTAAATTTAATCAATTTTAGGCTATTTTTAACAAGGGCTACAGTCATCTCCACACTCTCCCTTTCTCTCTAGCAGCTTTATTTTTTAAGCCATAGAAAGTAAATGTTTATTAAAAGCTTCCCAGCCAGCTCTTCCTTTCAATTAGTGGTACCCTTAAGATCCGATATCCTTCTGTTATTCCCTTAAGAACCATTTCAGCTGCAATCTGCACTTAATATTGAATTTGTACCAGAGAAATTCATTAAATACAAAGAGTATAAAAATTCCTTTATGCTTCATTCTTTTAAATCAGTCCAAACCACCGTGCCTCTGAGTCGTAGCAGATACACTCGGGGCTTGAGGCAGAGAATGGGTGGAGCAGAGCAAGCCCAGAGGACAGAACAAAGCAATGCGAGAGGAACTGCGTATTCAAATGAGTTAGCTGCCGTACAGGGATGAGGTGGAGCAGGACTAGAAGAAGGGACAAAGGAAAAGAGAGAGGAATGGGATATTCAAGCGGTTAACAAGAGCACAGGGCAGATGAGTTCTGTAAACCATCTTTCTAAACTGAAATTAATGTGATATTTTCAAGTTCATCTATGAATGATAAATCTTAGCAGAATTTCAGTTTTAAATAGATTTGAGCTATGATCAACTTTAAAAAAGAAGTTTATCTAGACAAGTTATGGCTTCAATCCTTAGTCAAATGTATGTTTTGCGTCTTCGGCACTACTGCATATCAGGAACTGTGGGCCGAGCAGTTTGGGATGGAGTGGGTGAGGCTGGGTGTGCTGGTGACTGTTTCCTTCTTCACAGACCAGGATTCAGTGCTGCTGGTCACAAGAGCAAGGATAGAAAAGATTCAGTGTTTAGGCGGGGAACTTCCCTCAACAAATACACAAAAATAAAAGAAAAAGCAAGTGAACATGCCGTGGAAATTGTAAAATATTAGCATTGTTTTGGAGGGAGTGCCTATAAAATGGTTCACCTGAAATCAGTCACATTCTTATGTGTACAGGCTCTATTAACTCAAAAACCCAGTTTGAATGACTTCTTTACTTTTTCTAACTGATTGGCTTCGTGTAGCCATGAGCTAAACTCTAAGATCTGAGGATGGCAGGGACTCATGAAGCTCATCAATGAGTTCATGCCTTTAGTTCAAATAACACTAAGCCAATTTGGGGGATTTTCAGAGAGATGCTAGTGTTGCTGTTTTAAGGGTTTTACACGGTGGAGAGCATTAAAAATATGGAAAGTGCACTAAAAACTTCAGTGTTTCTTTATATTATTAAAATCTTAGATACACACCTTCTCCTTTTCATAGAATACTAGTTAAGCACATCTTGGGGAATTTTCTGGACTACAAGGCATAATGAGGTGGTTTTGTAGAATAAACACTTCTTTCAGTTGGAATGGGCTCTAGGTCCTTCCTGGGAATGGCACAGCCCAAGGGTGTGGTCATCAGCAGCAGACATGTCTAGGAGGTTACTTTCAGGGAGCTGGTTGGTTGTCCTTGCAAAGCTCTGTTTGTTTATTCTGAGACATTGCCCAGAAAATAGTCTTCACTGACGCTGACTGAGGCTGGACAGGAAACTCAACCATTTTTTGCATTTGTAGAAGTTCCACAAGAGCCATTGGACTATAAACTCCTGACATTTAGCAACTGGCCTACTCACCTCTGTTTCCTTGGAGTCTAGCGCAGTCTTGGGTACATAGTAGCTGGTCCATGAATGAGTGCTAAAGCTAATTGTTAATAAAATTAGTAAAATTTAAAATAGGTCTCTCTGTCCCATTCCACTGAAGTATAAAGTTTTCACGTTGCTCTAACCTGGAATTATTCTTTTACTAGAACACTCAGGAAATGTATTTTTAGCCTTAAAGATTATTAGTAATGAAAACGATGTCCTTTAATTACATAGTTCAGTATTGGCCAATTTTTGCTCTCCCTCCTCTTCTGTCCTTGTAGTCAACATTGATGGTCCATCAGGACATTACTTCCATGAGGACCTCTCAGACTCCAGAGTCTTCTCCACACTGAGCTGGCTTTGAAGACAAAACTGTCTTCCTTGTTTGATCTAGTTTATCTTTGCCATTTTATGGATGAGAAAACTGAGGTTCAGGATTGTAAATGACTCTCCCAACAGGTAGCTGGAGAAAGACCTCCCAGACTTTGGCAGATTGTTTGTTCTCTCTCTTGCTTTCTCTGTCAAATCTTTTTGGGTTACTGTTTTTGGG
>NW_006443225.1:2571928-2731345 GCF_000325575.1 Pteropus alecto | reverse complement strand
GAAAGAGTGAGAATAAAAGGATAACAGAAAAGGAGAACTGTGCAAAAATATATATTTTGTTATCTTCTTCTCTACTTGTGAGCAAAATGAGGGCACATAGACTTGGAAATTCTTAATAGAAAAAAATAGAAGCTTGAAAATATTATATTTTTAATTATGCCTTAATATCGCTTCATAAATACAATCCTGGTGGCATATTTGTTGTCATATAAAAATATCTTTCTTTAACAGATTGATGTGGAGATATTTGACTATATGAATTTTTACCATTTTCACAGTATCTAAATAATAAGAATAAGAATATGGATAATTAGCAGTAGTAGTAGTACTTTAAAGGCAGAATACTTAATGCTAAAAAGAAAATATTCTGGTTAAAAAATTCTACTTCTTAAAAGAAAATGTTTTCATTTCAAGATCCGATCAGAAATACTAAGGAATCCTTTGGCAATCTTTTTTGTAATAAACACAGCAAAGGCAAATTTGGCCATCATAGGTGTTTTGTGTCAGCATGGCAGTTTCCCAAGGAATTGGATGTCAGCACAAATGCCTGCTGTTCTTCAAGGTCAGTGCCCCAGAGATGTGGGCTTGAGTCAGGATGGGGGTGCCAGGATATCTTTGGCCTAAGGAAGATCTATTCCAATTACCAGGTCTCCTGGGGTCAGAACTTTCATTCCTGGGGCTGGGATGTAATTGAATTACCTTTGGTACAGGGAATAACACCCCTGACCTAAATTCAAGGTATTTGTCTGCTAGTTTTTGGCACAAGATTGACTCATAATTTGACTTATGTTTTAAAATCTTAATTGCTATAATAATTTGGTCTGCCAAGTTCACCAGTCGGCCAAGGTCTTAGCAGAATTTTAACCAAAGAATGGGATTTCCATCTGGCATTGGCTGAATCCTGAAGTTACTGCCACCACTGCCTCCTTGGATTCATTTTTGTAAGGACTGACCACATTTGGAGCTCACCTATAAATCACAAGGTAACGTCGTTACTGGGGATTCTCACTGACGGGGATTAGTCTATTCATTGGAAAGACAAAAAACTGCAGGCATCCAGGGTTTAAATGACTAGGCCAGAATTATTCATAATACTGGAGAAAAACTGAGCAAAACACCTCACTTAATGAGTCATTCTGATTGCTGTGTTCCCCCGAGGAATGCCATTCTCAATTAGGAGCCTCAAGGATCAGAAGATCTAAATGGCAATCCTTCCTTAGTCCAATCTTTAGAGGCAGCAGGTGGCCACAGCAACCTTGAAGTTGCTTTTGATATTCAGCACATTTTCCTTTCTGTAGAGGAATGGCATTGAGGAGAATGGGATTTACCCTCATATTTCTTTTATGCCAGCTGGCTTATGTGGTATTGACCAAATTGGATAAGTAGACACGCCATCCATCTAGTGACTTCGATAACACCCTGCTTTCTCTCAGCATCCTGGGCCCCTTTTTTGCCCAAACCTCACGCTGCTGCTATGTAGCCTGTGCACTTATTTCTACTGTAGCCAGAGAGTGTTTAGGAAACTGCCAAGGGTACTGCTTCCAAAGCCCTACTGCCACTTTGATCTTTTCCTGAAGTAAATTTTAGCAAATTAGCACTCTCTTCATTTCACCCATTACTCTAATAGCATCCTCAGAATGGGTTGGACACCAAGCTTGTACAAATCAATGTTATAGTTCCTTGCCAATTACTGTTTATCCTACCCTAAAATATTCCTCCTACTCATGATAGTAATGTTGTAAAAAGAACACAATGTATATAGCAATTTTATTTTGAAGAGCGAATTAGAGAATCTATCAAAGCACTAACAGACTGGGAAATGCATAATAACACTTTTTACTTCCAAGGGTTCTATCCACCAAGGGAATTATGTATGCATTATATAAAGCACTAGATTAAAATGGCAATTAAAATACTATAAACCCCGAGAAAGAAAGGAGACTAATGTAACCAAACAACTGTGTCATGTGAAGTTCTTTAAGAAAAACTAATCAAATGCTCTGTCTTGTTTAAAGAATTTAGATGCAAACCTATCCTAAGGGATAAGACTAAAAGATTCCCAACAACAACAATCCAAATCTTGTGTCTTTCTCCTTGTCTTTATCCCACCTATAAGTTGAAGGTGATAGGAGAGGCCTTAGATTAGAGCTGGTTTTCTAATTCTAGTGATTAGAGCTTTATCAGAAAGATTTAATACCTAAAAAAAAAAAAAAAACCTTCATTATAAATAAAGATTCATAAAAAGAGAATACTTCTAAACAAGATTCTGAAGGGAATTAATTACATTGATGATGAACCAATATTCTGATGATGAACAGAAGGAACATTGGTATCCATATTAAATTCCAATAATCATACCCTAAAGTATGGGCAGTTTTCACTATTTATTGTTCAAATCCCATCAAAAGTGCTAAACTGTAATCCTAGGATAGGGAGTTCTGAGTTGGCAGATATAATCACTGTTTGAGGGTTTGCATTAACTTGTTAAATACACAAAGCAATTATAATGTTGTTGTAATTGATCATATAAATAAATGAAACAATCATCAAATTAATTACTTAGAAGTCTCATGTAATGAACCTTGAAAAGACAAAGGTTTTACTATAGATTGATAAGGTATGAATTTTTGGTATCACCATCAACTAACTTGAGGAAATAGTTTAATAATCTGTATCAATAGAAATATCCAAAGGAGGTGTCCTATTTTCACATGGAAATCTATGATCTTTTCCTATTAAAAAAAAAAAACCAAAAAAACAAAAACAAAAAACAAAAAACAAAAAACTTAGCGTGGGCACAGGCAAAATCTTTATTGTAACCACACTTAAAAACCACAGAATAGGTTGGGAAGTGGCTACATTTACAACTAAAAATCACAAGAGGCTCATGGCTAAAAGCTTTTTGGAATAATTATCCTCATTTGACCATGAAATTAAATTGTGCTAGAACAGCCTGTTTCAGAGCAAATCTAAAAGAGAATCTACAGATTTAATTCAGTATATGGTAGACTACTCTGGACCACAAAATGAGGAAAATCCATAAGATTATTAACATAATCACCACAGAAGCTCTTCTTATGCTTAGTTTTCTTTAAGTCACAGAGATATTTTTAGTAATTTTAGGCTGTATATAAATTTTTCGTTTGCCTTCCAGCATGCAAATGATATAATAAGAATTTTAAACCTATCTAGCTTCAATTCTTTAAAAATGATCACATGTCCCCAGTGGCTCTTTTCTCTATAATTCATGGATTTTAATGGGAAAATAGAATCCAGTCTACAGGTTATAATCTCACTGCAAATTAAGAAATTTGGATCCTTTTCTCAGCTTATACTTGTCTCTACTAAAAGTCTGTGACCCTAAGACCTTACGTATGAATGCACATGACTCACGTCCCCATTCAGCTGCTCACCTTCCAGCCTCATCTTCAGCCGTTACTCTCTCTTTCAATTTGGTTACAGTAGTTTCCTGTTAGCAGCCTTGCTTTCCATAATTTCAGTTACCCATGGTCAACCACAATCCAAAAAATATTAAATGGAAAATTCCAGAAATAAACAATTCATAAGTACTAAAGTGTGCATAGTTTTGAGTAGTGTAATGAAATCTCACACTGTCCAGCTCCATCATGCTTGGGACATGAATCAATAAATCATCCCTTTGACCAGCATCTCCACACTGTATATACAGTACAATAAAATGTTCTGAGAGCGTCTGTATATACAATACAAAAAATTCACATAGCTTTTATTACATTATATTGTTATAATTGTTCTATTTTATTATTAGTCATTGCTATTAATCTCTTACCTTGTCTAATTTACAAATTAAACTTTATCATAGATATGTATGTATAGGAAAAAACCTAGTATATATGGGGTTCAGTGCTATCTGAGGTGTCAGGTATCCACTGGCAGTCTTAGAACAGCTCTGTGGGTAAGAGGTAACTACTGTATTCTGGGCTGACTTTAATTCCTTGCATATCATGTTCTCTTTAGCTGGTAGGACCATGCTCACCTCTAATCACCTCCCTATTTTGCTTGGCTAATTTCTTCTCTCTTTCGTTTGCTCCTGAAAGTCCTCTCTGCCACCTGAGGCTGAATTAAGGCCATCTCTTCGGTGTTCTTCAGCACCCTGTGTATCTACTTCCTTCTAATTGTATGTCCGTTTGCCACTTTTCCCCAACACATTATAAGTACCATTAAGAGAGAGAAAAAGCTCTACATTGCAGATGCTGCCAATACTTTGCCCATGTCACCTTGGATCTCTTTTTCAATTTCAGGTGAATCAGTTCCCTGGGTGATTTCATGCCTCTAAAAGTCAACACTTGTGTCTTTTTGTCAAAGGGTTGCCCTCGGGCAGTCAGAATCTGCTTTGCTGGCTCATGCACAGAACACGTAGTGCGTGGGAATTTACATGGGTGTGGACTGCGTTAAATAATGACCAACTGGTATGGGGGCATAAGTACTCCAGTTCCCTGGCCTCTAGTGGAGATGATGCTGGGGATGATTTACATTATTTCTAGTGCTTTCTGCAGGATTGACCCTAAGTAACTCTCTGTGGGTGTTTACTTGACCTTTTCATCTCTGTCCTACTTCCCCATCCCCCCACCAAGTTTTTCCTGGATACTCCAGAATAAACCCTTTCTTATGAACCCCCTGCTCAGGGTTTGCTTCTGGGGTACTCATCCTAAAGGATTCCCCATAAATGCTTACTGAGTGAATTAACGCATCTTGATAACTGATGCAGACACAGAATCATTCCAAATTACAGTTTTTCCCCCTCTTATTTTATGGATTGAGCTTTAGAGAGAGTGTTTTGTACAATCTTACTCAGTGAGCCAATGGCAGTGTGAGTCTACTAATAAGAATGTTCCTTCCACTAAATTCCTCATCCTTTATTCTGTATTCTTTGAAAAATTCCTTTGAAAAGAATAATCAGAACCTTCAGTTCTTTCAGTTTTAACCATAATAGTAACACTAGCAAGAACTAATATGTATTGAACTCTGACCATGTATTAGGCATTTTGCTAAATAATTTATATACATTATTTCATTTGAGACTCACGATAAGCTATAGAACAGGCAATGTTATTTTCTCCATTTTACAGATGATAAAACTGAGGCTTAGAAGGGATAATAACCTTGCCAAAGATCACACACCTCGAATATGGAACATCTGAGATTTGAAACTTAGAAGTCCGACCCAAGATCCCATTCTACTAAAAACTGTACACACTTTCTCACATTAAAAAAAAGTGATGCAATTGTGTAGCATTACTTTAAGTAGCTACAAAACTATATTATTAAAGTTCATTCTTAGTGTGTTTCTAAGGCTTTTCTAAATTGTAAGATTACAAAGTTCTGAGGAGGTCATTCCCGGTCTTTTTTCTTTCTTTTTTTTAGGGGGGCAATGGACTCCTTTGAAAAATTATAGACTCTATTGATAGATGCACACACATATAATACTGAATATAATTTCCAGGTGAAATAAGGATGCCTGAATTCAAAGAAATACATTAACATTTTCTGCTCTAAAGTGCATTCAGACACATCATCATTAATAAAGAAACACTTAAATTATTAATGGCATATGACACTGTGGGAGCTAGTGTACAAAGTTAATTAGATAGCTTTTTCCCCACCTTCTATGTTTTGACTAGACAGTTTATAGTCATAGCTAAACAGCAAAGATATTCTACAATATTTTTATTGAAAATTTCATTGAGATAATTCTATTCACATGAAGTTATAAAAACAATACAGAGAGATCCCTTGTACACATCACCAGTTTTCCCAATGGGATCATTTTGCAAAACTGGAATGTAATATCTCAGTCAGAATATTGGCACCTTCCAATCTACCAATCTTATTCATATTTCACCAGTTGCACTTGCACTTTTTTGTGTATATTAAGTTCTACACAATTTTATCGCCTGTATAGTTTTATGTATACACCACTATGGCCAAAATACTGAACTATTCCATCACTAGTAATACCATTATGTTGTTCTTTTATAAATAACAACACCTACTTTCCTTCCATGTCCCCCTCTTACTCCCATTCCAAACTCTTAGTAACTACTAAACCAGTCCTTTTTTCCTAAAATGTTTTCTTATTAAAAATGTTATATAAATAAAACCAAACTGTATGTAACACTTTGTGGCTGTTTTCTTCACTCTGTATTATTTTCTGGAGATTCATCCAAGCTGTTACATGTATCAATAGTTCATTCTCCTATTGCTGAGTATCATTCACGGTGCATGTATTACTGCTATAACAAACTACCACAAACTTTGTGGCATAAACTAACATACATATATTATCTTATTGTCTGTAGGTCAGAAGCCTTGTGTGGGTGTCACTGGGTGAACATTAAGGTGTCTGCAGAATTGTGCTTGTTTCTGGAAATTCTAGGGGAGAATCCATGTCCTTATCTTTTTCAGTTTCTAGAAGTGGCCTACACTCACGGCTCACAGTCCCCAACAACCATCTTCAAAGCCAGCAAGAACAGAGTAGGTTTTCTTGGCAGTTTCATAACTCCAACCTCCTCTTCGCCTCCCTTGTCCATTTCTGAGGACACTTAAGATTAAGTTGGGCCCAATCAGAAAATCTAGGATAGTCTCCTCATCTCAGGGTCAGCTGATTAGCAAACTTAGTTCCATCTACAACCTTAATTTATCTTTGCCACATGACCTAACATATTCAAAGTTCATGGGAATTGGGATGTGGACAACTTTGAGGGGAATGAATCTGCTCATTATATATTGTATATACCACAGTTTATCCATTCACCCGTTGCAGACCATCGAAGTTTTTGGTTATTCCAAATAAAGCTCCCACAAACATTCAGGTATAGAATTTTGTGTGAACCTAAATTTTTATTTCTCTAGTATAACTGCTCGAGATTGAAATTGCTAGATTATATCACAGTAGTATGTTTAGTTTTATAAGAAACTGCCAAGTTTTTTTCCAGAGTGGCTCTAGCATTTCACATTCTCACCACCAGTGTATTAGTGATCCAGTTTCTTCACATTCTTTTCCAGTAATCGGTGTTACACTATTTTTAATTTTAGCTATTTTTATTGTCGTGTGGTGATATCTTATTGTGATTTTAATTTGTATGTCCCTATTAGCTAACGATATTGGACAACTTTTCATATGCTTATTTGTCATCTGTATATCTTCTTTAGTAAAATGTCTCTTTATATCTTTTGCCCAGTTTCTAATTAGATTGTTTGGTTTTTATCTGTTGAGGTTTGAGAGTTCTTTTTATCTTCTAGATGCTAGTTCTTTGTTGGATATGTAGTTCGCAAATGTTTTCTTCCAGTCAGTAGCTAATCTTTTCATCTCTTTAACAGGGCCTTCTGCAGAACAAAAGTTCCTAATTTTGATGCAGTCTAATTTACCAGTTTTCCTTTTATAAATCATGTTTTTGGCATCAAATCTAAGAACTCATTGCCTATTGTTAGATCCTAAAGATATTCTTCTATTTTTTTCTAAAAATTTTAGTTTAGCTTTTATGTTTAAGTCCATGATTCATGTTGAGTTAATTTGTATATAAGTTGTGAGGTTTAGGTTGAGGTTCGTTTTTTTTATTTTTATTTTTTTGCATGTACCCAATTGCTCCAGCAACTTGAAGAGTAATTCAAAGGAATTTGGACTTTGCATATGGAAGTTCAATTGCCCCAGTACCAATTGCTCCTGCTCCAAGGCCATCTTTCCTCCTTGAATTGCCTTTATACCTTCGTCAAAATCAGTTGAGCACATTTCTGTGGATACACAATCTTTCATACTGTATCATGTTTTCTTATATGTCTTTTCTGCACTGTTTTGTGAGCTAATTTTTTTACTCTCAGTTATATTTGATCTTTGCTGTGTCTCTATACTTGAGAGTTGAATAGCTGCCTACAGAAGATGCTGAGTAGCAATATTATTTCAATAAGTACAGTATTACCTCAGTAAGTGCTTCCTTAAATGAAAATAGCCTACGCTTTTTTTCAAAGTTGATAAACCTTATAAAATTTATCTGCTCACATATACAGCTTTCTGACAAAAATGCATAAAGCTCTTATTTGTCTCGTTTAGGTATAGGTAAATATACCCTACTTTAAACAAAATTGTGGCATCTGAATTTTGCCTTTCCAAGTGTCATCTAGATCTCATCTTTCTTGTCCTCTTTTCAACAAATTCAGCTCTTTCTTCTAGTTCTTTATAGTCAGAAGGCAAAGAACTAAACCACTTATGTATACACTGAATATATTGAAATTCATTTATGCTTAAATGTTACATCAGCCATTCATTTATACTTTAAAGCTTTTGATATCAAATTAGAGTAAGAAAGTATTATTTTTATTGGGAGGAGAGTGGTAAAGACATTTCTTGAATCGATAAACAAGTCGAAATATTTTTTCCTTCAGAGATTTGAGATGGGTATTAAATTCTATGGGTTGGAAAGGAGGATTACTAGAATCCTATTAAGTTTATTTCCCTGACTTTACAAGTATTATTCCTAATGTTTAAATAGTGCTGTGTTTGTTAATAAGTAATTTTATACAATATTTAAAATTTAATCCTCATAGTCATTATGAGGTATTATCGCACCTATTTTAAAGGGTACATTATGAGGTATTATTGTACCTATTTTAAAGTCTGTAAGTGACATACTCAAGGTACATATAAACTTAATTGAAGTCTTCTGACTTCAAGTTTGATATTCACTTTACTCTAGCAAGACAAAGGCAATTTGGAAGTAAGAGATGAGATGCTCTATAGCCTTCCTTTCACCAGAACAATGAAGGGTACAGGAATCACTCCAACTCGGGATGCTCCTACTAGAATAACACTGTTCAACCACACTTACTGCAGAGATAGAAATGTCTTATATCTGTACTCCCAAATGGCAGCTGGTAGCCACGTGTGGCTATTGAATACTGGACATTTGATTAATGCTATGAGGAATTAAATTTTAATGTGATTAATTAAAATTTAAATATAAAGAGCTATATATGGCTAGTGGCTTCTGTATAGGACAATGAGTTCTAGACCTCTCTCTTCATTAGCTGAACACATTTTTGGTGACTCTCTCATTCCCATGGTTTCTGATACTGACCTATTCCTTAGCTTTACAAAAACACGAATAACTATTTTAAATTTGACTATTTTATTTAAATGTTTAGTAATCGTATTTTTCTATCTCTTTTCTGAAGTTATAAAAATTGTTATTTCTGAATCCATAAAATGTCTGATGAGAAAAGTGAGAAATATTCTTATGAACCTCACTTCATCACTATTATTAAAATATAATCTTCCTTTACTCTTAGCCTAATAATGCTCAGCCTTTCATTTTTCTCTCCTTCCCACACCAGTCTTTTGCTTTCTGGAAACCCTGTTCTTCAGGAAGTTCTCCAATGTTGAGATCGTTGTTGAGATTGTTGTCCTGCCTTAATTAACTTGACTCTGACTTGCAGCCCCTCAAGTAGAAGCATCTTATTACCCTGCATTTAGAAAGACCACACTGGAGTATAAACCAGCATCCTCTCCCTTTCCTCTGGCACTATTCTACAAACTTACTCTTTCTTCTTCCTATGATGCCACTGTGTATCTCCTCTCATTTCCATCATTCACTGAAGTCTTTGGTACCTTGTCTATAAACTTTTTATTATAAGACCCAGTACCATTCAGATGTTTTCATCACCCACAAGGACAATACATCTATGACTTGATTGCCTTACCTACACAATCTCCTTAATCTCAAGGACTTCCAACATCATGCTACCTTAGCTATCGTCTGTCAGCTATCCTCAACCTGACCATAATTCAAACGTACTCAAGAAACTTTGAGGAGTTCCAATCAAGATGGCAGAGTTGGTAAGTGCTGTGCCTACCTCCTCTCACAGCCACATCGAAATTACAACTAAACTGCAGAAAAGCCATCATTAAGAGGTACCTGAAGTCTAGCTGAAGAGAAGTTCTACAATTCAGGACAAACAGACTGATAGGAGAGGCGGAGATGCAAAATAGGCAGGTGCCACACCTGCATGTGACATTTGAGAATTGAGAAGGATATTGTGGCTGCAGTGAGGGGCCCCTGAGCAGTGAAGGGCCCTGGCCCCACACCAGACTCTGCAGGCCAGGGTACAGAGCCTATAAAAGAAGTCTCTACAATTTCTGGCTATGAAAACCAGTGGAGATTGTGGCTGAGTGAGACAGAGGGCTGAGGGAATCCTAAACTTTCCTTTTAAGGAGTTCATGTGTGAACTTACACACTTATAGATTCACTCACTCTGAGCTCCAGAGCTGGGACAGCAGCTCAAAAGGTGCCAGGGACATATGAGGAAGAATGGAGTTGTTTGGCTTCAGGACAAGGGCTAGAGGGACAGCTTTCTCCCAGACAGAAGTGCTGGCAGAAGCCATTATTCCTTTATTGAGCCCTCCCCCATCCAGCTTGCAGACCCAGGCCACTCTCCCTGCCCTGGATATTCCCTGAGACCGCTACCCTCCCAACATGCAGGCTGCCCAAGCTGCTTCCAGTGTATTCTCCATACAAATGGCCTGTCTTGGCTCATGCTGTGGACTTTTCTAAAATCTCTTAAAGTTCACAAAACATAAACAAGCAGCTTCTGATCTCGACGTGCCTTGTGCCTCTCATTGAGCAGCCCCAAGCCCAGCATTAGCGGCAGGTGGCCTTGTTTTATGGCTTGGCCTTTTGAGGCAGTTCCAAGCCCAGTTAGGGTGCAGCTATCTGCAGATTGCTTGGCGGCTCATGCCAAGTGTCCTTGAGAAGGAAGGAAACAGGCTTCAGGTGAACTTGGCCTGTGTCAGGGACCCTCCCAGGAGACCCCAGCCTGCATGCCAGTCTGAGCCAGAGCTCCACTCAGGGTCATATCTGTGGATGACACACCCAACGGGACAGCAGGGAGACATCAAAGCCCTGCTAAAGTGAATCCTGCTCTATAGGGTCAACCCCTGCACAATAGCTTCTCCACTTGTCACAGCCAGTCATTACAACCAATCAGCCTGAAGTTCAATCTCTCCTACTGACAAGCAAATAGCAGCCAAGGCTCAACTATAACTAGAAGGCACACACAACTCATACAAGAGACATACCTGGAGGACCTAGCTCATGTGACCAAGAAAGACTGTGCCACTGGGCCCCACAGCACAACTATTACATAAGGCCACTCTACTAAGACTGGGAGACATAGTAGCCCTACCTAATAGAAACAAACACAAGTAGGCAGCCAAAATGGGAAGACAAAGAAACGTCCCAAACAAAAGAACAGAACAAAGCTCCAGAAAAAGAACTAAATAAGATGGAGATAAGCAATCTACCAGATTCAGAGTTCAAAACACTGGTTATAAGGATGCTCAATGAACTTAGGGGAAGAGTAGAGGAATTCAGTGAGAACTTTAATAAAGAGATAGTGATAGAAAACATGAAAGTGGAAATAGAAAACATAAAACAGAACCAGTTTGAAATGAAAAATACCTTAGGAGGAATTAACAATAGATTAGATGAAGCAAAGGATCAAGTCAGTGATTTAGAAGATAAGGTAGCAGAAAACACCCAATCAGAACAGCAACAACAACAAAAAAGTCCAAAAAAATAAGGATAGTTTAAGGGGCCTCTGGGACAGCATCACGCATACCAACATTCATATCATAAGGGTACCAGAAGGAGAAGAGAGAGAGCAAGGAATTGAAAACCTAGTTGAAGAAATAATGACTAAAACTTCCCTAACCCGGTGAAAGAAATAGACATACAAGCCCAGGAAACATAGAGAGTCCCAAACAAGATGAATCCAAAGAGGCCCACACTAAGACACATCATAGTTCAAATGCCAAAAGTGAAAGACAAAGAGAGAACCTTAAAAACAGCAAGAGAAAAGCAGTTAGTTACCTAAAGGGGGTTCTCATTAGACTGTCAGCTGATTTCTCAACAGAAACATTGCAGGCCAGAAGGGATTGGCAGGAAATATTCAAAGCGATGAATATTTCCAAAGACCTAAAAGCAAGATTACCCGGTATGGCTATCATTTAGAATTGAAGGACAGATAAAGAACTTCTGAGGCAAGAAAAAAGCTAAAGGAGTTCTTTATCACTAAGCCAGTATTACAAGAAATGGTAGAGAAACTTTTTAAGAAGAAGAAAAAGAAAAAAAAAGATAAAAATATGAATAATAAAATGGCAGTAACTACATTTCTAGCAACAACTACTTTAAAAGTAAATGGCTTAAATGCTCCAATCAAAAGATAGGGTGGCTGGATGGATAAGAAAACAGGACCCTTACATATGCTGCCTATAAGAGACTCACTTTAGATCAAAAGACACACACTGAAAGTAAAGGGATGAAAAAAGATGTTTCATGAAAATAGAAACAAACAAAAAACTGGGGTAGCAATACTTATATAAGACAAAGTAGACTTTAAAACAAAGGTATAAAGAGACAAGGATCCAGTACTCCCACTTCTGGGTATTTATTGGAAGAAACCCAAAACACTATTTTGAAGAAACATGAGAATCTGTACATTCACTGCAGTATTATTTATAATAGCCAAGATATGGAGTCTACCTTGGTGTCCATCAGTAATGGACAAAGAATGGATAAAGAAGAGGTGGTACATATATACAATGGACTATTACTCAGCCATTAAAGAGAATGAAATCTTGCCATCTGTAATAACATGACGGACCTAGAGGGTATTGTGCTGAGTGGAGGAAGTCAGACAGAGAAAGCCAAATGTCATATGTAAAATGTAGAGAACAGAATAAACGAACAAACAATAGGAACAAGCTCATAGATACAGAGAATATTTTGATGGTTGTCAGATTGGGGGGCAGGAAGATGGATGAAGGCGGAGGTTTAAGAGGTACAAATTGGTAGTTACAAAATAGTCATGGGGATGTAGAGTATAGCATGGGGAATGTAATCAGTAGTATTGTAATTACTGTGCATGGTGTCAGATGGGTACTGGATTTATCGGAGAGATCGCTTCATAAGTTATATAAATGTCTAATCATTGTGTTGTATACCAGAAACTAATATAATATTATATGTAAATTATAATCGAAAAATATATAAAAATTTTAAAAAAAGAAACTTTGGAACACAAACATTCCAATCTTTGATTTCTACCTCCTGTATATAACTCCTTTCTTTTCACTTAGTTACAACTACTGAATCTATTGTTTGACCTACAGAGACTGCTGGGCCAAACATTCATCTTTGAGCCTCCATTTGGGTTTACTTCCTTCAATATGTAGCTTAGAGTCTTTCATCTATCATTTCAATTGCTCATTTGCTAATAATTTCAATCCCCTTTATTGTTTTCTAAAACATTCATACTCACATGGTTCAACTGAACTAAACCATCTGCTTCACTTTTCATATACATGAGCTATACCATGCTGCTGGTAGTAACCCTATTAATGTGTTGTTATTTATGAATTCATGGTTCTCCAACTTCAATGGTGTCATCAATACACTAGACAGTGTACTTTCCTCCCTAGTCATTCTTCATCCTCTTCTCCGAGCAGGACTCACTCTCCTGGGTATCTCCTCCAGCCTATGATTTCAATGACTGTCTGTGAGTTGATGATGCCTAAATTTGTGTCTCTGGTAAAAATCTCTCTCTCAGAATCTTGGAGGACAGCTCCACTTGGATGTTCCACAGACATCTCAAATGTATTATGTCTAAAATGGTATCCAGCCACTTCCTCCATCCATAGAGCTGCTTCCTCCTGTGTTCTCAGTCTTAGTGGATGACACCGTCTGACATTCAGTGCATACACCAGAATAATAATTGTCATATTGACTCTCCCTGGTCTTTATTTTTTACTTCAAATTGTCAAGTTCTCTAGATATTCTACTATAGTTTTTCAATGTATTCCATCTTTTCATCCCCACTTTTACTACAGTTCAGATCACAATAATTTTAATAGTAATCTCATTCCCTCTTCTGTGTTCTCAATCAGATTAGTTCACAAAATTATCATTAAGATATAATCTTTCTAAGAAACAAAAATTATGTCTTTGACTAAAATACTCCAATGATCTTGATTACCTTCAGAATCAAGTTCACACTCTGAAACCCTTCAGCACCTGACTCTGGATTACCTCTCTAGTCTCGCTGTTTGCTTTTCCCTTCATGCTCTAACCTTTACCATGTATAATGCATACATATTATATGTACACACATGGAGGGGGAGGAGAAAGTGATAAAACAAATGTATCAATATAAACTTGTTGATTTTAGGTTAAAGAGTATAGGAGATCTGTGTATCATTCTTGCAACTTTTATGTGTTTGAAATTATTTTACTAAAAAGAGTTAAAAAATGAAGTTCTAAGATTTTTAATTTCCAGTTTTGTAACTGTTGTCAAGTAAATGTGAGAGATTCTGTTCTCATCACTATTTTTGGTACAGTAGAGCTAAAATGAAAAGGTGTTATAGAAATTCTTACAGTGTAAAATATTTTATTTAAAAAATTGCTGGATAAAATCCAGAAGAATAGACTGTAAATATAATTAATAATATGTAATGTTTAGAAAAATTCTGAGAGCATACAAAATAATAGTATCATTGGACAATGGAATTGTTGATGGGAATGACTTTATTTTCCTTATTCTTCTTATTTTTTTATTCAATACATCAAATAACTATGAATTGGTTAATAAAATTAAAAATAAATCTAAAGTGCTTTAACAATGAATATAGAAAATAAAAGAAAACAAATTGGCCTATTTCTCATAGCCTTGGCTGATAGTTCTGGGAATAAAGCACATTTAGACAGAGCCTTCCTTAGAAGCATCTCAGGTTATTTGATTGTCTACATACCTAAGGAGTCTAATTATGTTTTTCTTAAAGAAAGTAGTGGTCACAAAATTTTATAAGTTTAAAAATTATGACAATATTTCAAGTCTTTTTTCTTTATTTCCATCCTTTTCCCAATAAAATGGCAACCCTGGCCTTTGCTCTGTGAAGAAGTAGTTTTGTATCACAATAGATCATGACCAGATTATAAAAATTTGAAAATCCTTCTAAATTCTGTATCTTATATGTCCATGTTATATGTTGTAGGCTTTTTTTTTTCTATGGGGACCCTGCTCATTTCAAACTCTGAGTACCCTGTACATACTGATTCATAACAAATATTGTGTGCAGAATTAGCTCTATTCTAACCCTCTTGCCTCAATTGAACATTTTCTGCTCCTTCTAATGTGTTATCAAATCTAATTTAGTATTGGATCTTGGTTTTAGTTAATAAAATTATATTTCAGTATTACTCATTCATCAAATCTGATGGTTCCAGTCTGAATTTGGAGCCCTTTCTAAGTGTATTATTTAAGCACTTGATACCTCTTCTTATCATTGCATCTACGAGACTGTATTGCAATGGCCTATTTACTAGTCTGCAGTAACCCCCAGGCCCAACCAAAGAGAACATAAGCTCCTCGAAGCATCTATTTACATGCCTAGAATGTTATGTGGTACAGAATAGGTTTTCAAAGATTGTTTTCTGTTGTTGATAAATCTAAATTGACATTCTTATTTTAAGATGAAGAAATGGAGACCTTGGGCAGTTAAACGTCTTGTTCAGGACCACACAACTAAATATATACAGACATTAATGAGAACTCAGAGTTCTTCTTCACTAGTCATTTGCTCTCTCTTTTATAAAACAATTTTGTTTTCCCTTTATACATCTACATATATTCAAAAACACACAGATGCTTTGGTCTAAAACAAAAGCTGCAGTGAGTGTGAAAATTGCTGATTTTATTTCAGCAGTACTATTTGATTTCTCCAATCTTAAGATCTCCTCCTATCCTGCCTAGTCTTAGGCAATGTCTAAATATCTAAATATCTAAGGTTGTTACTTTTCATCTTCTGATCTCAATAGGAGCACAACTATGACCTTTCATGTAAGTGTAATTTGCTCATTGCTATTTATTAACTCTCTCAATTTTTATTGAAATTTCATTCCAATGGTAAATTTCTGTGTGGTATCTGCATTTGTTTTCTCTATAAGAAAAAAAAAATAATAGTACTAAATTAGGCAGATGGATAAAGGAGCAAAAGGTCTTCATCAAGGGAATGATTTGCTTATAATTTTAACAGATAATTATGACAGAAGTCATTAGCGACTGCCCAATATCCAATCCACACTTTTCTATTAATGATAGGATGTCAGTCTAGCTGGTCATATGGACATTCAGCCACAGATTCCATTTTGCAGTCTCCCTAGCAGCAGGAGTTGAGGGTGACTATATGACTAACTTCTAAACGATGGAACAAAAATGAAAGTGATACATGCAACACCTGGTTCATTCCCTTAAATGGAAAAAATATACCCCCACCATTCTCTCTTTCCCCTTGTACTGGCTGGAATCCTGGTATGTTGGTGGTAGATGGAGCAGTCATCTTTAAATTTAGATGGAGGATGTGTGACAGGATGTCAAAGCAAGTAGATTTAAGGAGCCTGGGTCTCTGATGACTGTCCAGTCTCATACCAACCTGGACCATTTATCTTCCTTTTGTATGACAGAGAAATAAATTTCTATCTTATCTATGTCACCATTATTTTGAATTTCTCTGTTATAGCAGGCAAACTGATAGCCTATGAAATATAATCTTCATTTAATGCTATTCAATCAAAATCTTAATAGATTTATGGAGTATGAAATAATAAAAATGGAATAAACATTAACAAAAACCACTTGAACGTAAATGAATACATTTGATCAATACATCTATCTCATTCACAAGCCATCAGGAACAGGTAGGTAATTAGTATTTATACTCTATTGAACATTTCAATTATCTTTCTTGGCAATAATCTTAGAAAACAAAATTCTAACCAAGAAATTTTAAATCCAGTGAGTATCAAGCAAACATATCCTATAAATCAATAAGTAATTTATTCTTATCTCAACGATCTTATTTTACACATGCACAGCCTTTATTCCTTATTTCCTACCACTGCTTCATGTAACCCATTGATCCAGCTAAACTGAATTATTTCAGTCTGATTCAAGAATCATTTAATATTTCGATGCTGTTTCTTTGTCCATACTACTAGCACACAGTAGATGATCAATTAATATGTATGAAACGAGTGGTTAAATATTTCTTCACCAAGGAGTACCTACTATCCATCTTCAACAGTCTGTCTTATTAAACCTAAAGTATGAGCCTCAAAATAAATTTCCTCCAAGAAATATAACTTGATGCTCATAGCTGGAAAAGATCTTTTTCTGACTTCTCATAATACCTTTTCAGTGTCTCTCTCATGTCATTTGTCAGTACCTCTGTCAAAGAAATTCATGTTTATCTCCTTTTCTCTCCTATGTGGAGCTTGAAAGCAGTAGGAGAGAATCCATGCCAGAATCACCTCTTCATGCTTTGTATGGCCAGTATAGTGTCTTATACCTAGTATTAGTAGAATTAACTTATATATTAATACATAGAATGAGATA
This sequence comes from Pteropus alecto, assembly GCF_000325575.1. Taxonomy (NCBI): domain Eukaryota; kingdom Metazoa; phylum Chordata; class Mammalia; order Chiroptera; family Pteropodidae; genus Pteropus; species Pteropus alecto. The sequence goes on along the minus strand of NW_006443225.1, from coordinate 2,713,867 downwards.
CATATATTTTGTACATATATTTTTATCATAAATTATCTCGAGTGCTTTTATTGATTAGGCATGGAGAGAGAATAATAAACAGAAAGAAAATATGAATGATATATTAATTTAATACTCTTATATTGACTTGAGGAGCAAAAGGATACTGGATTAAATAAGATTTATTATGAATATGTGGTTGGGCAACATTTTCAACTGGTTTTGTACAGTTTTTTTTTTTTTACTGGTATCCTGAAGGCTTCATTTTTTTCCCTATGGCATTAAGACAAAACTGAAAATAAAGTCTACAAATATTCGCCTACTGAGCAACCAAATCAGGTAGACCAAGTAATAGAAGAATGCTAAGGAATACCAGAACAATAAATTTCCAAATCCTTAAATACTAGGTAAACAGATTGAATAGGTCTGAGAACAAGGAGGAAGCAAAGGAACAGAATAAACCATTCCAGAAAATGTGGGAGCAAGAGTCAGCAGTGAATTGCCCCTCTTAATGCCAGCTATTGAAGATTACTAATCATCAAATGTTGTCCATGAATTTTTTAGTTGGAGAGATGTTCATTTGTGTCCAAGTCTAACATCCCCCCACACTACTCAACTAGTCCAGGCAAAACCATCACTCATGAGCCAAAATGAAGAGAATATTGTGGGTGTATGCATATGTGTGCACATGTGTGTGTGTGTGTTAGGGAGGTGGCAGAGACATAGATATCTTGGAGTGATGATAGCATGAAGGAAAAAACATGCACTTGACCAATATAGTTTGAAATTTGCCATTAAAGTGAAACTGTAGGGAATGCCTTTCTCTGCTCAAGAGGTTCATAGAGAAGATGAATTTTAATTTAGTCTTTATAAAGATGGTAGAAAAGGCCTGGGACAGAATCTAGAATGGGAAGCAAACTAGCAGGAATCATGAGGTGGGACAGTATTGATTGGTATTGTGAAATAGTGATAATGGTAGATAATAAGAAATAAAATTAAAGATAAAGCACAGTAAGTAGATATAAGGGTTTGAAGATTCTATATGGGTTCAAATGTTTATATTCCTGTTTCCCAGTGTCCTGGGTATGAGAAATTTTAATGAGCTAATGTTTCCAGAAATCAAACTTAGATGTTGATGGAACATTCAAGAAATTAATCTGATGATAACTGGAATGGATAGCTTAAATTTAGATATAAACAAATCAAGAATAAATTAATATTTTTTCCTGAGTATTTTATTTCCCAACTATTGGTTTAGATTTGCCATATCAAGTTGATTATGCAGAATGAGTCAAATCAATATCCTAAGCTCAGAATTCTCATTCAATCCTACAAGTGCTCATCTATACAAATAAACAAACAAAGGAAAATAGCATACATTTAGAATATAAGAAATTTCTTTAAGAAAACAGCTTGAAATATTAGTCTCCAAAAAATTAGGTATCTTTGCAGTTTCTTCTTAAGATAAAAGTAAAAATGTGTAGCTTTACTAGAATACTATACTTTTTAATAAACAAAACGTATAAAGTGTTTGTTTTAATAACATAAGAACTGCTCAGATTTTAAGCAGGTATAAGGATAAAATCGATATGATTTGTTTTACTTTTTTTCCCTCAGAATGTAGCCTGTTAATCATGTACAAAAAAAGAACCTACAGTAATTTTACCTTACATAAAACCACTGAAAAAAATTACTACAACTTAACATTTATAATTTCACATTTGTTCTTTCTTCTTCTAAAAGAGCTTATGTTAAACTATTTGGATTTTAAAATATAACAGGAAAAAATGGCATTTTGTGACACTAATAAATATGTTCTCTGACCATGATGAAAGTGAGTAGAAATGAATAACTGAAAGATAGGAAAATCTCCAGATACATAGAAACTAAACAATACATTGCTAAATAATCCATGTGTCAAAGAGGAAGTTCAAGGGAAATACAAAAGATAGAGAACAGAATGAAAATACAACATTCAAAATTAAAGTACTAATTTAAGTACTAAGCAGCACTAAGAGATATTTATAGCACTAAACTCTCACATTAGGAAAGAAAAAGAAAAAGAGACTCAAATAAAAATTTCTGTTGCCACCTCAGGAACCCAGAAAAAGAACAATATGAATTCAAATCAAGCAGAAGGAAGGAAATAATAAGAATTAGAGCAGAAATCAATGGAATTTAAAACGGATAAACAATAGAGAAAATAAATGGAATGAAAAGTTGGTATTTTGAAAAGATTGACAAAACTGACAAATCTTATCAAGACTGACCAAAAAAAAAAAAAAATGACACAAAACCAGAGATAATGCGCGCGCGCGCGCACACACACACACACACACACACACACACACACACACCAAAAACAAAAACTTCAGGTTATGATCACTCATAAAAATAGACTCAAAAATACTTAGCAAAATATCGACAAACAGAATTAATACATAAAAAATTATGTACTATAATAATTGGAGTTTATTTCAAAGATGCAAGATTATTTCAATATTTTAAGACCAATAAATATAATCCACTTTAAGAGACTAAGGAAGAAAAATCACATGATCATACCAAATGATGCACAGAAAATATTTGACAAAATTCAATATACAGTCATGATTTCTTAAAAAAAAACCCTCAGAAAAATAATAGAGAACTTCTTCAGCTTAATAAGGAATATCTACAGAAAATTTATTTGTTCATATTTGCAGATGACATGATCAACTAGATAGAAAATCGCAAAGAATATACCAGAAAAATTACAATACTCTTAGATTGATTTCAACAAGGTCACAAGAGTCAAGATAATATACAAAACTTAATTGTAATTCTACATACTAGCAATAAACACCAGGACACTGAAACTAACATCATCTAGTTTCATTCCAGAATGTACCTCAGGATCCATTATACAAGTTACTATTTTGAAGAGCTAAGCATAAGAATCTTAAGTGTAAGAAATCAGTTTTATATCCCTGAATTTTCTTGGCAACACCTTTAGTCATTCTTTTATAATTACTGCAAAACAGCAAAGACTAAAATGAAGTCACTAGGCATTGTAGTCGTCACGACAACAGGCTGAGCTGCAGTCTATGTGAAACTGAACGTCCTTCTGGTGGGGACACACGACCCAGACAACTGATGGGATTCTCCATAACCTCCGGTGACAGGAGAAAAGGACGACATTTTTGCGCAAAGGAAGGTCAGTCAGGTTCTAACAGTAAGTCTTTTTTTCCCCTACTAACTTGGGTTAGCAGTGTTCAGAGAAAGCCTCTTTTTAAATTTTAGCTTAACAGGTTTTTTTTTTTTTTTTTAGCAACAATACACGGCTCTTCAACAGGACTTCTAATCCCCACAGGCAAAGCCCCTCGGGAATGGCGCTCTGTGTGAGGCCCTAGGGAGGGCGGATTGGCTTTTCTCTTCCCTAGAAAGGGTGAGCAACCTGTTAATCTGCAAAGAAAACCTCCCTTCTGGGGAGCCAGCTGTATGTAGCTGGCTTTGTTAGTAATACAGCAGCGTCTGGTGCGCACACAGCACATTTCAGCATCCATTTCCAAGATCCTCCCTCTCTCATTAAGGAAGAGATTTTCTTTTGCTCTGGGTTCCCTAAGTCCTCTTAGGAGAAGTTGAAGAATCTTGGATATTGGGAACTAGTATTTGGAGATTCCTAATGCCTATTCTCACCAGCACTTCAGGTTTAGCACATGCACCTGAGGCTCTAATATGCAAATGTGCTTAGAACTAAATTGATTTTCTAAATATGGCCTTGAAACTTAACAGCCCAGCACAAGGTTGTCCTTTTGAAATCCCCAGAGACCAGTGTATGATCTCTTAGTGTACACATTGTATTCTGACTTTTGGCACTGCTAACTTGACTATTTATATTTTGATTTTTAAAAATATATAAATTGGTTGAAAATGTTTGGTGATTTGTTCTTGTATTTTTTAATTTAAAATGTTCCTGTGTTATTGGAGATTTTTCCCCCCTAAGAAACATCTGAAATACCTTGATTTGACACTTAAAATTCCAACCTCAAAGTATAACTTTCACTTCTATACTTCAGTGGTCTACAAAGTACCCCAAACAGAGAGCCTCTAACCAACTAGATTTTGTTAGTTTTCACATATTACAGGTAAGGGAAGAATGAGAACTAATTTACTTTAAAGAATCTGTAAAACATGGAGAGAAAAACAGGGATGCTGAAGATGAAAAACAATGTAAATCAAGAAGCTTCACAAAACTATGCTGTGTTTTGGAGGTAAACAACCCTTAGACTAAATGACTCTGTGGACTAAAACACAGTCTAAGAACAAATGTTTTTGAGGACATTAATTTGCTCCCGAGCAAAAATCTGTCAGGTCGCTTCACATATCTTTCCTTAGAATGTAGACCCATTAACATTTGGCTCTGAATGTTTTTTAAATTCTGGTATTTTGAAGAAGGGCTGTCCTATTTGATGAGAGGTGGGTACTGACAAGGAGAAAATTTTGAGATGTTCTAAATTAAATTGTGGCTGCTGGAGAGTGAGAGAAAGAGACAGAACTGTTAGTCTGTTAATGGCTGAGGGCCAGCTAACAAAACACTACTCACATTCCTTCTATGTTTATTGGGATTTCGGATTAATTTCCAGGTGGCTGTTTCCGAAGACTATTTTATCCAGGCACCGTTGAAGTTCAGAAGCTTCAGCTTCTTGTTTAAATGTGGGCTTTCCAGACTGCTGCCCACAGCCAACCCACAGGAGTGAATATTTCTTTTTGTCAACTCTGTGCCTATCCTAGAGCTGGCCGGGGTTCACCTTCCCTCACTCCTTTGCCTATAGCCAATGTAAACTCTTTCAGAGGGTTTACATCTTCCTGACCTGTTCACACTACTTAATGTATAAAAATTCTTGCAAACTCTGAGACAATGGACATGTTATGTGGTCTTTCCTATCAAGTCATGCTGCTGGTGGTTTAGAATCTAAAGATGGGTCCTCTCTTCTCCCTCTCCCTCTCCTCCCTCTCCTCTCTCTCTCTCTCTCTCTCTCTCTCTCTCTCTCTCTCTCTAGCAATGTCCTATAAATACTTTCTTTTAAAAAGACTTCAGTCGTGAAAGTTAATTTTTTTGTTTAACAGTATTAATCACATCTAAGGAAGTTCCCTATCATATACATTCACTGAAGGAATAAATTTAAAGACTCTGTGATACCAAGAAAAGACGAAAGGGGCACAACCTCCCAAATGTCATCAGCTTTTAGCTGAAGGCGCATTGCCAGAAAGGTGTGCGGATCTGTTTCCTGGACAACACTGGCTGCTGGCCTTATGCCCAGGGACCTGTGCCAGCCCTGCAGCTGGAAGACTCTCCCTCTTCTAGGATGCTCCTTCCTGCCTCCCTGTGGGCTCCCACTCAAAACACAATCCTCACAATCCTTATCCCTATGAAGCCAGAACACATGGACTCCTACCCAGTGCTTTCAAAGCAAAGAGGCTGCGACTTGGCACAATGCCTTTGAAAGAGTCTGTTCTGATCATTCACAATAGGGACATGGGAGAATAAATGCAGCCTAACGTTCAGCAGTAGTCCTGAAGACAAAACGCTTTCTCTGGGTTGTCCTCTCTCTTCCCATTTTCATAAATTCCACGTCTTCCTTCACAGCTCACCTCTAGCCTCCCCACCTTCTGACTTTTCCAGACAATCTCTTTGTGGTGTGACTCTTTTCTCATTCTCTATCATTGTATCTTCAGAACCAGAACCACTCAATTCACAATTGTCATCCTGAGATAGGCGACCCTGGGAAAATCTTCTTTATTTTGCATTGGGGTTCTTTGACAATACCTATGATAATTCTTTTTACTTGTGGGAAATAAATGTGACTATCATTCTTAAGCCATGTACTGCAGGGCTCCATGTAGCCTCCTCAGAAGGTAGATTTATATGGGCAATGGATGAAGAATCAATAATGCCTGCGGAATTACTACAAGCTTCCTCTTGCTTCTATTAGAAAATAAACACATGCTCGCTTCTCTGTGTTCTGAATGAGGTAATGCTGACTGCCTTGAATAATGTAAGAGAGATGTGACCGGTGACATAAAAGACAGCTGTTGCAGGGGTGATAAAATGTTCAGAGCAATTGCCCCCATGTGCCCATAAACCTTGGCTATAGCTAGGCAAAGCTATATGCATGTTCCCCAAGACGAGGTGAATTACCTCAGCTTGGAGATCTGAACCATCTCTGATGGAGAGTTGGAAGCAATGAATGTAATGTGGAAAAAGAATAAGAGGACAGAAAAACTCTTTGAGTGGGTTCCTTCTCTGTTTCATTCCAGTGAAAAGAAATCAACAAGCCCTGTTCTAAATATATTTTTATATTGCTTCCTTCCTCTCCTCTCTCTCTCTCTCTCTCTCTTTCTCTCTCTCTCTCTCTCTCTGTATCTGTCTCTGTCTCTCACACACGTGCATCTCTAACTAGACTAATTGAATTCTTTATCAGTTCACTCAAACCTGTGTGTTACTATATTTTTTTAAAGGAAATAATATTTTTCCCATTCAAGTTTTAACTTTGGGGATTTCTCACTTCCCATCTTAAACCTCAAGAGTTTCTCCTCTCCCTTCTCTCTACTCATGTGAATTCTTTTATTAGAGGATAGATAAGTGATGTCCATGTTTCTGAGCAGCCAATAATTTTGAAGACAATCAACTTTACTTCATGGCTATATGTGCCTTTTTGATGTAGTACTTAATTTTGGAAGCACAATTCAACTGAGATCAGAGGATCAGAGGGAGAAAAAGTCAAAGATATGTTCAAAGATGGAGCCAGGAGTCAAGGGCCTTTTCAACCATTGTAAGAACTTGAACGTCTATTCCAAGAGAGATGTGATGTGATTTGAATTGTGCTTTAACAGGGTCAATCTGACTGAATTTATTATAGGTTCTGGACTTATTATGAAGGTATAATCAACAGGACTCCCTGATGGACTGGGTGCAGATTGTAAGTGAAAGAAAGGAGTTGAGGCTGCTATAATAGATTACATTATATCCACATATTCCTACAATCTCTCCTTAGAAGCTAAGACTAATTCCATCCCCCTGCAGTGTGAGCGGAACTTAGTGCCTCGCTTTAAGTGAATGGAAAGTGGTGGAAGTGATGATGTGCGACTCACAAGACTTGGACGTGAAAGGCACCATGGTGTCCTTCTTGGGCTCACTCCCTATCCAGCACTTGTTCTAGAGGAAGCCAGTTGCCATGTCATGTGGACACTCAAGCATCCCTACGGAGAGCCCATCGATGAGGAACCGAGGCTTCTTGCCAAAAGCCATTAAGGAAATGAGGCTTCTTGTCAACAACTACGTGAGTTGAGCCATCTTAGAAGTGGATCCTCCAGCCCGAGTCAAGTCTTTAGATGATGCAGCCCTTCATGACACAATCTCAGAAACCAACTAATGAGAGATTTTCAGCTGGAGCCACCCAGCTAAGATGCTCCTGAATTTCTGACCATAGAATTGTGAAAAATAAATACTTGTTGTTTAAAAAACAAAGGAATTATTAAAATTGAACAAAATAACATTTACAAATATCGATGAGGGTTCAAAATATATAATTTAGCAAATGTATTACTATAATTTCTATATTTTTTCATATAATAAATGAGAAAATATTACCCATAAAGAAATTCAAATATCACTATTGTTAAACAGCCAATAATTTTGCAGAAGGTAATCACTACAGTGAATGAGTATGTGCAGCTATTTGTCATGCTACTTATTCTGACCAGCCAACCCAGCTGAGATCAGAGAATGATTATTTAGGGTATGCCAATATCATCATGAACCTAGTAATTTTTTTTCCCCAAAATTAAGAATAATATTGAAATTCTCTTAGGAAGATCATTGCACAATGCCTAGAGAGAGAAAACTAAAACCCAAAGAAGTTCTGTGATTTTCATAGAGGCAAATCAGGATTTTATTTTTTCATTGGTACCTATTCTCTTTTGAAACCTCAATTCTCAGCCTTTTTTCCTGGATACAAAACGGAGGGTGATAGAACATATAGTTCTTTACCTATGTTTTAATAAAACCATTAGTTCAAATTCAGAATAAAATCTTCTCAGACCAATCTAGAAGTGTTAATTAGGAGATTTTGCTTTGATGTGCACCAGGAGGTGGATAAAGTTTTAGTCTTCAAATCTATATATAAGACATGTATTTTGATATACACAATGGTCATAATTTAGTTCTGCTTTTCCAAATTTTTACTAATTTTAATAAAGCCATTGATACTTAATATTATTATTAAATGGCCTCTGAATAATTTTTATTTTCATACCTAAAACCAAATATTTTTTTAAATCCCAAATATTTCACTAGTTGAAAGTGATAGTAATTCTTTTAAGAATAATTATGAATGGTCATGCCAAATGACCATTAGAAGAGTTAATATACTTATACATGCACTAACCAGAAAAAAGAAATAAGCAAAGCATAAGCTTAAGCTGTGCTTCTCACTTATATCTCATTTTTAATGTCATGGAAGAATGAAGGGGATAGATAGCATATATGGCTAGAGGGCTATGGGAAGAAAACGTTCTACTTATGTAATAATGTGGTTATTTACAAGCTGATTAACTACAGGAAGATAAACATTTGCATTTGAGTAACAGGACATCCTGAGTTAACATAAGCTTTTCTAGTGGGTTTGCCAATTTGCATGCTTACTAAATCTTAATAATACTCTCGATCCATGTCTGATGACTCAGTACACATATAGCAAACTCTCTTTTGTGCCAGAAGGAAACAGAAACAATGACTCTGGCAAATATAAAAACACTTCGGTTAATTCTTTGTTAGACTCAAAATACACCATTGGATCAGGGATGTTGGAATGCTTTTCTACACTCTCCTAACACAAACCTAATAAAATGGTTTTATTTTTATTTCAAAAGTGGGCAATTCTCTTTTATGGTAGCTTGTGTTTGAGTTAAACACACACACAAAAATACATTAAAAAGCAAAAGAGAAATGATTTGGCCATCATTAATGATATCTTTACCTTTAGAAATTTAATGCATTTCTCCAAAATCAATTGAGAAAGCTTCATCATCTCTTTTTTACCTTATGCTCTCAATTACTATTATTTCATATTTAGGAGAAGAGCAGATGCACAACTTTAATCTGCAAAAAAAAAAAAAAAATACAACTTTCTTCTGCTCCACCCATATCTAGTCATTTCTCTGTCAGCCTCTGAGTGATAAGTCTCTCAGAGAACAAAATCCCAAGCAATTGGCACCACTCTGAAGGAAATGAGAGTGACTTCCTGATGAAGACTCCTCACATTGGCTAATGAGGTTGAGCAGAACTGTCCCCAGCACACCACCCTGGCTCCCTCTATTAGCATTTGAGGAGGTGGCCCAGCAGAAAATAAAGTCTCTTCTCAGTCAGTGGCAGCTTTCAAATCAGTGAAACATGACAGTTAAGTTGAAACTATATTCGTTCTACTAAACTATATAATTTGCCACCCGTATCACTTTTGATTATGTCAAAATACAGGAGAGAGGGTAACAGGTTCACCTCAACAGTAGCTGGTCCACTTAAAAAGTGAGCAGACAGGTGTATCACAATTGAAACAACTCAAGTGAGTTCTGCCAAGTGAGTGTAGAGCCACTGAAACGTTCTCACTCCAGCATCATTTGCAAATGTACAGATGTACAATAAACAGCAGAAATCAATGCCATAGAGTCAATACCTTAGAACATTAAAGTCAGGACCTTAGAACATGGGTAAGAGGAGCGTGTCCTGGGTCCTGCATTTCACACATTTATAGTTCATATTTTTCAAACTTCAGGGAGCTACTACTTCTCTACATGGCTTGCCTATACTCTCTAGACAAAAGGAGACCACAGCTGAATGCTTTCAAGTTTTGTGTTATTTTGCTGCCAAAGTTGACGTTCGTTGTATGGGGAGGATTGAAGCAGTGGAATTGCTTAGATAAGAGAAAAAATGAATTAATCTTTGAGTCCTTTATCTTGGAAGTCATTTGCACAGGAAGTCCTTGAATAATAAAGAATTATTTCCTAATAATTATTGAAAGTCCATTTAAAAAATTTTTTTCTTCATGTTCTAATTTGTGGTTCCTGAGATACTCATGAAGTAGCAAAGTATTGAAAAGTTATCCATGAAGCCGAGGAACATTTTGAAATATTAAACAGGCTATTATACTATTAAATTTGCATATATGCAGCTGTAACATGAGAGAAGTGTCAAGACAATTCTTTACTTAACTATGTGGATCCAGCTATTGTTTCCAGAAGTGGTAAAAATTCCACTTTGTGATGGTAAATTATATAATGAAATTAAAATATTTCGTATTATGTAATAAAATAACAAAATTTATCATATGTAACTCATTATAAAATTTAGATATAAGGATAACTTCTGTATCTAAGTACTGCTTTAAAAATTTCATTGACAATCTGAGTTGGTACTTTCTCAACAAAATAAAGTTTCTACAAATTGAAATGAATGAAAAAAATCTAAAACTGTAATAATCCAAGAAAAATTACTAATTTGACATTACCATCTTTAGAAAACTGTGTGAAGCTATTGATTATAGCAATATATTAAGTGATATTGTTGGAATAAAGTCTACAAAAATAGCATTCTAGAACAAATATATAATAATTTATGAGTTATATATACTTTATTTTATTATTTGGCAAATGCTGCTGATCCATAGCCTGATTCTTAGACTTGTGCATTAACAATTAAGCTCAGTTGTCATTGATGATATTCGGTCACATAATAAGCAATATACACAATATTTGCAAGTTTTTTGATTTTGACATTTTGAAGGTATGTTTATTATGGTAGGAGGATGAAAACAATAGAATATATTTCATTTAATAATTGGTAAAATTGATTTATGAGTTTTAAATATATAGACATGATATGTGAACTACCATCTGTATTATTGCTTCATAGCCTGGAAATTTTTCAGAAGATATGTGTGTATAAGTTTGTATATACACTTACAAAATAGTTATCAAATAGTATATCAGTGGATATACTGTTCAATTACATTAGTAGCACCTTATCATCATAGATTTATAAATGATGTGTAGTAAACAAATGATGATATCTGAGAGATGCACATAATTGAACAGCAATCATTTGAAAGATCGTAAGACCATAGCTCATGTTGACCTCCATGAGAGCTGAGTGAGCATGCCCAAAGTCAGAATCAGCACATAAATCCTAGGAGACAATCATTCTAACAAGCATTGCTTAATAATCCAACTTGACTTTTAATTGGCTTCTCCAAGTGCTGTCAGCCTCAGCTATGTACAGAGGCAGTCAATGAAGTTTAGTCCTTTGGTTTAAATCCTCCATAAATAGTCACAGAAAACAAATGTTCTGTGCTAATACTGTAATTTACACAGATTTGCCTAAAATATAATTTATTTTTTCTATTGTTTGAATGGATTTATTTTGTTCTTTCTCTTTCCAGTTCAGATATTGGATGTTGATGTATCTGTGGAATTTGCAAGAAAAAATTATTGCAAAATGGCATAACAATGATTTGTTCCTGTCTTGACATTTCAAAATCAGTAATTAAAGTGTCTAATATTTACTAAAGTAGTATAAATCAATTCATCTGCAAATGCTTATTTAGAAAACAGTTAAGAAAAATGATTGACTATTTCACATTAGGACTCTCAGAAATTCTGGGGTTCTAAGAAATGAATAAGAAATACAAATTACTTTGAATTTTTATCTTTGTACCTCTATCTAAAAATGAAGAGCCATTCTATGGTTTCCTGGGGTTCACGCTGCCTTCTGAAAAAGGTAGAAGACGAGGAGCGATTATTGATTTCTATATGAAGTTAGTCACTGGTTATTACTATTGTTAAATTTGCTATCTATGCTATGAATACTTGAGTAAAGGGAATTTGAAAGGCAAACCAGTGCCTTCATCAGGCCACTGGCATAATTTTGTCCCAAATCTGCTGTTTTGGAGAAAGTAAAGTATATTGCTGAGAAGCTTGATTTATCTGGGTAAAAGCATCTTTGGTTTTCCACTACTTATCACCAAACCAATGTATTCAAAGAAACTAAGCTCTTTGATTCTGTTAAATACAATCTAAGAGAGCCAGGGAAATACTGGCATTTTAAATGCTGTGTGAACTGTACTTCAATTACTAGGGCTGCACTGCGTGGAGGGATTTTGGACTTTCTAAGAAATGAAATTGTTTTTACCAATTAGCCAGAGGTTTTAAAATTACTACTAGTAGCTCCCCCAGCCCCTCATCCACAGGGGATATGTTCTGAGATCCCCCAGTGGGTGCCTGAAATCATGGATAGTACCAAACCTTATATATACTATGGTTTTACCTATACATATGTACCTATGAGAAAGTTTAATTTATGAATTAGGCACAGTGAGAGATTAATGGCAATAATGAATAATAATATAGAACTATTATAACTATAAACTAATAAAAGTCATCTCTCTCTGTCAAAATACCTTATTGTACTGTACTCACCGTTCTTGTGATGATGTGAGATGATACAGTGCCTATGTGATAAGATGAATGAGATGAATGACTTAGGCATTGTGGTGTAGTGTTAGGCTTCCATAAGGGTTACTCCAGCACAAACACTGAGATAATGAGATAGTCGATCTGTTCACAGAGTTGGCTATTAAGTCACTAATGGGCAGGGTACGTATACAGTGTAGCTATGCTGGAAAAAGAAATGATTCTCTTCCTGGGCTGGATGGAGTGGTACTGTTCGAGATTTCATCATGTTACTCAGAATACTGAGAAATTTAAAACTTATAAATTGTTTATTTCTGGAATTTTTCATTTAATATTTTCAGACTATGGTTAACCGTGAGTAACTTAGCAACAGTGTTAAGGGAGACTTGGGAGAATTAAAATGTAAATGAGCCATCAAAATGTTAACATGAATAACCTTTAACATTCTAAAGAAATATTCGTCTCCATCTGGAGAAGGACATCTTATATAAGCTGGCCCAGGTGGATGGTTCTGGCCAATGGTCCTCCAATAAAACAGGTATTCTGAGGGGAATTTGGCAAAGGAGAAGCACTTCACAATTTTATTTAGGATTAAACCTATATATCAAGGGATTTAGATAATTCGTATAAACTAGATAAACTTGGGATTAACAGGTGGACATGTGAAATTTTTCTGGCTGGGCACATTGCTCAAGGAGAAATACATAGGAGTATAAGCAATATCCTATTGAAACACTGAAAAGTATTTTATGACAGAACATCAGTGCTGTAGATGTAGATTCTATGTTGGGGCTGTATTCTTAGGATGACCAGGCTTAAAAAGATCATTGGGTCTAACATAACTAAAACCCTTCCTGGACATTCTGTGGCTTAAATACAACCAAACCAATAATGCTGTTTATGCTGTTCGACCCCAAATGATATATTTATTATACAATATCTTAGAGGAGTCAAAGGTACCCATGTGATTTAAATTTTCTTTATGTAATTAAAAATCTAATTTCATTATCATATTCCTTTCTTTCAAATATTTAAGCTAAATTATTCTTCACATTTCTTACTATAAAATCTATTCATACTATCTTCTACAATAACAGCATATAAGATAGCCTCATGATAATATTATATTTTAAAATCACATGCCTTAAAAACTATTTTTACATATTTGATCTAAATATGTATTAATATAGAAATATGAAATAATAAATCCCCTTACTTTCAAAATTTAAATATTTTTTAAAACTAAAACCTCATATCTCTATCTTTCAAACATTTTGTACAGACATTTCATTTTATAAAAAGATTTTCTGCCAAATACATAAACCTATTAAATTTAAAATAAGATTTTAGAATTCTAGTATTTTAATATTTCCCTAGGAAACAAGATGTAATTCCAGATTAGTTTCAATACAGGAGTTCTATTTTTTACCCCAAGCGCACAACAAAGGAGCCTGCTTTTACTGCACTTGTTATGGGCTGAATTGCATCTCCCCAAAATTCATATGTTGAAGATCTAACTCCCAATGCCTTAGAATGTGACTGAATTCGGAGTTAGGGCCGTTAAAGAGGTGATTAAGTTAAAATGATTTTGTTAGGGTGGGCCCCAATCTAATATAACTGGTTTCCTTATAAGAAGAGGATATTAGGACACAGACATGCAAAGAGGTAAGATCACATGAACACACCGGGAAAAGGTGGCCATCTGCAAGCCAAGGAGAGAGGCCTCAGAAGGAACCAACCCTGCTGACACCTTGATCTTGAACTTTTGGCCTTCAGAACTGTGAGAAAAAATCTACTAATAAAGACATAATTAGTCAACGAAGGCGTGACAACACACACACACACACACACACACACACACACACACACACACACACACACACACACACACACCCTCCTTTCCAGATACTATATTGTCTTCATTATATTCTATTTCTATTATACTTGTGGGAAAAATTAAGCTAACAGATATTGTAATGCTTTCTCCCATTGAATGTGATTACATCTCCTTGTCACATTCCTTAGAAACAGGCTGAGGCATTGTAAGTATTGCTGTTGAGATTCAGTTAATTGGCCCAAAGTGGGTAGTTGTATTATTTATTAGGAGTTTATGTCCAATAATTTAGCTTTCTCCATACATGATTAATTAACAGAGGAAAGTAAGTCATTCTACAGCTAGTTAAAATTTACTCTAAAACCTAATTCTTAGAATTCTTCTTTAAAGTTCAGAATAGAGTAATTATTCACCATAATGGCAGCTAAACAAAGAGGTGTCATCTGCAGCCAATTCTGAGGGAATGAGAATGTTTAAGTACAATGTAGCATTTGTGTTTGCTGATTTAGCATGACTTGGGAGCAGAAGAGCCAGAAACTAAGGGAGGGGCAGGTCGACACCAGCTTATGCTGGCACGGGAGATAAGATTCAGTGAGAGATCCTGGAGGCAGTGCTAATGCTAGCAGATGGACAACTAGCAGAAATCTGGTATGAAGTGTTAAGACCCTGTCAGAGATGTTCCAAAGCTGCAATCTAGGAGACAGGCTTCGATCTAACCTTGGAGATTGATAAACTCTATGGCAAAAGGAGGGACATATAATTCTATTGAAGGTTTTCCCCTTTGCCTCTGTTGCTCTTAACGACTGTCCCCATTATATAGTGGCTTTACCTGGCAGCATCTTTAAGGCAATATTCACACAATTCTAAACTTTATTTGCTATCCAATTGCTTGTTAATCTTTGGTTACTAACTTATAAGTCTTTTTTTCTTTTTAAGACCAGAAGTCTTCAATTGCTCCACTAGTGGTAGCGCTTGATCTATTCTTGTATGAAGATGCCCTCGCCACTTTAGTAGATGGGTGTCTTATGGGGAATGACATCATTTCGTATTTCTTGTTCTGGTTACATTGTTTCTCTTAGTCTCTATCTCCACCTAAACACCTCTGTAACCAACTCTCTCCCCAGTTCGTGGCCACCACCATGCTTACACATAAAACAGCAAATTCTTAGTTCACATCTCTGCCTTGAGAGACAGAATATACCAATAGACAATGACCAGATGACATATATAAAAACATAACTTTGACTCACAACCTGCAGCAACCTGCCCAAGAAACCAACACCTTACCTATAATAACAAACAAACAAACAGACAAACAAACCAGGAAGAGAGTTGGCTGTAGTCATACTTGCAGGAAGTCAGATTGTTATCTCTAGTGATAGCCATCAACAATGTGGAGCACTATTCTGATCTGTTGCCTATTCCACACTCTACCATTCTGAATAATTTAGAGACTTCTTGCTAAAGTAGTTTAGCCTACATTATCCAATGTAGATAGGCTTGAATCATGTTTTCTGAGAGGAGTATAATTAAACTCAAACCATATTACTTGAATACCTATAATGCACTAGACATTGTTAGACCCCAGGAACATAAAACTGGATAACACATGGTGCCTCTTCAAGAAGCTCACAGTGGGGACAAACACATAGGCAAGCAATACAACATTATTGATGCCCCCGCAGAGCTGGTCTGAAGCACTGAGGATGTTCATGGAGGAAACACCTAACTCTTCCTGCAAGAGTAAGGAGGGCTCCAAAATTGAAAGCACTTGAGCTGCCACTTGAAGAATGACTAGAAGGTTTCCAAGGGGCCAAGATCTCGGCGGAGGCAAAAATAGGAGGTGAGAATTAAGGTAAAAATGGAATGAGTGCTGAGCCACAGCATGGCAAGGCACAGAGTAGGGACCTGCACAGAAGCCAGGTGGACTTTTGAGGCGATTTAATCCAAGATTTATCTGGTGCTCAACCCGACTCTATAGCTTCCCAGGCATGCAGCCCCATCCTTCTGGAGGAATAATACGAGTGCAGGGAACTCACGGTCATGAGAGAGGGCCCATCCTCTGTAGAACATGCCTATGTGTAGGATACTTTCATTTATAATGAGTTATACCAAGGGGCCTGTGACATAGTGATTAATGATTGATTCATGTTTGGCCAATTGTTATAAATAAAAGATAAAGATAATGACAACAATGCTAATGACTCAAATAATATTTCCAAAAAAGCAGCACAGTGAACCATCGACACACCACAGTGAACCTCTTTACTGGCTTATTTGTTCAGAACTTTTGTTTACTGAGACTTCTATAATAGGAGTCTCCAGTTTACTCATTTACCAACCACATAGGGTCCCTGAGCACCATTATCAGCATGAAAAGATTAAAAAACCCACAATGGACAAAGCATCCAGTTTCTATATTTCAGGATTCCTTTGGGTTTTTGTCCATTTGGTCTGTGCTCTTGGGCAGCTATAAAGACATGGATTTTAGAAGGCTAATGGTGGCTCTGATCATTAGCTAATGGTAGTGCTGCCTTTATAAGGAAGGCCAGCTTCCCCGCCCCTGGCTCTGAGCCCACCTGTTATTACCAGACATAACTTTTGGTTGATAGCTCTCATTCTAATCCCTCCTTTCCTCATTCTTTCTCTGTCCACAAACAGATGCAGTATTCTGGAAAAGGAGAATTTACACACCTCAATGATTCTGGTAACACCATGTACATACAGAAGTACATTTTGTCATGCAAGCTGAAATTAAAGGCTTTAGAAACCATGATGATGATTTCTGATTAAACAGTTTATAAACTGTGCTAAGGGTTTAGTGATCACAAATTATAGAAAGTAAAGTAATACTAATGTTTCTTCCTTGCAACATATGCTATGGTATCTCATTTACGCCACAACCCAACTATTAAAACCAGTTTAGAACCAGAAGAGAGACCAAAAAAAATGCAACAATAAAAAGTCCTAGAGCTACTAGAATATATACAATTTATTTCAGAAATGTATTACTTTGTTTAGAGCAAGTTCATCTGAACTTCATTTAGAGATCATTTACTCTTATGCACACATAATTCGAACTCTTTTGGTTCCTGTCAGTCTGATATCACTCATTATGGCAGTCATAGCCCCCAAATCACCAAATTAAAACAAAATGAAACATCTGAAGTTTAGCGTGATTAACCAAGGAAAGATTGCCAGAATCCTGTTCTAGCCACACGCTTTAGTCCAAGTTCATCCAAAATGTTTAAAACAAATGTAGGACTTTGAATGTTTATTCATTTATCTGGAAATTTACTCAAGTGGAATGACTTATTCTCTGACAGAGTTAATCACCCGAGTCTCCATTTGCTTACCTATAAAATGGGAATAGAAGTATGGCATACTTATAGAGTTGTGGGGATTTATGATTTAATGCTGGTTAAAACAATTAGCACAATGCTAGGCACCATGCAAGTGCTCAACAAATGCTGGTGTTATTATTATTATTATTATTGATTGTTGCATGTGTGAGTATTGCCTCCCTAATTAGATCATTTCTTTTTTTAGGGCAGGGACCATATACTAAAATTCTTTTTATTTCCTAGGACAGAGTCTAGCTTTTGGTAGGTATGTAGTAAATATCTGTTGAATAATAATAATAATTAAAAAAACAGATTACATAATACAGCAGTTGTCCATACCACATATTAACATATCTATGATAGCACAGTTAAAAGTATCAACATCAGTTGCAAACTATGTTTCCTTTCTGGTGCTAAATCTCATCAACATTTTACCTAGAGGTTACTAGTGCTATTCTTATACTTATTTACTGTTAAGACAAAAATAAATTTCTTTTAAGATTATTATCTTGTAAAATTCTCATCTGCTAGATCTTAATTGAAATGCTGCAAATATGATATACTTTCTCAAAATGAAAACGAGCAACTCTAATTTATGGAGAATCTTGTTACTCCCTCCATTCATTTTAATCTCAGGAAGGTAAGAGTATAATGTACCATGAGGGCAAAATCAATAGATTTTGTACTATTTTGATAATGTACTGTTTTGACAATGCCTTTTCATAAGTAGATATTATCCATTAGTTGATATAGTGAACATCGAATATAGGGCAGAGTCAAACTGCACTTTTTTTCCCTCCAATTAATCTCTCAATCTCACATTTCAATTCATTTCCTTACCTCTACTTTTATTTCTCGGCCAGGATTTTTTTCTAATTTAATATCATTTAAAAGAGAAATAAGGTTCTCTCAGTTTATACATAACTGCATACTATTCATCAGATGTTTTGTGAGACCTCTTTTGATCCTGCTAAACACTTAACGTGTATAGTAATAGGAATAATGCCACGTGAAGCACAGGGATGGAAGAGATTCTCAGATTAGTCTATTTGCCCAAGTTCACAAAGTGGTAAAAGATTCAGCTTTTGCTAATTATAAAATTACAATAGTCATTATAAAATTAATGAAACTATCTTACAAAAATGGACACAAAATAGATGAAAAGTTATAAAATCCATAAGCCCACGACCCTATCACAACACTTGTTAACTCATTGGTTACAATTTAATGCCTGAAATCTCTTAGTTGTGCTGTAGCTAATTTTATCTATGTCTATATATATGTATGTATGTATCTATCTATCTATTAGTCTATCACAAGAAATATGCTTCTGTTTATGAAGCCACTTTGGAAATTCTTTGTTTTGGCAGCTAGTGTGCATTCCCTGAACTAATACAGGTTCTGTGTCCTAGAGGTTGTTGTTTAAGTTTTCCTGGGCCTCACTTCTTCAACTGTATAATACCACACCTTTCTACAGGGTTGTTGGGAAAAACAAAATATACATTGTAGGTAGATGTGCTTTGTAACCTGTACAGTGTCATGTAAATGTTAGTTACTAACATTAGTCTCCTTGCATGATCGAATTTTATTTATTTTATTCGTAATACCTGCTAGAAATAATACACCTGCTAATAGTAACCCACAAGTTTTTATTCTCTAGTTCAAATAATCCCAATTATATTTTATTTTTGTCTGAGCCTCTAAATTAGTCCTACTAATCCTCAGCTTCTCTCCCCGTCTCCTGCCCTGCCCACCTGCTCCCTTAACCATCCTTATGCTTTGGTTGTACTGAAACCTGAAAAGTGCTACCCTCCCCATCCCCATCAATTATTAAAATAGCAACTCCTCATTGAGAAGTTGATGCAGGATGGTGAAGATGTAGCAAATTCGTTTTGGCAATCACGTTAGAGCATGCAAGTCCCACAGTTCCCCCTCTTTTGGCTACTACCGTACACATAGCATGCAATTTATCCCACAGACATGTGATGCTAATGATTTTTAGACATGATATTAACTTTTTAATCTGTGGTTTCTGCCTAGTTTGAATAAGAAAAGCTCAGAGAAATAGGCTGTGTCTCTTTAAGAGGAGCAAATTGGTCCAGGATGGGGTGGGTAAAAGGGTGGTTTGGGGAGTAGAGTGGGGTATGATGATGTAGGGGTAAGAGTATGAAAAAACATGTCATTCTGGTCATTGCTCTGATAGAGAATCTGTTTCCTGATTCTTTAATAGAAATCTATGTCATCCAGAAAGTCACAAAACCTTTCATTTCTGAACTTGTATTCGAGTGAATTGCTTTTCCCTCTCTCTTTGTGTATACCCTGTATATGATACTGGTTGAAACTGACCTTGGTCTTCAACTTTTTCGAGGCATATTCAATTTCTAACTTCTTTTGAAAGAGCTGAACACTCCTCCTTTCTTGGTGTGCTATCATTATCTTTCTGCTCTATTATCCTTCATGGATGATATCTGTGACCACCCTGACTGTGGACCTTTAAGTCAGGACTTTCCAGTGCCATGTGACACTCTGATGAAGAGAGATGTGGCTCCAGAATGCAGGCCACTGGAAATGCTGGGTTTGCTCTGTCCCTCCCTTCTACCTTTATTCCTGACCACATTCACCGAGCTCCTAGTCATCTCTACCTCATAACTGCTCCTATGGTCACTCTATCAGATTAGACCATCTGACTTATCATTTTCAATTTCTTATTTGTAGCTTGAACGTGGTTCCTATGCACTCTCTATTTTCCCTCTTTCCTTCTCTGGGTAACTCACTCCATCCTTCAAACCCAGCTTTAGCCTTCAGGGTCCCACTGCTGAAAGTGTACCTGGATGGGTACACTTTCAGGACATTCATGGGGCCATGCTGGGGACTGGCCCTCTGGAACAATAGCTGCCTCCAAATAGCATATAGGCAAAGCCGAGTTTGCCTCTGAAATAGTCACATGTCTGATACATGTTTTGAAGCAAATTGTATATCTCATGAGCCACAATTTGCTAGTCCTTATTTCCTGATGCACTGGAAAACGCTCAGCAGAGATGACAACTGGCCAATAGTCTCCGTGAAGATTGATCTCTACCTTCAGAATATTATTTTATATTGATCACAGAACTGACAGGACCACCAGGATTGAAGTTCTAGAGTATAATCTATCTGTCAGTACTAAAGTCTATTTTCTATAATCCCTCTGCTTGACAAATGCAGGTAGAAACTGGCCGACAGCAGCATGTACAGATGTTGTATGGTGAATGAAAACAAAGTGGTCAAAAGCAATGCTTTAAAGTCACAATTTATGATAACACAGTTTGTGAATTCCTGGGAAACAGCTGCAGCAGAAAGAACCATCTAGTAGCTAGTGGAAGAGACTTTATTTTCAGAAAGACTTTGGGATTCCTCACATATATCACCAGGTCTTAAAACTGTGTCTTTAGAAGCAAATAAAAATCATGAATGTTGCATGTGTGTGCATATGCTATACATACATACACATACACAGGTATGTGTATATCTGTGTACATATATGTTGTGCTTATATTCTGTATGGATGGAAACAGTCATACACAGAAGAAGAATGGGTCATGGTTACATTTGTGCATCGTGATTCGCAGGCTAGTTGATCATTTATGCAAAAGTTTCTGCCTTGATGACAACTTGTAGACCATGAAGTATCTTCCCTTTACATGGTTTCTAGTTAAAATTACAAAGCTCATGGAAATTGTTTCACATACTAAGTACTAATTGTGGTCGAAACCTTGACTTTAATAATTTATCTGAAGGACAGCTAAACAACTGTAAATAAATATACTGATTGTTCTTATTACACCACAGATATTAGCCAGGGAGCATTTGTTCATCCACCTATTTATTCATTCATCAGATACTTAATGAGGGCCTCTGTGTTTCGGGCACAGTTCTAGGCACTAGGGGACACAATAGACAAAGTCCCTGCTCTCACGAGGCCTGAATTATGAAAAGAAGAAAGAAACAATAAACAAATAAACATAAAACCTGATAGGTGCTGATAATGGCAAGGAAGAAATATACAGTCAGGCTAGGGAAATCAAGAATGGTATCGGGATGCTGTGTTAGCCCCAAATAATGTGAGGAAGTGAGCTGGGATGATATATGGAGGAAGAGCTTCCAGCCAGTAGGACAGCAAATTCAAATGTCCTGAGGCCAGAGTGTGCCCAGTACATTCTTGTAACAGAAGGCAATATGAATGAGAGAAGCAAGGCGGAGAGAGATAAAAGGCAACAAATGAAGTCAGGTGGCATATCGTGTGGAGTCCGGAAGTACTGTGCCTCGGCCATGGTGCCTGTTCTGGATGGCGAAAAATAGCATGCTTTTATAAAACGACTCACGTATGCTCTGGTATTCAACACACTGATAATTATTAATTTTTAATTTCAATCAAGAAAATGAGAAGTGGCCCTAATGGGCCTTTGAAACATTTCTGCACACCTGAGTGTGGCTTGATGATTGCACTTACTCAGATGTTTGTTACAGTTGAGCGTTGCATTTTGGTCTGCACTAGAAAAGACATCAATTCTCAAATGTATTATCCGTAAGTTACTAGTTAGGTAATGAGCTGCCTATGTTAAGTAACTCAAAAAAATACTCAGTGACGGCTTGGGAGGTGAAAGGGGCAAAGAATTCATGATTTGAAACAGGATTTATATCACAATTTAATGGAGAATGGTGAGGATTAGAGACAGAATATCTATAAACTGCTTTGCCCTCTTTGGGTGAAAAGGTGTTATATAAATAGCATTACAGTGATTATTTTAAATATGCATTATTTACATTTGCATGCAATTTCAGCTTCAAAATTGTAATTAACTATTTTTGTATTTATTTATGCCTTTACCCCTTGCAAAGCATGTCTGTTTACTGCATCTGGCTGATCCTAAGGAGGAGAGCAGGAGAGGGACTGAGAAGGGCTTCGGGTCATGCAAAGGAGACACCATGGGACAGGGCTGAGAGCACAGCCCCTAGTATCACCTTGTGACAGGTTGTATTTTCCACAATGATACTATAGGCCACAATATTGCCCATCCCACCTGCTCTTACAGAGGCACACTGCCACTCTCCCTTTGCACCTTGCACTACTGAAGGATCGAAGTAGAAAAGTAATATACATAATTTTTATTTTTCAAGAGTACATTTCAGAGTTAGGAGGGGCTGATGGGGTAAGACTGAAGGCAGGAAGACCAAGGGGGAGCGAAGGTACAGAACTGAGGCAGGACGAGCAGGGATGGTCAGAGGGAATGGACTGAAAATCAAGTAAAGAGGGAGATGCTGCGGGGCTTATGGATTGATTCTGTGAGGGCATCTGTGGGGAAAGGAGAAACCTAAGAAGACGCTTCCCACTTTCGAGTTTCTACTTTGATGAGAAAGGAGGTAATCTCCATTGGGCTCTAGCACCCTTGGCCCACAGAGATCCAAAGTCATTTGCTGCATGCATCTAGCCTCTGCAATGCCCCTTGCCCACGACAGCTTCCTTGATCCCATATCCTATCAGAATGGACTTTGAAATCCGACAGAGCTGGGTTCTAACACCAACTCTACCACTGTCTCAGTTGGCTTAGGCTGCCATAACAAGAAGACCTGGTGGCTTAAACAAGAGACGTTTATTTCTCACAGTACTGGAGGCTGAGAAATCCAAGATCAAGGTGCCAGCAGATTCAGTTCCTGGTAGAACTCCCTGACTTGCGGGTGGCCGTCTTCTTTCTGTGTGCTCAGATGGCCTTTCTTGCTCAGTGTGTGCTCTTGTCAAAAAAAGCTCTGATCTCTTACTTTTGTTATAAGAGAACTAATCCCATTATGAGGGCTCCACCCTCAGGACCCCATCTAAACCTAATCACCTTCCAAAGGCCTCACTTCCTGACACCATCGCACTGGGGCTTAGGGCTTCAAAATATGTATTTGGAGGGGACATAAACACTCAGTCCATAATAACTTATTAACTATTTGGTCTTAGGCAAGTTACTAAACCTCTCTGAGCCTGTTTCCCCCTGAGTTTAATTGGAAAACAATCTCTCTCTCACATATTTGTTGCATGAATCAATTTTGGCAATTTATATGAAGGACCTGTTCAGAGAAGGTGCTTAATAAGTGTCAGTGCCTTTCTACTGAATATGTTTCATTAGTGAATTAATTTATTTACCAACAGCCTGCCTATTTATTAGGGTCCATACAATATTTACATGCATGTTCTCCATTAATATTATTTAAAGTCAAAATCATTTTAAAATTTATCTAAGGCAGTTTTCAGATGATATTTGGAAAATATTGGTTTTGACCTTATTCATCAAAGTTCCTCAACTTAATGCTCTCATGACCTCTCATTTTATTAAAACTAATAACTCTCTTCTAGGACATGGATAAAAATTGATTGCAATCTAAAAAGAGATACTTTGTATAAATATACTCCCCACCCCACCCCCCCCCATTTTAGCCAAGTGTTCCCTTCTTCTTTGGAAAGAACTTATTATTATCAGAAATGTCTCATTCCAGAAAAGTGACCCTTTAGCCTATTAATGACCAAAACCTATTTTTAAATCCCTTGCATTCCCCATCCCACATAGAGAATCAATATGATATTTACAGAAGGAAATCTGCTCTGCTACTTGTTTCCAAACCCCCATTGGTTTCAACTAATTTTATTTTCAAAGAAGCTTGAAGCTTTATTTTGCATGTTCTGCATGAGCCTAGAGAACAAATTTAAAAGATTGCCAAAGGCTACCTTCCATCAATTTTGAAAATCTTGACAGTTTTCTTTATATTACTCTCAGAAAATGAAAGATTGGCTTAGTGCGAAGGAACTTAAAATAGAAGCCCTTTAAGCTAAACCTTGTTGGAGCAATACTTACACCTGTCAAAGGAAAACAATTCCTTTAGTATCATAGAAGGAAGAAAACTTGAAAAGTGTCCCTGATATTAGAAACCATATTTTAAGTTGTTTTGAGTCATAGAATGTAAGAGCTGGTTAGACCTATATATATGGTTAGACCGAAAATTATAGACCTTTGGAGAAATTTGACGTGACCTGGCTTGACCATTTTCTAGGGAAACTAAGTTCTAGAGAAATCCAATGCTTTCCCTAAGTCATATGATCAGTAATTGCCAGCTGTAGGACCCAGGTACCCTGACTCCTAGTCTCTCTGGTCCTCTATACCTTTTTTCCTTCTCCCTTTTCTCCTTTAGTATAATATGGTTTCCCTAAAGTCTCACCTCCCTAGGTATGATGACAAAAATACTAAACAGCCTTTGTCATATATTTCAGAGAAATACAATCAATGCCTCTAAGGGGAAAAAAAAAAAAAAACAGACCCTTATTGTTTATTTGTTAATTTAATTGAGGTCACAATAAGTAACGGAATAGAAATAAAACATCATGAAGAATTTTAGCAGCAAATTATAAAAGAGAGAGGTAGCCTGAATTCCTGGTGAATTTTGGTTTTGTGGAATAGTCAGGCCAAACTGTGGGCAGGCGTAGGGAAGACAAAAAGGAAGCAATTATCCATGTAGTCTGTAGGTATTCGTTGAGCATCAACCACTGAGGCTTACACTCTAGCAGGGGAGATAGACAGCAAACAAGATAAGTAAATACAGAGGATCTTAACTATTGATAAGTGCTAAGTAAGGGGAATGGCAATAGGAGTTTCTTGTATTGGTTGAGGGTGTGCGTGTGTGTGTTTGTTGTATGAAATTTTAGACAGGATGAATAGGGTGGGCCTCAGTGAGGTATTGTTAGAAAAAAATGTGAGGGAAATTAGGTTCAATTAAATTTAATAAGAATTTCTCATTTCTAAGTGTAATATAGTCTGTTAGAATTCAGAATTATTAATTAGTATAAGTCTTCAAATTCTACACTAAAAAGTACCATAAAAATGACCAGATAGGTGGATCAATAAAGCTAATAACTCACATCATTACAGTGCAAGAACCTTGGAAGAAACAAATCACCTCCCTCAAACAAACCTTTTCAAATACGTTTCACTCTCACACACATCAGCGAGGGTCCTTACCCACTCAAGGCTGCTGTGCTTCCTGGGAGCACAGGTGTGTTTAATGGGCCCTGGATGGAAGGAGAGGCGGGGCTTGAAGTCAGATACACCTGAGAACAACCACTACTGATGACTTCTTTAATAGCTCTGTAACCTCGGGCAGACTTGGCTATTCTCTGTACCTGTGTCCTCATCTACAATAGGGTAGTAAGTATTAATTCAATTAATATTATATTAGTAGCTACCATTCATACAGTGTTTATTAGGTGCCAGACATGATATTATACTCTTTATATACATTATCTCATTTAATGTTTATGATTAAAGCACGCATTATCATTATCATTTCACAAACAGAGAAGCCAAGGGTTAGAATGGTTAAAGAATTTTCTCAAAAAAAAAAAAAAAACCCCTCAAAAAAACTGAACCAGAATCATGGCTCTGAAGCCCAAGTGAGGTTCACCGCTGGGCTGCAGCCCCTGCTCAGGTATTCCCGCTAGACTTGGATATGCTGTCAAAGGGTCTGCAGCTCAGAAGGTGCTTGATCAACATTAACTTCATCTTCTCCCACTTCATGCACCGTGTTGTATGATATGGTGGCTTAAAGACTCTCAGGCGTTTTCCAAATGTGACAGTGTCCCTTTGAGCAGACCGTATTGTGCTTACAGAGCCAACCCCTTCCCAGAAGCTGGAGAGTACTTGCCCCTAAAAAAGGAATAGCCAAGCAATAACCTGAGGTGAGCCCTCTCCATTGGCATATGCACAGTTTATGCCAGTAAAGAACGTTTGGGCTTAGTGAGTGAATCCATACTATGTATGTTCAAAGTTTAGGACACTTCTCTTTGTAATCTAGAAAAATAATGGAGGTACAGACTAGAAAGGTCTGTAGTGACCCAAAAAGTGCCTGCCAAATCCAGAGTGAAAAGGGTCAGGAGATTTGTTGAGATTACTAAAACTCAGCTAAAAGCAAACTTCTGATGAAGAAAACAAATGTAAGGTGCTCCCACACAATAAGATGGAGAAAAGGTAGAAAAGGAGAAAGTGGGAACAAAAATGAAGAAGTGACAGAGATAGAGAGGTTGGTGGAGAGTGAGAAGAACAGAAGAAAGGGTTTGGAGTAGTCACATAACACACCCACATTTCTTTTCCCCGGTGCCTACACTTCCGGGTCTAGGAAATCACTAAGAAAATCTTCAAATGGAGCCTGAGACCTGGGGCCCCTCAGGTAAAAAACTTTCTTCTCCCAAGAATACACGTAAAAGATATCAGTGCTTTTTGGCAAAGGTCTGTCAATCACAGTCTAAATCCCTTTCTCTTACAGCCAAGATATGGAAGTAACCTAAGTGCCCATCAATAGATGAATGGATAAAGGAGAGGTGCTACATCTATATAGTGGAATATTACTCAGCCATAAAAAAAGAATGCAATCTGGATGGATCCAGAGGGTGTTACAGTGAAATAAGTCAGAAAGAGAAAGACAAATACCACATGATTTCACTTATATGTGGAATCTAAAACACAAAATTAACGAACAAACAAAACAGAAACAAACTCAGATATAGAAAACAAACTGATGGGGGTGAAAAAGGAGAAGGGATTATAAAGTACAAATTATCAGCTATAAAAATAGTCACGAGGATGTAAAGTACAACATAGGGACTATAGTCAGTAATATTATAATAGCTATGTATGGTGTTAGGTGGATACCAGACTTATCAGGGTGATTATAAGTTATTTAAGAGTCTAATGACTATGCTATACACCTAAAACCAACATAATAATGGAAAAATTAAAAAAAAAAACTTAAAAGAAAAGATATGGGCACAGCTACACTGAGGGATCAGTTTAATATCTACAACTGCCCTGGGTGAAAGTCCTTTTTTAAAAAGGTTATGTATATGTCTCCCTAAATAGAATTGGGAGAAATTTATCTTTTGTGTCCCAAATAAAGCCCGTGTTGTAAGGGGATTTATTCATGGGCAAAAATTATAATTTAATCTTATGTGAACAGATCACCTTGCCCCAGGGAAAGTAATGATAGCAGTCAGAGTATCGCTCCCCTGCCCCAAATGGAGCCTGAAGCCTGTGGACACTCAGCACTGAGGCAGGGCCCTGTGGTCAGCCTACGCAGGGCCACCAGGACAGCTTAAAGGGGTCAAGGTCCCTGGTGAAAAGTGCAGTTCCTAGTGCATTGCCACTGAGTCTTTCTTCTGTATCCAGAAATCTTAGTCTCATTGTGATGAAGACATTCAACTCACCTTGGCCAAGGGAAGGCAGCTTTCTTAAAATTGGGCAGATCCTAAAACCAACCTGTTTTTGTCATGGCTCCCTGGAGGCCACACAGTTACTTAATAACCACCCACCCAGGCCCTGGTCTTTTGAGTTTCCAGTTTATAGGGGATGGCAAGGAATTGATAAGCGCTCTAGAGGCCCATTCGCTATAAGAGTGCAGATTTGATCATTAAAATAATAAAAAAAAACACAAATGATCACTAATGAACTATTAAATTAAGACTATTATTAATTAAACAACAAAACTCATTTAAATAATAATGACTGCTCAATATTGAGTGTTTACTCATTATCAGTAATGGGCTAAGTGCATTTTTCTTCTTTTGCACATCCACATCTTTAAGAGGGAGATGAAGATATTGGATTTGCTTTGCAGTTGACATAATTGAGACACAGCTGTTACATGCCTTGGCCCAAGGTTATCAGATCAGGACCCAGTGCTGGGATTTGAACAGGTTTGTCTACTCCTGTTCAGAGCCTGTGGCCTAAATGAATTCACTGGCCATACCCATTTTGTACTGCTCCTGCTGGCTGCCCACCGTGGAACAAAGAAGACTAGTGGCCAGTGGAAGGGACACTTCAGAGAAGAGAATAGAGTTCGTGCATGAGGAGACAAAAATGACCTGAGAAATATTTTAAAATGTCAGAGAGACTCAAAGAAAACACTAGAATATAAAAATCAATAATTTTTCTCTTTCTAAGCCCTGGAAATGTTTTCCCTTGATTTGAGAGTGAGTAGCCACTGCATCAATTCAATATTAATAAAGTGTCACATACTTGAACACACCCTTAAAGGTTTAAAATGGAAACCCATGGGTATTTGGTGTACATATATAATATTTATTTTGTATATAATTGCATGAAAGTTTAAGTTTTCCTACTTAAAGAAGAACAGAAAGGGACTGCTACAGGGTTTTTAGTTCATTTTGCAGACAAGTGGCCAGAAGCATCTTCAAATTCTCATGACCAGGAATTCTTTCTCCTCCCTTGAGCGCTCTCTCTCTCTCTCTCTCTTTCTCTCTCTCTTCCTGGCACAATACAGACAGAAGGAAGAAAGAAAGATGACTCATCTGAAACATTTAATTGATGTCAATTTAACCACTTCACCACAGAAAGCACTTCCACTTGTTAAAGTGAAAGATAAGACCAAGCACAAGGAATAGAAGAAAGTCAGGATGTACAAGAAAACATGAGATGACCTTTGACCGATCCTCACCAAACACAGTGCTATGTCACAAAGACAATAACCCTCTCTCCTCCTGTCTTTGATCTTTCTGAATAAAAAGTGACTTCGTTCCTGCATTAAAGTTCATCATAAATCTCTGAGATAAGACTCTTGGAATAAGATGCACTCTATGTAGTGCCTAAGAACAAATGCTATAGAACCGTGCTGGCCTTTTATTTTTCATAAGCGGTAGTTTGAAAAAAATTAGGGGGTTGAATATTGTTCTATTGGTACTTTAGTTGTTGCCAATAAAAATAAACCTAGTAAAAACTGAACATGAAAGTTACCAAAAATGTGTATTTCTCTACCATCTACATGATAAATGGTATAAATCCCAGGAAAATAAATTGATGGTATATTGTAATTGCTTTGCAGTTGGCTTTCATGGAGGAAAGAAGTTTAGTGATAACTTTTACTAACAGGGTGCTGAGGAAAGAATAAAATATTTACATAGAAAGGAAAAAGCATAGAATAGCAACTAAAATGTTTGGATCACTCAAATACTTCTTTTTTTGAAAATTGTTTCTGCACACAAAACTTTTTAACTTTTTAACTTTTTAAAATCAGGCCAATTCATTTGACTTGTGTTTTTACCCCTCTCCTATGCTTTCCTATGTCACATTCTACTTGCTCTGGTTTTAGGAAACCTAGAGACCAGGTCAACTCTCTCTTTTCCATCTCCCACCTGATCGTAGTACAAGACAGGGCAGGCTGGAGGCTATGAGCTCCAG
Organism: Pteropus alecto; assembly: GCF_000325575.1. Classification (NCBI taxonomy): domain Eukaryota; kingdom Metazoa; phylum Chordata; class Mammalia; order Chiroptera; family Pteropodidae; genus Pteropus; species Pteropus alecto. The sequence goes on along the minus strand of NW_006443225.1, from coordinate 2,683,949 downwards.
GAATAGCCTGTGCTTATCTCATCTCCTCTTTCTGATTATGATTCACGTGCATTCTCTATTCAAATCATCTTCTGCCTTGGATCTTCCAGCTAGACATATAAATGAGCTAAATCCCAGCTCTTCATTTTTCATATCACCTCAGAGACTTTGAGAGGGGTCTCTTCCTTCCAAGAAGTCTTTCCCATACACCAGCTGATCAGTAATCAGTAACCAACACATTTTTTGGCATAAAGAATACATGCTCTTAATTACATATGGCTCTTGGGGCAGCTTATCCCGGAAATGGCCCAGTTTGGTGAGGGCAAATTCTCAGCAGTTTATGCATAAGACTGTGGACTGACAAATCTTACAGATATCAGATTATTATTTGCAGCAACTCTTGATTTTCCATCTGTGGCAAATTAGTCTCCATTGTGCAGTCTCTAATGCGGTAGCCGTCCTCCCCAGTCACTACTCATGTATTCAGCAGACACTTAAATGATTGCATTGTTCCAAGCTTAGGCAGTTAAGATACAATAATAAAACAAAAATAGGCTCTGCCTTTCAGGGTGCATGGTTGAGATCCTTCCGTTTGGGGGAAAATAGGAAAATCACAGGCAAATCATTTGTACAGTTCTACATCTGCATTTTATTTTTTGAACAGGAAGTTTTACCATACTCTCCAATTTAATGTCAAGAATCTAACTGGAAAAAAGATATCATGGACCTTTTCTTATGCTTAGTGTGCACTGGCTACTACTCTGAACAGCTTCCTTTCTTAAACCACTGGGATATACTAAATTTAGTTGGGAAAATTTTCTACAAATGCACTCAGTTTAAATCTGTTGGTAGGAAAATGACATTTTCACAACGTTTTATCTACTCTAATTCAATGTGGGACAAATACAGATTTTTAAAAAAATGTTTTTTTTTTTAATTTTTTTTATCTGGAGGAAACTAATTCTTCTGTAGATATACAGAGCATCTGGTACTCAAGGGATTGCCAGTGAAGATAGTATGCTGTGAAAAAAAAAAAATGACTATCCCAACTTTTAATGACAAACAGAACAAGCTCATGATGTAAAAACTAACCCAATATTGGGGCAAGGCAGGTTTGGGAATGAGAAAACTAAAATATTTGTTTTAGAGACTGATAAACTATGTTGACATATGTTCTCACCGATGCCTCAAACCAAACATTTGTAAAGTCCCTAAAAGAAAAAAGAAATGTTACTCTCATTATGTATTTGAGAGAAAGAATTAAGGGGCAAAAGTATTAGAACAATAGCTTCATGCTCATTCTGATACTCCTAGGCTACTATATTAAAATTAAATAAAGGATAATAGACTTCCTTCATGGCTTAGAGATTTAGATATTGATTTGTTTTAATTTTGTGGATTTTTTGTTCATCAAATTTTCAAATCATTAATAAGAAATAGCCACCCACTATCTCCCAAAGCTGTGTGGGTCTATAGGACCCCTTCTTTTCTAGCTCTATAACTAATTATGTTATTAAATGGTATTTGTGTCTTAAAAGTTAATAAATTGAAAGTGGCAACAAAGACAATATTCCATATAAATCTTACAGAAGAGCCAACTGCCACTTATATGCAATTTGAAACTTAACAACCCCTTTAAAATTAAACAGCTGAAAGCTGTCTCCGATTCCATGTATCTTAAACTTAAATGGATGTGGGTTATATTCAGAGGTCTGGACAACACCAGAAAATGATAACATTGGTGAGAGAGATAACAGAAAAGGACCATATCTATACCTATACCTATAGCTAGCTAATCTGTACCTATAGTTATACCTATTCCTATCCCTATAGCTTTTTGGAAGTGTATCTAATTCCCTGTTGAATCTTAGCACTGCCACAATATGCTCAATAAATATTATGGGATCTATGAATATATTGTTCTCCAAGAAATAAGGATGAATTATTATGACCACAGAAAGTGACATACTATCAATTTGCTGTCAAAGTGCATAATAACAAGGTTTGCATTGTTTTAAGGTAAAGATAATTATTTGAATTATTCAAAAAGTACAAATAGATTGCCTAGTATGTACCAAGTCTTGTCTTCATTTCTATTTTAATTGAGCATTCTAAAGTTGGCATTCACAGTTGACATTACATTTTTTTCTATTTCTAACAAGAAGATCATAAGCCAAAGGATATATTAGATATTAGAAAGTGAAAATAGTGAAATAATACCCATTATTATTATTATTTTTTAAATTGAGGAGAATCCATAGCTATTTGGGCAAGATAGGATGTACTGAATGAACTGAGATGATGATTGTGGGTTGGGCCCCTGCAAGTTGATACTAGATATCCTTGCAGGAGTTCGGGAACTCTTCCAGGGCTCTTAGGAAAAAATCTCTTATGAAGCTCTAAATTAGACATTCAAAGATACAGAATCAGGGCATCTAGAGCCAGAATGTGAAAAAGCAAATAAAAAAAGGAGAGTCAGATGGCTTGTTTTTGTAGACATTCTTCAGGATCTATGGATTTCTTTACAATAAATGAGTCATTCTGTCATGTTATTGTTGGAAGAGAGATAATTTTGGTTTTATGTGTGAAAAGCAAACTGCTGTATCCTTTCTCAAAAAAATGTGTCCTTTGATTCATATATCTTTTAGCTGTCTCTAAAGTTCCTACTTCTTAAATATCCATAATAAATTTCTAGTCAAATCATCAGAAACTCAAGACACTTTCTCTGAAAGAATTATGAAATTTAAAAATGACCTTAAAAATGTATATTAACTTAAATGTCATTAATATTTTAGCAGATGAGAAAAGGCTTGTGTATTGCCCCAGGCCTGGTACTAGTCGCAGCCAGTGTTGGTCTGCAGTATAGCCTCTCTCATCCACCTCCAGGTCTAGCACAGGCAGCAACAAACTGCGGATCGCTTTATGGTTCCTATCAGATAGTCTCAGGCCTGTCACAGGCAGCAGCTGACCTTGGCCTGCATGGGAACCCCTCTCAGGAGGTCCCCAAACCAATACACCCAGGAGCTGGCTCCAGACTACAACAGAGCATCACCCGATTAGCTCCACAAGCAGTACACCAAAATGGTGGTCTCTGGCAGGTCCCAGACCATGCTAGGGCAAACACTGTTTTATGGGGTCAGACCTCACAGTAGCTTATACACTAAGATGGTAGCCACTCCTCACAGCCAGTTAGCCTGAGGATCAATTCCATTTGCTGATGTGCCAACAGCAGTAAAGGCTTGACTACAACAGGAAGCCACACACAATCCACACAAGGGACATTTCAGGAGCACATGACTCAGGAGATCAGGGAGACTACTTACCTTGGGCCTCATACATTAGGCCACCCAGCCAAGACTGAAACACATAGCAGATCTACCTAATACATAGAAACAAACACAGAGGCAGTCAAAAGGAGAACACTCACACACAAAAATGACCCAAATTAAGGAACAGGAGAAAACTCCAGGAAAAAAAATCTAAATAGAATGGAGGCAAACAATTTACCAGATACAGAGTTTGAGACACTGGTTATAAGGATGCTCAATGAACTGAGGGGAAGAATAGATGTTCTTAGCGAGAACTTCAACAATGAGATAGTAAAAATGAAAAAGGACATAGAAACTAAAAAAAAAAATTCAGAAATGAGGAATACAGTAATTGAAATGAAGAATGAAATGAAGGAAGGATGAAATCGGTGATTTGGAAGATAGCAGAAAACACCCAATCAGAACGGCAATTAGTAAAAAGAATCCAAAAAGAAATGAGGATAGTCAAAGGGACCTCTGGGACAACAACAAGCATAACGACATTTCACCATAGGGGTACCAGAAGGAGAAAAGAGAGATCAAGGAATTCAAACTTATTTGAAGAAATAATAACTGAAAACTTCCTTAACCTGGCAAAGGAAATAGACATACAAGTCCAAGAAGTGCAGAGAATCCCAAACAAAATCAACTAGAAGAAGCTCACACCAAGACACATCATAATTAAAATGCCAAAAATGCCAAAGAGAGAACCTTAAAAGCAGCAAGAGAAAAGCAGTTAGTTATCTACAAGGGAGCTCCCATAAGGCTGTTGGCTGATTTCTCAATGGAAACTTTTCAGGCAGAAGGGATTGGCAAGAAATATTCAAAGTGATGAAAAGCAAAGATCTACAACCAAGATTACTCTACCCAGCAAAGCTATCACTTAGAATCAAAAAACAGATAAAGAGCTTTCCAGGCAAAAAAAAAAAAAAAAAGCTAAAGGAGTTCATCATCACCAAATTGGTATTACAAGAAATGGTAAACAAACAAACAAACAAACTTCTTTAAGAAAAGGGAAATAAAGAACATAAATATGAACAATACAATGGCAATATCTATGTACCTATCAATAATCATTTTAAATGTAAATGGATTAAATGCTCTAATCAAAAGGTAGAGTGACCGAATGGATAAGGAAGCAAGACCCAAACATACTCTGTCTACAAGAAACCCCCTTCAGATCAAAAGACACACACAGTCTGAAAGTAAAGAGATGGAAAAAGATATTTTATGCAAATGGGAATGAAAAAAAAACTGGGGTAACAATACTTATATCAGAAATAATAGGCTTTAAAACAAAGGCTATATTAAGGAACAAAGAATTACATTTTATAATGATGAAGGGATCAATCCAACAAAAGAATATATATAACCCTTGTAAACATTTATGCACCCAACATAGGAACATCTAAATATGTAAAGCAAAACAGTAATACGGTCATAATAGGGAGAATTTAATGCCCCGTTGATATCAAGGGATAGATCATCCAGACAGAAAATCAACAAGGAAACAGTAACCTTAAATAACACATTGGATCAGATGGATTTAATTGATAATTTTAGAGCATTTCATATCAAAGCACTAGAATATATATTCTTTTCAAGTGCACATAGAATGTTTTTCAAGATAGACCATATTAGGTCACAATACAACTCTCAAATTAAAGAAGATTGAAATAACATCAAGCATTTTCTCCAACCATAATGGTATGAAACTAGCAATCAATTACAAGAAAAAACTAAAAGCACTCAAACACATGGAGGCTAAATAACATGCTACTAAACAATGCATGGGTTAACAATGAGATCGAGGAAGAAATCAAAAGATACCTCAAGACAAATGAAAATGAAAACACAGTGACCCCAAATCTGTGGGACAGAGTGAAAGCAGTCCTAAGAAGGAAATTTGTAGCAATGCAGGACTACCTTATGAAAACAAACAAACAAAATCTCATATAAACAATCTGACCTTACAATAAAAAGAACAGCAAACAAAGCCCAAAGTGGTAGAGAAAGAAATAATAAATATCAAAGCAGAAATAAACAAAATAGAGTCTAAAAAAAAAAATACAAAAGATCAATAAAACCAGAGAGCTTCTTCTCTGAAAAGATTAACAAAATTGATAAACCTTTAACCAGACTCATCAAGACAATAAATGAGAGGACCAAAATAAATAAAATCAGAAATGAAAGAGAAGTGATTACTGACACCACAAGAATACAAAAGATTATAAGAAAATACTACAAGCAGTTACATGCCAAGAAATTTGGCAATCTGAGAGAAATGATTACATTCCTAGACACATATAACCTTCCAAGACTGAATGAAAGAGAAACAGAAAATCTGAACAGACCGATTACTACCAATGAAATCGAGTCAGTAATCACACTACAAACAAAAGTCCTGGACCAGATGGCTTTACAGGTGAATTTTACCAAATGTTCAAAGAAGAATGAACATCTATCCTTCTCAAGCTATATGAAAAAATTCAACAAGATGGCCTCATAACGTCATTTTATGAGGCCACAATTACCCAATTCCAAAGCCAGATGAAGACAATAAAAAGACGACAATTATAGGCCGATATCCCTGATAAACATAGATGCAAAAATTCTCAACAAAATATTAGCAAACCGAATTCAACAATACTAAAAAGTGAGATTTATTTCCGAAATGCAAGATTAGTTCAATATTTGAAAGTCAATCATGATACACCACATAAACAAAATGAAAGATAAAATTATATGATCATATCAATAGATGCAGAAAACTGTCATTATTTGAAGATGTCAAGATACTATAGGGAATCCTAAAATTTCACCGAAAAAAACCTATTAGAATTGATAAATGAATTCAACAAAGTAGCAGGATACAAAAGTAATATTCAAAAATCTGTTGCATTTTTATACATCAAAATGCACTAACAGAAAAAGAAATTAAGAAAACAATTTCATTTACAATTGCATCAATCAATCAATCAGTCAATCAATAAAATACCTTGGAATAAATTTAACCAGGTAGGTAAAAGAACTTTACTTGGAAAACTATAAGACACTGAAGAAAGAAATTAAAGAAGGTATAAATAAATGGAAGCATATACCATGCTCATGGGTAGGAAGAATTAACATTGTTAAAATCTTCATATGACCCAAAGCAATCTATAGATTCAGTGTAATCCCTATCAAAATATCAATGGCATTTTCCAAATAACTAGAACAAAGAATCCTAAAATTTATCTGGAACAACAAAAGATCCCAAATAGCCAATATCAAACCATACCTGATATCAAACCATACTACAAGGCTTTAGTAATCAAAATGACATGGTACTGGCATAAAAATTGACATATAGATCAATGGAACAGAACAGAATTGACACCTATGTGGTCAATTAATCTTTGGCAAGGAGGCAAGAATATGCAATGGAGTAAAGACAATCTCTTTAACAAGTGATGAGGAAACAAAACAGATACATGCAAAAATAATGAAAATGCCCACCTTTTTACACCATATACAAGAATAAACTAAAAATGGATTAAAGACAAATATAAGACACAAAACCATAAAACTCCTAGAGAAAAACATAGGCCATAACTCTCTGACATTGATCTTAGTAATCTTTTTTGATATATAACCTGGGGCAAAGCAAACAAAAGAAAAAATAAACAAATGGAATTACATTAAACTAAAAAGTTTTTGCATAGCAAAGGAAACCACCAATAAAACAAAAAGACAGCTTACTGAATAGCAGAAGATGTTCACCAATGATACATCCGATAAGGGGTTAATATTTAAAATTTATAAATAACTTATGTTAGTCAACACCAAAAAAACTACAATCCAATTAAAAGAATGGTCAGAACTGAATACACATTTCTCTCAAAAGGACATACAGATGGCCAATAAACACATGAAGAGATGCTCAAGTTCACTAATCATCAGAGAAATGCAAATTAAAACTATAATGAGATATCACCTCACACCTATAAAATGGCCATCATCAATGAATCAACAAACAACAGGTATTGGTGAGGATGTGGAGAAAAAGGAATCCTTGTGCATTATTGGTAGGATTGCAAATTGTTGCAGCCACTACAAAAAACAGTATGGAGGGGCCTCAAAATATTAAAATAGAACTACCGTATGACCCAGCAATTCTACTTCTGGGTATTTATCTGAAGAAATCCAAAACAATAACTCAAAATGATATATGTTCCTCTATGTTCATTGCAGCATTATTTCAATAGCTAAGATATGGAAGTAACCTAAGTGCCAAACAAGAGACAAATGAATAATGAAGACGTCACACACACACACACACACACGCACACTGGAATATCACTCGGCCATAAAAAAAAGGAGTGAAATCTTACCATTTGTGATAACATGGATCGATCTGGAAGGTATTATGCTAAGTGAAATAAGTCAGACAGAAAAAGACAAATATCATATAATCTCACTTATATGTGGAATCTGAAAAACAAAATAAAAGAACATACAACACAGAAACAGACTAACAGATACAGAGAACAAGCTTATGGTTGCTGGATGAAAAGGGGTTGGGGGAAGAAGTGAAAAAAGGGCCGATATTAACAAGTACAAATTAGTAGTTGTGAAATTGTCAAGGGGATGTAAAATACAGCATAGGGAATATAGTCAGTAATATTGTAATAAGTATGTTAGTGCCGGGTGGGTACTAGACTACTCAGGGAGATCACTTCATAAATTATATAACTGTCTAACCACTCTGCTGTATACCTGAAGCTAATATAAAATAATACTGAATATCAACTATAAGTGAAAATAAAAAAAATTTAAAATAATCAAATTGTACACTTTAAATGTGTACAATTTTTATTTGTCAGTTATATCTCAATAAAGCTGGAAAAAAATTTTCACAAATAAAGGAAAAAGCTCATGAAAATTGCTTATGCTAAAAAAAGACACACTTAACTTTCCAGATTATTTCTCTGATTAAGAAGATACTTTAAAAATAATTAATAAGCAGTTCCTTGGCAATTGAAGTTTTTCATTTTCCATGCACTTTCTTATATGTTAGAATACCCCAAATGAAATGATGTTATTTGTTGATGTGTAATTTTATATACAAATGAAACTAGCCAATATAAACATAAAGTAAAAAATATGAGTTGACACAATTCTACAGAATACCAAATTTAAATAGGACATTTAATTTGATGTGGCTACATCACTGGTTGGTTTTAAACAAAGTCTTTCTATTCACCTTTCTATAGGTCTTTGTGGATATTTTTTGAGTGCATTTTCTCTGATGCTTAGCATGATAGAGATCCCAGACAGCTGGAAAGAACATTATTATTAGTAGAAGTCTACCAACCCAGGGTTCCAGTGCTAGGAAGAGAAGTCCCCAAAACTTCTGGCCGCGAAAATCAGTGGAGATTGTGGCTGAATGAGACAGAGGGCTGAGGGAGTAGCAGACGTTCCTCTTAAGGGGTCCACGTGCAGACTGACTGCTGACAGACTCAGTTGCTCTGAGCTCTAGAGCGGGGGCAGCATCTTGAAAGGCGCCAAGGACAAACAAGGAGGAATTGAATTGCCTATCTTCAGGGCAAGGGCTGGAGGGGCAGCTTTCTCTCAGACAGAAGTGCTGTCAGAAGCCATTGTTTCTTTATTGAACTCTCCCGCTCCTGGCTTGCAGACCCAGGTGGCCTCTATATCTGAGTCCCTCTGGTAATGTTGCTAACACTGGTCATCTTGCCCTGGTGAGTCCCTTAGACCCTGCCCCTCGCACCATATGGGCCAACCCAAGCTGCTTCCAGTGGATTTTCCATACAAACAGCTTGCATTGGCTCATGCTGTGGACTTTCCTAAAATGTCGCAAAGTTTCACAAAACCTTAACAAGCAGCATCTGATCTTGATGTGGCCCATACCTCTTGCTGAGCAGCCCTAAGTCCAGCATTAGTGGCCGCCAACCTCAAATTGTGGCATGGCCTCTCTAAGCACTTCCAAGCCCAGCATGGGTGGCAGCTATATGCAGATTGCATGGTTGCTCATGCCAGGTGGCCCTGGACAGGGCACAGGCTGCAGCTGAACTTGGCTGTTCAAGAGCCCCTCCCAGGAGGCCTCGGTTTGCATGTCCAGTGGGCAACTTTGATCTGAGTAAGGTACCCAGGATCACATGTAAGGATGAATACTTCAAAAGCATCCTGCTCTGTAGGGTTAGCCCCTACACAACAGATCCTCCATTGGTCACAGCCAGTCATCACAACCAATCAGCCTGAAAGTCAGTCCCTCCCACTGATGAGCAAATAGCAACTAAGTCTCAGTTACAACTGGAAGGCACATATAACTCATACAAGAGACATACTTGGAGCACCCAACTCAGGTAACCAGGGAAGACTGTGCCACTGGGCTCCAAAACACACCTGCTATATAAGGACATTCTACTAAGACCAGGAAAAATAGCAGTCCTATCTAATATATAGAAAAAAACACAGGGAGGCAGCTGGAATGAGAAGACAAAGAAACATTTCCAAATGAAAAAAACAAAAACAAAACAAATCTCCAGAAAAAAAATGAAAAAAAATGAAGATAAGCAATCTACCAGATATGGAGTTTGAAACACTGGTTATAATGAAGTTCAACGAAAGTAGGGGAAGAGTAGAGGAACTCAGTGAGAACTTTAACAAAGAGATAGAAAACATGAAAGTGGAGATAGAAAACATAAAACAGAACCAGTCTGAAATGAAGAACACCTTAGGAGGAATTAAAAATAGATTAGATGAAGCATCCTCAAATAAGTCATTGTCTCTGTTAGGAAAGATAGAACATAAATAAATAAATAAATAAATAAATAAATAAGGATAGTTTAAGGGGCTTCTGGGACAGCATCAAGCATATCAACATTTGCATGATACGGATACCAGAAAAAGAAGAGAGCAAGGAATTAAAAATTTATTTCGAAAAATAATGACTAAAAACTTCTTTAACCTGGTGAAGAAAATAGACATACAAGCCCAGAAACACAGAGAATCCCAAACAAAATGAACCAGAAGAGGTCCACACCAAGACACATTATAATTGAAATGCTAACGGTGAAAGATAGAGAATCTTAAAAGCAGCAAGAGAAAAGAAGTTACTTACCTACAAGGGAGCTTCCATAAGACTGTCGGCTGAGTTCTCAACAGAAACTTTTCAGGCAGAAGGGATTGGGAGTAAATATTCAAAGTGATGAAAAAGAAAGATCTACAATGAAGATTAGTCTACGCAGCAAAGCTATCATTTAGAATTGAAGGAAAGATAAAGAGCTTCCCAGGCAAGAAAATGCTAAAGAAATTTATTATCACCAAATCAATATTATAGAAAATGTTAGAGGAACTTAGAGAAATGTTAGAGTTAAAGAAGAAGAAGAAAAAAAGATAAAAAATATGAATAATAAAATGGCTATAACTACATATCTAGCAACAATTACTTTGAATGTAAATGGCTTAAATGCTCCAATTAAAAGATAAGGTTGCTAAATGGGTAAGAAAACAAGACTCTTACAAATGCTGCCTATAAGAGACTCACTTCAGATCAAAAGATACACAGAAATTGAATGTAAAAGGATGAAAAAAGATGTTTCATGAAAATGGAAGTAAAAAAAAAAAAAAGCTGAGGGAGCAATAGTTATACAAGACAAAACGGACTTTAAAACAAAGGCTATAACAAGAGACAAGAAGTACCCAGTAATCCCACTTCTGGGTATTTATTTGAAGAAACCCAAAACATTACTTTGAAGGGATGTGTGAATTCATATGTTTATTGCAGCATTATTTACAATAGCCAAGACATGGAGGCCACCTGGGTGTCCATCAACAGAAGAATGGATAAAGAAGAGGTGGTACATATGTATAATACAATGTTACTCAACCATGAAAAAAAAAATGAAATCTTGCCTTCTGCAATGACATGGATGGACTAGAGGGTATTGTACTGAGTAGAGTCAGACAGAAAAATCAAATGTCATATATGAAATCTAGAGAACCAGATACACAAACAGCAGAAATAAGTTCATAGATACAGAGATCATTTTGATGGATGTCAAAATGGGGGGGATGTGTGAAGCAGGGAGGGGATTAAGAAGTACAAATTAGTAGTTGTACAGGGTTGTAGAATATAGCATGGGTAATATAGTAGTACTATAATAACTATGTATTATGTCAGATAGGAACTGGATTTATTGGGGTGATCACTTCATAAATTATTTACATGTCTAATCACTGTGTTGTACACCTGAAACTAATATAATATTGTATCTTAACTATAATTGAAAAAAATAAAAATATAAAAATTCAGAAAAAAATGCATTTGTCAACCCATAAACCATGTAAACAGCACTGTGCACTTGGCCCAGGAATGGAGTCAGCTTACTGGGTAGACAGGACAAATGAACATCAGGAATTCAAAGATTCACCTGAGAGGTCACCTGAAGTCAGGCCTAGGTTGCCATTTTGACTATAACTTGAGTGGAAAAAGCCAGTCTACAGAGACAAGCATAATGCTGGCATCAACAACAACAATGAGACACGAAATAACACAAGGCTGCAGCCAAAGGGGCAAAGGGGGAGTCATTGCTTCATTTCCAATGACTTCTAAATTCCAGATCTAGTTCTTCATGAATAATGATTATATTCATGTCTTTGAATTGCATGACATTAAACCCTTTCATTAGCTTGAGTGAGTTTCATTTTGTTATAACCAAACAATTGCTGACCAGAATATGAACTTCACAAAAGCAGGGACATTGCCTGTTTTGACCATGACTTAAGAACCATACTTAGCAATCAACGAAGATGATTGAATCGATTGATACATGGACAGAAATATAAACTCCTCCAAAAGAATCGTGGAAGGATAGATGGTGAGAACAGAAGTGGAGCAAGGCCTTGAATACTGGGTAGGACTTAAAGAAGGAGAGAAAGGGAAGAAATTTTAGGCAGATGGGGGCACCAGCCAAGTGTTTTATAATTGTATCGAACCAACATTTAGTGTGTGCCTACGTTCCTGGAATGGTGCTAAGTGACTTCACAGACATAATTAACAGAATAGGTTATGTCTCAATGCTTTAATCATACCTTAAAAATCCAAAATCCTTTATTCATGTCTCCACCGAGACATGATAGTGAAGTGAAATACAGAAAGGAATGCCTCACAAGTCAGTCTGAGATCACATTGCTCTAGACTACCTCCTCTGAGACTGCAGCTGCCTGCCTTGGTCATTGCAGCATTTTATATACATTTCAGATTGATAAGGACAAAAAAGAGCCTGGGAAAAACAGGAAAAAGGAAATAAATAGTTTAATGAATGTGAAGAAATATTAAGTTTGAAAATATGCTGATACATATATACACTTGCATATGAACACTTAAATTATTCATATGCAGGTGCCCCTACGAAACATGAAAAAAAATTGAGGATAAATGAGGCGGAGTGAATATGTGAGTACTTTAAGAAGTAGAAAGGCTCTCTATAAACACAAGGAACTATTATGGTTATGTACTATTTTGATATACATAAAATATGTATCACTGAATGAGGGAAAGGGAGGGGAAAGCTGTGTAATGCAATTTGGTTTTCAAACCTGGCTGATATGTCTACTAATTCTGAGCTACGATGCTAGCAGAAGCAATCACATATATGTATAAATGTCAAATGACAGAAATTAAATTACAGAACAGAAGATGAATGCTCTTTGGGGGGATGAATCAGCTATTTAGAAAGCAGATATAGCATTATATGCCTATAAAAAAGGAAGATAAAAAATCTTGGAAACTTAAAAATTAAAAGTATTGGGCTTCATGTGAAAGATAATAAATGTTTCGGGAGGAGGCTTCTAGGCTTTCTCCAATGGAACTTTGACAAGGGTAAATAAAAAGAAAAAAATAATGTAAGTAATTCCATTCTTGTTACTGAAAGAAGAGCCCAGTAGAGCTCTGTGACCCATAAGAGAATGGGTAAAATACTGTGTTTGTGATTGTGAACTGCCGGAGAAGAAACGGGATTTTTAGTCTGGCAGAAAATGCAAAGGGGATGGAGGCATGAAGAAGACTGGGGAGTTCCAGAACCATCTCCTTGAGTGTTTAGTAACATTTCCATGTTAAGAGAATGTGGGACTTAGAGTTGGAGGAACTAGGTTTCCATCTGACTGTATCACTTGTAGGCTATAAGGGGTCAAGAAAGCCATTTATTTTCTCTAGTAAAATGATAATAATGGCTTTTGCTCTAAGTGAGGAATTGTGAAAATCAAGAGCTAATGCTTGTAAAAGTGCTTTCAAAATTGGTGTTATCTAAACTCTATCACTAAGTAATTCCTTTGAGGAGTCCTAGGGCAAGGTAGGGATTGGGCTGTTTAACAAGTAGTTTGAGGGCAGGAAAAGAGGTTTCTAGCTCAGAGCCCCTTGATCTTCTCACTCACACTCCTTGCACCTCTGGCTTTATTTACTATTTGGAAGCACACTTTCACTTTCAGAATTTCCCTTGCTTTTCATATTAAACCAATTTCTTCTATTTGGTTTAAACATATTGTGAAGGGCAGGAAGAAAAGGGAGCAATACTTGGGATGCTTTCTCATAGCCCTGGTTTCCCAAGGAATGTCCCTGCCTTTCCCTTATCTTCCTGGCTTTGATTTTATGTGACTCTTCTCCAGACACTAAGGTGTCTTATCTCTCCCTCTGCAGGTGTGCACTCAGCTTATCCCTAGGGATTCTCCTCCCAGAAATCCAGAGCAGGGTGAATATGGAAAGATCTCCATGACACTCTGGGAGGTGGACTATGGCAGCTCTCTTTATTCTCATGTTACGAATGAGGAAGGTTAGGGGCTAACAGTTTGAATGATTGATTCAAAGAACCACTTTGAGTCATTGATGAAACTGAAAATGGATTCCAAATCTCCTCAATCTAGACCCGAAATTTGATGAGGTCTTCCTTGTTGAAACCTCTTAGGATGCTCATTACTCTTCATGGTTTTTGGAGAAATTTGCTTTATATATCTCAGACTGAGGAACAAAAGAAAATTTACATGCCCAATATTAATTATATCCTTGGCGAGTAGAAGAAACCCTTTCAAGGGATTAGGATGAGGAAATTTTCTGTTCCATAAGCCAGAGTCAAAAGCTGATCAGTTTGTTTGCTTTGTTGGCAGGTACAACTGGTCATGAATAAATGGGACCAGGATATTCTTTCATTTCTTTTCCTAAATTACGTTCTGGCTGCTGACATGCTGGGGAAGCCATACCCATGTTCTCTTGTTTTCTATTCCTTCTTACTCTCTGTGCTGCCCTAATGGCCTGCCTCAGGTTGTTTCCATTGCTACTGAGGCACCAGGCAATGGGAGGTTCTCATCTGTACCAACCCTGCTCTGAGTCCTCTTTCAGGTCCTCACCCACTGCTTCAATGCAGCAGAACATGCTAGATATTGTTAGGTGCTAGGGATATCATAATGCACAAAGTAGTCACAATCCCCAAATAAAAATATTGAAAATAGAGGCTATCAAGGGGGAAAATAGAATATGGATTGAAGGGTCTGGTGTGTGCGTGCATGTGTATGTGTGTGTAAGCTCACATGTACACTATTTTAGATAGGATGGTCAGGAAAGGTGAGAACTGAGGGGACAGCAGAGAAAGTAAAGGAGTGAGTGAGCCATGTGAATAAATGTAGTCAGAGTATTCTGGGTGAGGGAGCAGCCGAAGTCAAACCCCTGCATTGCAAGCATGCTGGTGTCATAAGAGAAGAGGTAGTGGACCGTGAGTCTGGAGAACAGTGAGGGAAGGGAAACGTGATGGAATGTCCAAGCACTGGTCGTATGAAGGGCGGGCAGATCATGTAAAGACGTATAAACAGTAGTAACGATTTTGAATTTCATTTGGGAAATTCGAATTTCAGATGGGAAGCACTGGGAGATGGTTTTAGCTTTTTCCCTATTTGAAGGTTTTGAGCAGAGGAGTGAAATGATCTGGCTTGAATGGAAATACTGTAGCTGCAGGGTATAGAAGTGACGACTTGCACAAGCAGACCAGTCATCGTGCAGGTACTCCAGGTGAGAGATGATGGTGACTCAGACTTGGGTGTTTGGAGTCAAGATGGTGAGAAGTGGCTGGGTCAGGGGCAGGGGCATTTCTAAGATAGAGCTAACTGAAGGTGACAACGAATTGGGTGTAGAATAAAAGAGACAGTTGTCAAGGAGGACATGAAAAGTCATGGCCCAATCCAGTAGGGATCTACAGGCTCTCACTGAAATGAAGAAACTATTGGGGCAGCAAGTTTCTGTGGAAAATTTAAGAGTTCTGTTTTTAGCTTGGTAAACTTGATGGGCCTGTTTGACATCCAAGTAGACAAGTCATATAGGCATCAAGAGCAGGACAAATGGGGCCAGCAAAACCAACCAAACGAACAACAAACCAACAAACAACAAAATAAAAGCTGAGAGGAGCAATCAGTGAGCTAAAGAACAAGAAAAAACTGGGATTGATTAGCTGGGAGGCATGTAAGTCATTTCTTTTAAGTTTCTGTATCACACTATAAGATTTCTTTTTATATAAAAAGAATTTTTTCCTTACTCCAAAAAAAAGTAAGGTTTTCTTCTGAAAAATATAAAATATCCAAAAATAAAAACGAGAATCAAAATATTGAATATTCAGTTTATAGTCATTGTCTATTTTTTCCTCAATAAGCATTCATATTATTATAATGTTTACTGAGTGCTTATCATATGCGTGGCAGGCACTGTGTATGCACTTATATGCATTGTCTCACTTAATTCTCATCACTACTTGTCAGGTGTCAGGAAGATCCCGCAATCGTCTTCCTCCTAGAGTTGTCCCCTTGGAAGAATGGTGACTAAAACTCAGTTTTCTGATTCCAGGGCCTTGACTTTGCCTATTGCACCCTCCACCTTAAGGAAATTAAAATGTGCATATCGCACAACAGGAACCCTCATTCTTGCTGGTGGGAAAGCACAACAGTGCAACCACTTTAGAAGACCATTTGATGGTTTCTTGCAAAGCTAAACATACTCTTACCAAATGATCCGGCAGTCAAGCTCCTTGGTATTTATCCAAATTAATTGAGAACTTGTGTCCATGCAAAAACCTGCACACAGATGTTTATAGGAGATATATGCATAATTGCCGAAAATAGGAAGCAGTCAATGAAAAGATTTGGAAAAAACTTAAATGTATATTACTATGCGAAAGAAGCCAATCGGTAAAAAGCCACATGCCACATAGTGTTTGATTCTAGGAATACGACATTGTGGAAAAATCACCACCATAGAGCTATAAATTGGTTGCCAGGGATTTTGAGTGAGAGAGGGTAAATGAGTGGAGCACAGGGAATTTTTAGGGTAATAAAGTTATTCTGTATGCTACTGTAATGTTAGATACATTTATCAAAACCTATAAAATGTATTTACAACACTGAGAGTGAACCTTAATGTAAGCTATGAACTTTGAATGATAATGATGTGTCAATGCAGGTTCATTGGTTATAACAATGAGAGAGTTTCACAGAGAGCTGTGGGTGTGATGCTGCCACCCCAGTAGGCCTGGAGGGCAGAGCATCAAATCAAAGAGGATTATTCTTACGTCTTAAGGTCTAATGGATTTTGTCTTGCTAAGTTTTGGATTTGCTTGTGACCCATTACCCTTTACTTCTTTCCTCGTTCTCTTTTTTAGAATGGAAATGTCTATCCTATGCCTGTTTCATTGTTATATTCTGGAAGCATATAGTTATTTGGTTTCACAGGTTCATAGCTGGAGAGGTATTTTGCCTCAGGATGAACATAACTTTAAGTCTCATATCTGATTTAACCGATACTTAGATGAGACTTTGGATTTTAGAATTTAGAGTTAATGCTGGAATGGGTAAAGACTTTGGGGGCTGTTGGGATGGAATGAATGTATTTTACATGCAAAGACATACATTTTGGGGGAGTGTTGGAGTGGAATGTTTGGAATGAATGTGTCCTTTCAAAATTCATATATTGAAGCCCTAATCCCCAATGTGGCTGTATTTGGAGATAGGGCCTCTAGGAAGTAATTAAGTTTAAGTGAGGTCATAGGGTGGGGCCTCAGATAGGATCCAATAGGATTAATGTCCTTATAAGAGACACCAAAGCCTTCGTTCTATGTCTGTGTGTATGTACACGCACACACATGTGCGCATACACAGCTGTGTGCATCCACAGAGGAAAGGCCATGTGAAGATGCAACAAAAAAGGTGGCCATCTGCAAGCTAGGAAGAACACATTCACCGGGAGCTAAATTGTTGACATCTTGATTTTATACTTCTAGCCTCCAGAACTGTGAGAAATAAATTTCTGTTGTTTAAGGTCCTCGTTCTATGGTATATTGCTACAGCAGCTGGAGTAGACAAAAGTAGTGTCTACTATCTTTAATTTCTTACATGTTTGAATTGTGTTTTTATGTTTATTTTTCTAAATAAATGTGGTAATATTTGGAGATGGGATCTTTGGGAGGTAGTTAAGGGTAATGCCCTCATGATGGTATTGCCTTTTTGAGCTTACTCTCTCTCCGTCTATCTCTGAATGTGCAACAAAAGGTTATGTGAGCATACAGCAAGATGGCGGCTGCCCACAAGTCAAGAGAAGAGGCCTCAGAATGAAATCTACTTTGCTGGCACTTTAATCTTAGACTTCCAACGTTCAAAACCATGAGAAATAAATTTCTGTTGTTTGAGCCACCCAAACTACGGCACTTATTGTAATTTTCCTCATGTAATGGATAACTTTAAATAGAAATCGTGGGACATATTTTTGGTAACGCCTGTAGAATAAATTCCTCCAACTGAACTGTGTGCACGCTTCCTCTGCTGCTCATTGCCAGCTGTCTTCTAGGACCATGGGACAAACCCAGGGTCTCATTTCAGTGTAGGCACATGCTCCTTCTCTTTCATGTTCATCAGCATTTTGAGTTATTATTTTTTAAATTGTTACCATTTTGAAAGTGATAATGGTGTCTTACCAATTATTCTATCGCATTTCCTTGATTTCCTTAATTAATATTTTTAAACATTTTTATTCACTCTAAAATACCATTTACTTTTGCATTGTCCAAGGGAATAGAAAACTTACCTGCACTTCTTTCTTCTTGCAAGGTCTTGTTAAATGTCTCGTCTCATTTCCTTTCTCACAGATGATTCACTAAGTTCCAAAGTCCAGCCTGTCTCCCTCTCAGACTTGGGAATAAATGGTGACGTGGCAGGGAAGGAACTGGGACAAGGCTGTTGTAGGCCAGTTCGCAACAGACCCTTAGTACTCATAATCTTATACACCATATAAGAAGGACACCAAGGAGGTGCCGATGCCAACTTCTACTCCAAGTGAAGTCTCTGAAGAAATGCATACCAGTCAGGACAAGAGCAAAGCTATGCAGCCCTCTGAGGAACTGAAAAGGGATTCAGATGGAATGAAGTGAAAGAAACTAAGAACAAAGCAAGTATTTATTACGTGAATAAATAAATGAAGATAAACTGTATTAATCTTTTTGCATTGATAAATCATTTAGAATATAAGAATTCCTTAAAAGTGATATTTCTAGAAAAGTTTAGAACTAAAAGTTTAGGACTTTCAGATTTGTAAATACATTTATAGCCATATTTATTATTATTGTTATCATTGCTTTTGTTGTTGTCACACAGTTAGGAAGTTAGAATCAAGTTTAGCATTTAATCTACATACTACTCATAATAATTTCATATTAGCTATAATGGCTATCATTTCCTGAGTATCTACTACATGCCAGACATTAAGCACTTTATAAACATTATCTCATTTAGTTAAAATCATCTCTGAAACTCTGAAATATCAAGGTAAGCAGGAAGAGAGATACTTACATAGAGTTTCTTAAGCCAGATATGAAAAATAACGAAGACTACCTAGGCTGAATGATCAGAACTCTGACATATTGTTATTAAGATTTTGAAAAGAAGAGGGTATGAAGCCAACCCAACCTCTGGGAATGCCAAAAATTCTTTTTAGGTAAGAAACAAAATAAATATTCAGGGACACTGGCTGGCCCAGGAATTTCTAAGTTGGTCCCCAAAGGAATTGTTCCTGGGCTAAAGAAATTGCAGTGAAGACAGAGAAAGGCTAGCTTCTAAGGGCTTAAAGGAAAGAACTCTATTAACTCATGATTAAAAAGCTCATGCAACTCAGTAACAACACAAGAACAACCAAGGCAGGTGCAGGACAGGAAAATACAGCCACTGAGTGTGAATCTCAGGACCCAGTTCCAAGACTGCCAGGAAAGGAAAAGGGGATGGTATGTAAGCATTACGAAGTCAGGGACGTGGAAGGGAAGAAGTGAAGAATAGATATGGAAATATACAGGGAATATAAATAGGAATGAACACTGTGTTCGATAAATTTTTGTGAAAGAATTAATGATCGAGTAAATAACTGAAAGACTTTCGAGTTCCAATAACAAAAGCATGATGGGCAAAGAGCCAAAATCCATCATACACACAAAATCTATTGTTCACTCATTGTCTGAGGTTAAAAAAAAAGTCATACACTCTAGTTTTGAATAAATTGCTTTTCTTTAAGTAGATATAAGCACAGAGTTAGAAGTCTTTATCCTTAAAAAGATTGGATGCTTGGTCTCTGCTGGCTAGACTCAATCCGATGAGCAGGTAAAATCATTTGTTATAAGAGAGGGCTAAGTAGTTCTTGGCAGGGTTTTTAGAATCATTTACCTTTCCTATAAACTAGAGTATAACACTGAAAATAAGGAAATTCTCTCAAATTGGAATTGTTTTCATGACAATTGACTTTCAGATTGACTTCTCTTCTGGGTTGTTTCCTTTTGAGGAAAATGAGAGTTTATTTTCTTCCTATCATACTTTTTAGCATGATGAATCTCAAATAATTCCTGGCCAACTACAATTTTAATTGTGCATTTCATTTATTATGTTCACTCTCTTCTTTAACACCTATTTCCCCCCTTGCCCCAGGCTTACCCTTTGCAATCTTCATACCCCTAATACGAACAGCCTCCCGACTTCTGAGGCCTTCCTCATCCCTCTGCCATGCCATTCTCCTTTGGATGCTGGTCTCAAGATTCTTTGATATAAAAGATAAAGCCCTCAAGCTCCATGTCTTTCAGTACAATTTTTTATGTATCTAAAAACATGTAGATTGCTTAGTACTTGTAAAATGTTAGCTTTGGTGTCCAAAGTCTTCCATTTAACTTCTCATTTTGCTTAGAATTTGTTTTTTTAGAGCAGTTTTAGGTTCACAACAAAATTGAGGGGAAGGTATGGAGATTTCTCTTATGCTCCCTGGCCTTGAATATGCATAGACTCCCTCATTATCAATATCCCTTACCAGATAGTACATTTGTTAAAATGATGAACCTACATGGACATGTTATAATTACATAAAATCCATAGTTTACTTAGGGTTCACTCTTGGTGTTGTATGTACATTCTGAGTTTAGACAAATGTATAACAATGTGTATCTACCATTATAATATCATACAGAGTATTTTCACTGCCGTAAAATCTTCTGTTCTTTACCTATTCATCCTTTTTCCTCCCCCTAACCCCTGGCAACCACTAATCGTTTTACTGACTTCATAGTTTTGCCTTTCTGGAATGTCAGATAGTTGGAATCATACAGGACATAGACTTTTCAGATTGGTTTCCTTCATGTAGTAATACACATTTATGTTTCTTCCATGTGACTTCATGGATTGATAACTAATATCTTTATAGTGCTGAATAATAATATCCCACTGTTTGGATGTACCACAGTTTATTATTAATTCACATGCTGAAGGACTTTTGGTCACTTCTAGATTTTGACGAGTATGAATAAAGTTGCTATAAACATTGGTACACATGTTTTGTTGTTGTTGTTGTTGTTTGCAGATGTTTTCAACTCTTTGGGTTAAATAGCAAAGAGCACCATTGCTGGATCATATGATTAGTGAGTTTAGTTTTATAAAAAACCACCAAGTTGTCTTTGAAAGTGGCTGTACCATTTTGTCTTCTAACCAGCAATAGATGAGAGTTCCCATTTCTCCACATTCTTACCAACATTTGGTGCCGTCAATATTTCAGATTTTGGCCATTCTAATAAGGCACACCTCACAGATATTGCAGGTTTGGTTCCAGACCACTGAAATAAAGTGAGTTATAATCTTTTTGCTGGTCAAGGGTCTTGTCTTCAATTTGTAAAAAATTCAACATCAGTGAAACACAATAAAGCAAAGCTCAATAAAACGAGTTATGCCTGTATCTCATTGTTGTTTTTATTTGCATTTTCTTAATGAAATATGATGTGAAGCATCTTTTCATATGCTTATTTGCCATCTGTATTTCTTTTGGTGAGGTGTCTGTTAAGGTCTTTGGCCCAATTTTAGTTGATTTGTTTGCGTTTTTATTTTTGAAGTTTAAGAGTTCTTTGTATATTTTGAGCTGTGTTTTTATACTTATTTTTTTAAATTTTCATGACCCTACATTGGGGGGTCTTAATAAATATGTTCTTACTGGCTGACTCATGAGAAATGGAAGAACGGTCTTTTTAATTAAGCTCAAAGTTGCATGCACAGTGACTCTGTGTCAGGCAGGCATTATATCAAATGCTAGGGACAAGGGCACAACACTGCCTTGAGAGTCTTACCGCTTAGAGGGGAGACAGAAATGTACGCAAGCTCAATGAGATGTTATAAGTGTAATGATAGAGATGTAAGCAAGATCTATGGGCTCGTAGAAGTAGGTGCTTAGTTGAGCCTGGGGTGTCAGAGCAGCCAGAGATCCAGGGAGAGAGGACTAGGTCAAATGCGAATAGAAAGCACTTTGCTCTTGGGAACTTCATCTTTGAAATGCCAACTATCATGCAACCTCTGTGAAAGTGGCCACATTTGAAAGGTGCAGGTTGGAATGATAACTTGGATAGAAAAATTGGAGAGAAGATATCAGGAAACTATAATAGAAGGGGACATTGCTAGATATATAAATTTGGTAATTTTCTAAATTGTTGAAGAAATGGGAATGAATGGGTTTCTAGAAGAGAAGCCCAGCGTACAAAGAGCTTCAGGCAGAATATTAGAAGCGTGTCCACATGCAGAGGCCAAGGAAGGAAAAAGAGAACCGTGCATGAAATGGAAACAAAGCAGGAGCAGAGCAGCACAGAAGCCAAGGATAACACAGGAAGTGAACTGCACAGAGACACGCTCTGATTCTCAAGGGCTGGAAGTCAATGCAAAGATGCTGCTTGGTTTTCAAGGAGCAACAGACATTTCTAAATTGCTCTGGGCTACAGGCAGTATGTCTTTTGCATATAAAAAAGCATCATATGGTAGAGCACAGAATTTATTGATATTGATCTGTTGCCTTCCTTTTCTATCTGAACACAATTTGAGCTATCATCCATGACCAAACAAGGTACTTCATGTATAAAGTGACACAGATTCATGACATCTCTACTTAACACGGAGCAGTGAAGCTAATAACGTTTTTCAAGCTCCAGTATCCTAAGAATCTATTGATATTTCAAACATCACTGTAACAATAAATTCTATCATTGTAAAGAACAAAGAACTTTAAAACAGAGCTCAAATTATTACATTTTTCAGATGAGTTAATATGAAAAAATGAAACATGCTATTTAACCATTTAAACTGAAAGATAATCTTAAAATGCATTCACTCAAATGTATTGACACCTAGTAGAGTATAAGAGAAATGCACAGATTTTGAAGTCTAACTCTACAATTTACTTATTTGCTGTCTATATAAACCTAAGTGAATTATTCATCCTTAAAATGGAATCAGAATAGCTTTGTTGCCAACATAATTAGACGATATTTAAGGTTTTAATTAATCTTGTTTATATTTTTCTTATATGCAACAGACTGTTGACTAGGCTCCAGCATTAATCCTCTCTTTCTCCTTCTGATAGAACCAACCCTTCCCACCAAAGTTTAGCTGAGCAGCAAGCTTCTGACCATGTCTTTCCTGTCTTGTAGCTAGGTATGGCCATATTTAGTGTAGGGTAGAGGCAGTAAGCATGTGTGTAACTCCAGGTCTTCGTTTGCCCTGAATTCCTCTCGCTGCTCCCTGCTCCCTACTGGCTGGGAGACGGTATGGCTGAACCAACAGCCTTGGGCCCAGAGATGAAAGCCACATGTTGAAGATAGTACCACTGACCTCTTGGTGCACAGTTGTGCATCTGCCTGGGCCACCTATCTACTTTTATGAGAGAGAGAAATAAACTTCTATTTATTTAAGCTACTGTATTTTATGGTTGCTTTCCTTCTGGTTAATTCTCATTCTCATCTTTATTCCCCCCAAATCACGTGATCGTAGTATCATTACCTCAGAGGAAGTTTGTAACCAAGAATTCTTTTTCCTTTGTTTTCCGAAAGTTTAATTTCTTAGAACTTGGGAGATTTTGGGAGGAAGCAAAACAACAACAACAACAACAATAACAAAACAAACAAACAAACAAACAAATAAAGGGATTCTTTGGTAGGAAAAAATAAGGAATCTTGAAAAAGCAGCATGAGAATGAGGTTCTTGATCACCTCTCCCCAACCTCAACCAAGACAGAAAAATATTTCTCCTGGGCTTGAAGAAAGAGAAAGAATGTTGTAGCAGTCAAGATCATGGCCTTGGAGCTTGGTTTTCTTGTAGTCCTTTGGGCAGGTAAGACTCCATAGTAGAAAAGGCAGACAGCATCCATACCACCTCAAGAAGATTTCAATATCCAGAGTGTGGCCATGAGCAGTGGAATCTGCTGGACTTGGAAAAACACTTCAGACCATACAAGGGAAGTTTCAGCAGACTTTTTTGTCAAAAAATTAGCCAGGGCCAGAAGCCCACATCACCCTCTACCAGTGCTTTGGTGATACCCGAGAGCTTGAACTGCACACTACCCTGGGCCTGGAAAGAAGGGGACACAGAGTACAAGTTAATTTTTCACCAGCCCAGAAGCATCAGGGTGTGTCAGTACTATAAATCAAGTGAAGTTAAGGAAATGAAAGATAGTGATTATTTCTTTCATATTTGAGTTTCTAGGCTAAGATTTTGACATACTACATCTGGATAAAATGAATTAGCAAAAATAATATGTATCCCACAGTATTCTTTCCATTTGCTCCTTATATTGTTTACTGAGGGAACTATATGCTAATTCCTCTGCTAATGACCGAGGTACAAATGTGTTTGAGATATATTCTCTGTCCCCCATTCAAGGAACTTAGCTCAGTGAAGGAAGGCAAAATGGGTGCAAAGTTTTCTATAAATTGCTGTAGATTCAGAAAAGGGAAAAAAGCTACCTCTGCCTTGGAGAGTGAAAGAAGACTGTAAATCAGAGTGACATTTGGACTAGACCTTGAAACAGAAGTGTAACTAGAGGGGGCAAAAGGAGAGAATTCATTCCCCATCCTGAGTGCACACTTTTCAACTATATAAATAGGCAACATGTTGCCATGAGAGTGTTTTCGAAGACTATCATTATTAAAAAAGCAATGGAAACACAGGGATTGAAAACAGTATTGAGGAGAGAGAAAGATAGGCAGACAGGTGCTTACAGGGTGGTTTGGTTTCTCAACAACTCTTACTCTCCTCCATGAAAAGCTGGCTTTGCTTCTGCTTTAAAGAGAAATAGAAATTTTCCAGATGGGAAATAGGGAAGGACAGATGCAAACAACAGGATGGGGAAAGGACCTGGTGTTCAGGAAACAGTGAGTAGCTGTGTTGTGTGGAGGAGCTAGGGCCAGAGATGAGGAAGGACAGAGGGACAGATTAGGGACAGGTGTGAATCATAGGTCCATGCAGGAGACCACCTTGATTTTAGCCAATTCATGCTGGTCATCCACAGAACGCGAAGGTCATTTGAGTCATGGAGTCAGTCAGTGTTGACAGAGAATGCACCCAAGGCCAGCTCCTTGTGCTCCTCACTTGGTTATCTTTCCTCTGGATAAGTAAGCTTAGGTGATTTCCTTTCCATCTGCACCTGGAAAGATCTCCAGCCTCTTCTGGATTGTACTGGAGTCATGTTGTATAAATTACCATATGAGTTAATATGAAGTGCTTTTCCATGTGAACTAGAAGGCACAAGAACAGAAATCACTGAAAATCCAGGCCAGTGGTAGATTGTCGGCAATCCACGCAAAGGAAAGGAGAAAGGGAAAGACAGCAACACATCGAGTTCTCGCTTTCTGTTTAGCTTGTATGCACTCCCCTTTCATTCCCTCCTGCACCTGGGCAGCTACAAGCCAGTGTGTGTGCCCCACACACGCCAGACTCATGGTGTCCCAGAAAGGCCATCCTGAGCTTGTACACTGGGAGCATTGTTTTAGTGCAAACCAGGTAGGATGCCTGTATTGGTTGAGCCGGCCCAGAGTGAGACAAGCTTTGGGGTTTGAAATGCAGTCAGATCACAATTTTATGCCAAGAGGCCTGAGCCAGCTCACCACAGAGCCAAACTTAATATGAAAAATCATAGCCCAAAGCTCAGTCAGAGGCAATTTAATTAAAGTGAGTTGGTTATCTAGGCCCAATTTGTAACTTGGCAACCAGCAACCATGCACTTTTTCTGACGGATTTTTTTGTGCTCTGTCACCCAGGATCAGGCTGTGGATTGGTTTGGCTTTCTTTTCCCTTTCTATTACTGTGGCAGTATTTTGTACCAAGGTTTGCCATCAGGTTTTTTAATTTTTTTAAAACATGGTTCTTTCTTTTTTTTTTTTTTTTAAACTATGGACACTTTGTAAGTAAAGGAGAAGGGAGGTAGGGAGATGGTGTTGTTGAGAAAGATGATAATTATAAATGTACCTGCAAATAATTCTATTACAAGTAAAAATGAACTTAAGTTTATTTAATGTGATACTTTTATGTATTACTATAATTATATACTCTGCTTAGCACATACAAAGTTCTGTTCTAAGCACTCTATCTCCATTACCTGATATGTCATAGCAACTATGAGGCTTGAGGCAGATATTCTTAGCATCCACATTTTATAGCTGAGGCAACTCTAGTGGGTTAAATAGGGACCTCCCTGAAATTCATGTCCCCCAGGAACCTCAGACCCAATTTGGAAATTGGGTTTTTGCAAATATAATTAAAGTTAACATCGAGATGAAAGCATACTGGAGTAGGGTGTACCCTAAGGCCAATGACCCATAACTTTGTAAGGAGAGGATACACAGAAATACAGAGGAGAGGCCACGCAAAGATGGAGACAGAGGTGATGCACCACAATCCAAGGAGTGTCAAGGACTGCTGTCCACACCAGAAACTAGGAGAGAGGCATCAAATGGATACTCTTTCAGAGCCTCCGGAAGGAACCAAACCAAACCTGCTGATATCTCAATTTCAGACTTCTGGCCTCCTAAACAATGAGAAAAGATACTTCGATTGTTTTAAGCCACCCAGTTTGTACAATTTGTTATGGCAGCCACGGCAAACTAATATAGCGACGGAAGCCATTGCTTAAGGACACTCAGGTGGTAAGTACAGAGTCTGTGTGCCTAATCACTGGCTGTGCTGTCTCCAGAGCCAGAGGGGTCTGTGGATGTTCAGAGAAGCTCCCTAGAGTGATCATACCTGGTTTTCACTGTGCTTTTAATGCATATGATTATTGTATTCTTGGTGATAAGCCATTCAATATCCTCATTTGCTACAATATTCTTGTATTTGCTTCACTGGCTGCCAGATTACAATGCCTGTGAAAATAAATATGCTTCAATTACCTTAAAATCACTCAACATTGCCAGTGTTCCTACTGATATAAAACTATTGGAGTGATACAAATTTTAACAAGAGTTTGAATTTGGAAGTAATAAGGTTTTGTGATATGCGTAATGTGGTGTGATTTCAGCAGAAGACATTTAAAATGTCTGGTTCAGACTGAAAACATTTAAGTTCAGAGGCAGTCTCAAGACTCACTCTCACCCCCATACATAATTTATGGTGACCTAAAAATCTGTGCTTTTTTTGTTCATACTATTTAGTTCAAAATGTGTTTGTTTTTAATAAAAAAAATATCTTCAAGGTAGTTACAAATGGAGAAGAGTGAAAAGCAAAGTATTTTTCCAAAAATCTGACTCTGCAGGACCTTAAATGCAATAAGACCAATTTTTTTTGAAGGATATCCAAACATGTAGGTTGAGTACAAGCTTGGCAGCATTTTCAGGCCTGAGGAGCTCCAGGCTGTTAAAATTATGAAAGTGACAGCTGTATGTATATGGGTAATGAAGGTGTCTCCATCCCTGGTCCACAGGAATTACATTTTGTCAATCTCTTTCTTGATCACAGTTTCCTAAATTAATGTGATATTCACGTGGATTTTAGAGAATCAGTAATGGCATTGACTCATCCATAACCTCTTTCTGGCTCTGACACACATTTTCTGGGTTTCCCATTTAGGACAATTTTTCTTATGTGATTTTCGTTTTTCATCTCTAAATCTACCAATGTAATAATCACAACCTCAGAAATACTGTCTTCTAACATTTTTTCATAGTTTATTTAATGTGTTTGCAATAGGTATACTCTTGTTACATTTTCTTAACCCAATATTAAAGGAGGGTATTTCAACAGGGTTAAGGAGACGAAGAGCTAAAACAAATGTGGGAAAAGCTCAACTTTACAATTTTGCTATTTTTTCTTAAAGTCACAGCTCAGGCATTTTCATATTTTCAGAGCATTTCCTTGTCTCCCACATGAATAAACTCTGTGACTGGGAAATCAGGTGTACTTTGTTGTGGCAGTTGTCATGGCTCTTGTCCATGTAACTAAATGTGTTTTACATGCACACTTTCTCAAAGAATCTACTTCCTTCCAGAGTCTGTGGAGTGAATGCAGGCATGAGGGTACGCTATTCTCCCAGTGAAGCTCACTGGACCAAGTATACTTCTTGACCTGAAAAGAAGCCTCATAGCCTGACCAGTAACTTTGAACTGGTGAAAAAAGAGTAGAATGGATCAGATTATTCTATGGAGAATTAGGAATAAGATCAGAAAAGATAGCAGGACAGAAAGCAGTAGAGGTGCAGGAATATAGATGAATGTCATTCATGGTGGAAACACTGGAGTACAATTCCATAAACTAAGATCTATGAACATGCTCTACATCCTGCCCATTCTGAGGCCGAGTCTGTGAGACATCTCTGTGTCCTTAAAATGGATTTCTCATTCCAACTGAGTGACTTTAATTAATTCCAATCAATTGCCTACATCAAAACACAGAATAGAAAGTGACAAATAAATGGAGCTTTCCTCAAATCAGTGTGCCCAGCCCTCTATGTACCTGTTTCTTCTTCCACAAATGCACTTGCAGTCCCTCCTTCCTGTCCAGGCCTCATTCAGAGTGGGAAGAAAAGACATAGGTGGTCACAGCCTAAAAAGAATGCAAGCACTGAAAGTGCTGTGAGTGACAAAGGATCACAAAGAGCCAGAACTCAGAGAGTGGGAGAGGTCAAGATGCATAAATCAGAGAGAACCAGGCCCGTGAAGGTGAACCAGGCCCGTGATGGTGCACCAGGCTTTGGCTAGCTCATCGATGCACACTGAATGATCCTGTGATGGCTGATTTTGTGTCAACTTGACTGCAGCACCAGGTGCCCAGATTAAACATGATTTCTGAGTGTGTATGTGAGGGAGTTTCAGAAATTAGCATTTGAATCAGCGGACTCAGAAAAATGGTGTGCTCTCCCCAGTGTGGGTGGGCATCATCCAATCTGTCACGGGCTTGAATAGACCAAAAAGGTAAAGGAAGAGGGAGTTTTCCACTTTTTGCTTCCTTCCTGCCTGCTTGCTCTGGGGCATCCGTCTTCTGTTCTTAGACTGGGATTTACACCATTGGCTCCCTGGACTCAGAAGAGATCTATGGAATGAGACTAGAAAATATATCACCAAACTTCCCCAGATCTCCAGCTTGCAGGCAGCAGATTATAGGACTTCTCAGCCTTCATAACTGCATGAACCAACTCCTCATAATAAGTCTCTTCCTTTATATAGCTTATTGCTTCCATTTCTCTGAAGAACCTTGACTAATATAATCCCTTATCTCCTCATTGAAAATGCCCACAAATGACATGGGAGACATGAAGGACAAAGCAGATGCTCTCTTAAGAATATAGAGAGCAACTGTCTTAAGATTTTGATACATAATTATTGTTGTGATTTTTAATTAGCTCATGAGTAATTTTTAAAGTGTGAGTTTTGCATTTAACAAAATCCTGTTATGGGAAAATTTCAGGCTTCTACATGATTCTCTCTGTATGTTCATAAAGATAAAAAAGTTTGATCATTCATCTGATGTTTACCTACAAGCCCCATATACACCAAATGTATAGGGGACCGATCACAATTTTCATTTTTTATTTTGTCTTTTTGATATCTTACGGATTAAGTATCAAAGGGATCATGTAGCATGATTCATCTTTACATGCTTTCCAAACCATCTGCTGGATAGTGAGAGAAGCACAATTTCTAGGCTGTGAACATATAGCATGCTCCACATTCTATACCATGGCCGGCAGCTGGGCGCTAATGGGCTCTTCCCAGCAGTGCATTCAGCTAATGGCCTCTTCCTGGCACTCAGTCAAGCATCACTAATGACAAGCAAGTTGCCTGCTGACACCAAAAGTGAGAATTCCATTTTCATATTTGAAGAGAGCTATCCAGGAGTCCCTCCCTTTGGCCACAAGAGCCAGGGGACTTGAATGTACAGCATAATAGGAAAAGACTTTTAAGAGGCAAGATGTGATCTGTAGTGAGAAATGATAAGATTGAGAAGGAATTCAGTTTTGAACCAACAACACTTTGTCAAGGAGGCAAGGAAACTGGAAAGAACAAAATATCTTTCTTTCATGAGCCCCTTTGTCAGTTTGATACTGATGTCAACATCAAAGAAGTATTTGTGAAAACCCTAGTTACACTGAATGAATCTGAAATGATAATTGGCCTTCAGAGTCAGAAGTTTGCATAAGAATATATTGTAGTTAAGTATTTCAAGCCCTCTTAGCTGCTCATACATGGAGTGGTAGAGAATCTTTCAAATCAGGTCATTTGGGAAAGAATGTATGAGGTTGATATATACTTCTGCTCTGCAGGTGGGGTCCCCACTGTAGACCCTGTGTTCTTCTGCACTCATCTTTCACTCAGCTTTTCTGGATGGCATTAGAAGGCTACAAAACAGACTCATGAGATCACACCCATCTACCAAGATTAGGGATCACCAGCCTCAAAATTCTTTTACCAAAACATATGAATTGATATAATTGATTGATCGCCAGCGTCCTTTTTTTGTCTTGGGTACCTCAATTTGAACTCTGCCTTGGTCAGAGTGGGAAGAAGGGTGGGGGTCAACTGGAGGTAAACAACACAAAATCAAACATTAAAAATGACAGTATAAGTTAAATCAATGTTTCCTTCATGGCTAAATGAAATGGGAGGACAGATACTCTCTTATAGTACTAGTGATGGCTTTAATTTTTTTCCCCTCACACTAAAACGATGCATATGAAATGAGTATTTTCATCAGCCTGTCTCACTTTACTCATGGTGTTCTCTGCTTTTCCAATTTACAGATGTCAAGCTAGCCAGGTATGAAAAAAGAATGATTTCCATTTAATACTCTGATTTATTCCTTACCTGTGAATGGAAATATCCTTGCCTATAATACTCAATATTTTAATGTGAGTTTATGTAACAGAAAATCAGATTTAAATGAATATAGCTATTACCTTTGATTAGGTAAAATCAATCAATCAATCAATCTATCTATCTATCAACAATATAATCTTTAGGACTGGAAGAAACCTCATTATTATCAATTTCAAAATCTTCATTTTTAGAGCAGGAAACAGAGACCTAAAGAGGACAAGCAACGTGTCATATGCCTTCTAAGTAAAATCACCAGTGCTCAGACATGATCAGACTTGGTGGCTGTGGGCAGGAGGATAAATGAGCTAAGAAAGAATTGAGAGTGTTCATTGAGGCGCCACGGGGCTGGACAGTGCTCGCTGCTGCAGGGACATTGCCACCAGTCCAAGGAACAGGAGATAAAGATGACCAATGGTTTGAGCTTTTAGTAAAGGCACCGTTTCCCATTTAAAAGGTCATTTTCTATTCTGAATTTATCATTTTTACTTTTTAGGATGAAAATGTCTTTCCTTAAATGTAATAATGGCTACATAGATGGCAATTAAAAAAGTGTCTTTCTAGGAGAAATAAAATAAGTGATTGCCCTCCTTAATTTTTTTCTAGTTTTTATTTTTTTCTAATTACTCTATTTACTGCTCTATCATATCTAAAATTCTGAGAAACCACTGCCTTAAGCCATAATGAGTCACTGGAGATTTCTAAATCAGAGAGTAGCATGAACAGATAAGTAATTTGGGGAAATTAATTGTTCTTCAGTGAATAGTATCAACTTTAGTGAGAAGAAAATGGAGTCAGGAAGCCTGCCTAGAAAACAATTGCATCATCGTTAGCATAGAGTAAGAGGAATGAGCTGGCAGGAGGGCAGCAAAGGCTGAAACAAAGAACAGGCAAAGGGGAGGCTAAGGAGAAGATGACTAGTGGATTGCAAGCCCAGGTATCTAAAAGGGTAATGATTTACATAGGGGCCAGGAAAAGCTGCAGAAGTTAGAGGGGGAAAAAACACCAATTAACATGGCAATAACTATATTTGGTTTGAAGATATGGTAAATGTGTAATGGAGAATATCTGAATTTGGCAATACAGGACTAAGATTCTGTAGGGAGGCCAACGGTATCTTATGGGAAACCCAGAGAAATGTAGTAGTCACAAGAATGGAGAGATTAGAGACACACAGAGGACCAAAGGCTAGAGAGGGTAATGTATCCTTTACAGAAGGAAATATATGCAGATGGTGATGGAGACAGATCAGCCCAAGAGAGAAACAACCCCAAAAGAAAGAAGAGTTTTAATATGAAGGAAACAGTGTTCAATTGCTTCTTTCCTTCTCTTCCCCTCCCCCGTCTCTTTCCTTCATTCTTTTTATCTATTATCTATCTATCTATCTATCTATCTATCTATCTATCTATCTATCTATCTATCTATCTATCTATCTATCTATCTATTCTCTATCTATCTATCTATCTACCTATCTATCTATCTATCTATCAACATCTATGTATCATCTATCATCTATCTATCTATACACCCATCCATGTTCTATCCATCTAACTATTTATGGAGCATTTACGATGTTCCAGACCCAGAACTTGGCTCTGGGTAAGTCAAAAGTTCAAGTCTAGGTGTGAAGAAGGCTGAAACAACTAAGGAAACTATCAGGTTCTAGCGAAGGTAGAGTGCAATGTACTTCACCTCCACCTGCTCAGCGTCTTCCAGTTCCCCCTTTCCTTTACTATGTTCTTTTGCTTCATAAACATCTGGTCCTGCCCAGAAGCATTGGTGAGAATGCTGAGCCAAAATCAAATGGTGGACTGTGAATGTTGTCAACACTTTCAGAGTGAAGGGTAAGCTTCCATTGCTACCTACATTATAGGCAGAATAAATTTAAGCAAGGACCAGTTTGGGAACCTGGCCATGGATGTCTGACAGCCTACTTCCAGTCGGGGACAGAAGCTGCTGCTCTGCTCCTTTGCAAAGGTTTTATTCAATTCTTTGGAAAGAAAAATGCTTTAATGACCAGGTATGGAAATTTCTAATTGAAGTAATTCATTTTTCACCAAACATCAGTCAAGTGGAAGGGAGCTCTAATGATCAGGGTTGTTTAGAGACAATATTTACTTTTAATAAATTCACAGTTTAGAAATAAAAGTGTGTGTGTGTGTACACATATACATACACATATACATATATTATATATACTATATACACATATATGAA
Organism: Pteropus alecto; assembly: GCF_000325575.1. Taxonomy (NCBI): domain Eukaryota; kingdom Metazoa; phylum Chordata; class Mammalia; order Chiroptera; family Pteropodidae; genus Pteropus; species Pteropus alecto. Next base: position 2,650,786 of record NW_006443225.1, on the reverse strand, counting down.
TACGTACATTTTGAGGAATCTTTCATGAAACACACAAAATGAAAACAAAATAACTACAAGTTGGTAAGCTATGAAGAATATAGATATGGTACTACTATATAAAGACTAACAGGAGGAGGCTTACATTAAGTTAAATTCAATCTTCTCACTTTGTAGATGAGGATAAATGCCTTATTAAATTCTTTAAGTTGTTACATGTTTTAAGTAATTTTTTCAACTAAATTGTAAACAATAACATTACATTGATTTTTTGCCTTTGTGGTATTTTAACTATTGGATTTAATTATTTCATTTATATTTCACACATGGGCCCAAGCCTTCTGAGAAATGAGAGCACTGGTAAGATGTCTAATAAATAAAACATAATAAATAAAAGACATTCTCAAATGACTTTATGTTAAAAGTTGACTTTCCTTAAAAGTTATCATTTCCTGTAGGTTCATCCTGTTTTGATGAAGAGTAGTTATTTTTAAGTGATTTTTTTCTGACATCTAATATTTATAGCAGATTGAACTTAATGAGTGTGTAAAGTCATGAATGTTGACTACACATGAATATACAGGGGATGGAGAAGAAGATAAGATTGGGAGCTATTTAGGAAGTGGGATAGGTCACACTAAATGATTTATTTAATATCAGGAGTTCTAAGCAGGAGGAAGGAACCTAGGAGGTTCTTCAAGTCCCCTGACAAATAGCGTGTAATGGTGTCTCTGCCCCATGCCCCGAAGGCCCTGGTTTGCTGCCCTGATGCTCCTGTTGGTCACAGCGAAGGTAAGCATCACATCAGGGTTTATATTTCCTTGGAGAAACTTTTTTGTTTTTGTGGTGCTCATACTACGTCATGATGACTCTCTTTCCATTCTCATTCACATTCTTTAACTGAACTCAGGTTCCCTCTTGCCTTAACTCTCCTCACCAGCTCCCCCATGTGGAGTTAGGTGAGGAGTGGGATAAAGTTGCCCTCCCGAAGTAGTCTAGGGTCACATTTCTTTTATTAGACTAATTCACTCTTACAGATTCTTCTCCAGAGGATATCACAAGGACAGTTCATTCTCTGCTACTGGGATTTGGATTAACACCAGTGGTCATATATTGGCCCACCCAAGTCACCAATTCCAGCCTTCAGCTCCATGAGGACAGAGTATGTTGAATTCACTGCTATCTTGCCAGACACAGAGTACCAGACACAAGTAGACTTTTTATATTATATGTGTTGAATGTGGAGTGAATGACTTCTCAGCAACAATTATCCTGTGCCAGAAGGCTGAGTTTGTGAGCTCTGCATCTTTCATATCCCAGGGAGAGTTCCTTGCCCACCTTGAAAACTCTGAGATGCTGGGAGTGCCTATCCATGTTAAATATGTTTGTCCTAGCACTATTAGTTGCAGCATATGTAATTATTGTTTTCTCAGAAGTTTTTTAATCTACAGCCATGCAACCCTGAACAAGCCTGATCCCGTCTAATCTCGGAAGCTAAGCAGGGTCGGGCCTGGTTAGTACTTGGATGGGAGACCACCTAGGAAGACCAGGTGCTGTAGGTGTAAAAAATAAAAAATAAGGGATCGTAACTGACAAGGTCCTTGGAATCTGTGAGGTCAACCAAGGGTTGCCTCGTCTAAAAAAAAAAAAAAGAAGGTTTTTAGATTATGTTTTTCAAACTCCTTTGAACTATGACACACAGAAACAAAAGTAATTTTTACTATGTGTGATGCCCTCTAATATTTCTATTCTATTCTATCTACTCTATTCCACCTTTTAAAAATAATGGCCACAATTAATTATGTTGATTTTTTAACCTATGAATAGGTCTCCTATAGTTTGAATGATACCTTATTCATATAAAGCTATTGACATTCTACCATGTATGCCATAGTCTCTTTAATGAGGACACTTTGTCCACCTCACAGAGCCTTCTCTAATTATTTAATCTAAAGTAGATCATTTATATTGCTTGCTATAGGATGTTGCTAATTCCCTTCATAACATCAATAGCAACCTGTAAGTATTTATTCATTTGTTTATATCCTTATTTCTGTCTCCTTAAATGAAAGATCCACAAAGGCTGAACTTTGCCTTGTCACCAATCTATTCCCAGCACAAAGCCCCGGTGCATCTTGGTTGAATTATTGAATTAATACAGAAATCCTCACAACATATTTATATATAAAGAAGTCTGGTTCTCAAGAGAATTACAATTCTTTGTCGATTTCATTTACCTGATTCTGATTGATTTTTTTTTTTAAGGAGGAGACTTTTTTGAGAAACACAAGTTCATTCAGGCCATAGAAAGGGCAGGAGCCAGGCAGCTTCAGGGATCAAAGTAGTAGATGGATATAGGGAACAGTCTCTTTAGGGCAAAAGGTTAAATCATCTCCAATTAATGTTTAAGTTTCTAGCAAAGAGCATCTGATTGGCTTAACTTGTAGCTCATGTCCTGCTCTTCATCAAGAGAGGACATAGCACCTTTTTGAGAGAGAGACAATCTAATTACTCAAAGAAAAATTGTGATGCTATTATCAAAGATAAGATGGGACAAACAAAACCAATGGATGGATGTTCACTGAGCACATGTTTTTCTGTCTACCATTCTTGCAAGAATTAATAATGACAGCCAAAGTGCAATGTTGGCTAAGTGACTGAGATAATATTTCTTGGTCTTACAAACCCTTTACTTCTCCAAATTTACATGTGACTAATAGGTCTCCCATGGTAGACTTCTGTTATACTCTGAGTTTGTATTAGTACTATTATTACTCAGTTTATCTAAAAAATATTTAAAGTGCCATTTTGTGTTCAGTAACAAATGAGGCACTGTGGAAATTTATAAGATGAAAATGAGGCAGGCATAGCATTCCCCTTCAGCAGTGTACAGTATGAATCAAAGTCAAGACATTTGATGCATTAAAAAGTTGATATAATATAGCAATGTTTCAAAAATTTTAAGCAAGTGATGACATTTGTTTTGCATTTCTAGAAAGCAACTGAAATTCTTCTACATTCTTTGGAGTAGTTAGAATGAAAAATATAGTTGTTTATCTTTACTCTAAACCTCTTTGAATAGTTTGCTTGAGTTGTTAGTTGATTTGGTATAGAGATAAGGGAGAGAAAGAAATTTAGCATGAAGGTTAGGTTTCTATCGTGAACACTTGGACATATATTGTTACCTGTGTTTGGAAAGTAAAATCTTTGGCAGGGTGAGGAGTGAGGGTTTCAGTGGGCGACAAAGTAAAGTTAAGCTGCTTGGTCTTTCACCAAACTTCTCTTTATTCCTTTTGCAAGATATACATGTCTGCCAGTAGACAAGGAAAGAAATCGAAGGAGAGAGAGATAACTCTGAAAGAAATGAACTAATTTGCAGAAAAAAATATTTAAACTTATTTACATTATATTTAGTGAAATAGAGAAAAACCTTACTAAGTTTATATAAATTTATTTATCTGCTCCTTACTTTGACATTTTCTTGTTCCTTCTCGCTCTCCTTCATTTTTACCTCCCTTGCTTAAGAATTTTATTCTCTTGTTCCCTTAAGTACTGCATATCCTATTTCTTTTTATTTTGCAGTAGTCCTCATATATTCAGCAATATCAAATTTCTTACCTTCTAAAATTAGTTCTTGTGAACTAAGTCTAATTTAGCAAATCTTAGAACAAAGAATATGGATAATCTTTAAATAAAGGATATGAATAATCATATTTGTGTCTTGAAAGTAGATTTATGTTTTTATAAGAAAATACATAATATTTTCATAGTGCCAGTTTTAGATTTTTTAAACTAATATATTGGGATAGCAAACTAAAAAGAAAGATACTTGGTTTTTGTGTAGTCTACAGAGCATACCCAATGATCATGTCATATGACTTTATTCGCTTTCAATTGTGTCATTTACTTTGAATTATTCTTGACTCTCCATGATAGATTGGGCTATAAAATCATTTTAAAATAGCGCTTCCTAAAGTATACTATAAGGAATTCTAGTTTCATGAAGATTTAATGTTCAGTATTGGGGAAAAAGAGAATAGGCTAGGAAAGTAGTAGGTTAAACAAACACAAGTTTTACTTCTCAAGTACATTTGAGAGCCATCAAGATAGGATGTAGTATATGTGGCACTGCCCAAATTTATTTAGCCTCATGTTCTTCTTTTTTTTTTCTGAGAATCATAAAGGTTATTATTCTCTGGTAAACATTTCAAAAAATGCTAGATTAGATTATCTAAATATTGCTTTATGGAACTTCTCGTTCTGCAGAAACATTGGTTTCAAGTAATGGCATTTACTGTACATGATTTCAGAAGTATTGAGGGGCTATAAATACACTTAAAAAATAAGAATTAGGTGTTTTCTGATATTGATGTACTATCATTTATGATATTAAGATCAATATACATCCTGATTTTGGTATAAGGTATCATCACACTAGTGAATTAAATAAAATAATTTTAAACTTAGTACATTATAAACATTTCAAATAAAACATGGTATAAAACTTATTATACCCTTCATTCTTGTTGTTGAGCATTTCTTGTGCTTCTCTTAATCTATTCAAGTACTTTTGTCTCACTTGGTATTTATGCAATGTAAAGTCATGCTGTGTGACTATGCATATTCCAGATTTTACAAGCTTGAATGACTCTTACTTTCTAGTTCAGCTATTTTTGATTTTGGTTAGATATAATGTTTCAATTCACAATTTACATTTTAAAGAAAGAATAATGACTAATTGTTTGACAAGTTAAACAATTATTTACATATAAGCATATGTACCATGTAGCATAATTGTAATATTTAGAAATTTCACTTTGGGTGGCATAGATTACACAATGAACTATTTAGTGTTCTTTGCCTGTTAGTCTTTTTGCATTTCCCACAGCCTAAATGAGCTGTGAAATAGGATCATTGCTGTCATTGACCCCATCATGGTGCTGTGACTAATGGTCATGCTAATGATATTCTGAGCCTAGAAACGTTTATAGAACAATTCTCTTCTTATGGAAACAGATGGTGGGCTTAGAAGTGACCCACAAGGCTAGCTCCTAAACTCATATTCAAAGGTTGAATTGTGCATGAAACCATCACATTCTTAGCAAATGTCCACGTCAGCATATATACATCAAACTTGTTCCAGCACAGTAAATTGTTGTTTTGAACAAATGACATTACATTGTATGTTGACGATGACTGTCACTGTTTTGTAGAGAATATTAGGAAGAGGCACCAATCAGCAAGTAAAACTAGATGCTCCACACCAAATGTACTGCTATAATGTCTCAAGTGTTTTAGTTTATTTGTTTTTTTTTAAAGTAAGGAAGTTTGTTTTCTTTTTTAAGAGGTGAGGCAATACAGGAGGCATTTAGTGATCAGCATTTACAAGTGTGGAAATGGCCATAGTCTTAGGACTCATGTCTCCCTATGAACCATATAACTCTCCCCTCTACCATGACCACCCACTCTGCATCTATCAGCGATCATGGTCCATCCACATGAATGCCTAAACCAAAACAATCCATGAATCAGCATTTTAAAAAAGTCCTTCAAAATATAAACAAGAATCTCAACATACCTTGACAGGGTTAGGTCAATATCATCTTTACTTAAAAAGATTAGCAAAATATAATTTATTTAAGGATTTATGAAAGGTGATAGGAAAGCAAGAAATGTGGTTTAAGAAATTTCAAAATTAAGGTAGGAGTATAAATCTCTTTTCATGTATGTAGGAATTTTGTATTAATTCATAGGAGGGAGAAAATGCACACTCAGCAAGGTGATTGAGCATGTAAATTAGATTGAAGGAGAAATGTTAGATGTGAAATTAAAAGAATGATAAAGGAGGGCTTTCACACAGCCTGTGATCTATGAAATGATTATCTACACACAGAAAGAAACTTTTTTATTCCAAATGTCAAGAAGAATGGCAGCTGTGATGGAGGTAGAGAATGAGGAGATAGTCTCATTGGCTTTCTCAGAGCCAGCAACCGTCACTATTATCATTTTATCTCTTTGTATTTTACCATACCTGTATAGAAGTTAGGTTGAAAAATTGATCTGGGATCCATATTCATAAAACATATTGACTGCTTACATGCTATAATTTTTGTGTTATTTTATCCATGGGATAACAAGCAAGGAAATTAAGAAAAAACCTGGAGGACTCAAACCAACAGGGCTGGGCTCAATCTTGGTTGTCCAGCCTTGCAAATCCTAGTGCTCAAATCTAATCTTGTTTGGCAATGACACTCAAAACATCAGAGTCCATGAGGGGATGACATGATAAGTACGTCTTGGCAGAGGCAATAATTGAAGATGGCTTGTAGGTAAGGAGAGGTTTGTCCACATTGGACTATTAGTAGTAATAATATCTACCATTAATGTAGAGTGTACTACATGCAAGGCACTGTATTAAGTACTTTATATTTAATTCTCATAACAGTCCTATACATTAATATCCTTATTTTAAAGATTATGATTAAAGAATAAAGTTGAGATGAAGTAACAAGTTCAAGATCAATGAGTTAGTAGGTGGCAAAGCTAGAACCAGATACTGGGGGTAGAGGATAGAGATCTCAGTCTCTGGGAAAAAAGATGGTAAGACCTACAAAATAGAGAGCCGAAACCAAACTGGCTGGGGTTTAGGAGAGAAAATTGTGGAGTTTAGTGAAAGACTCCTGTGACCATGGAGCTTTTCTCAGTCATGCCAGAACCTCCCCCACTTTCCCAAGAGCTAGGCTTGACAGGTATTGGCTCATAAACTGCTGGTTCAGTATATGAAGCTAGCTGGTGTTGAAGTAAGACACTACTATATCCTTTTAAGCTTTAAAAAAAATTTCTTTTTGTTTTCTATCCCCCCCAAATTAAATATTTATGATCACTTTTACTGGCATCACAGCACTTGTATAGGATATTTAATGTCTAAGAAGACTCATGTGCTTCCTTTCCCTTGCGGCATATAACTAAACATTTTCAGAGTGTTTGCCGTTGTTATGCTTAATCACTCATTTATTCTATTTATTTTGTTATACAAATCAAGATTTGAAATTTATAGTTTTCAATATTATCATAAATTTTTGATCTAGCAAATTAAGAACCCAGTTATCTGGAGGAAAAGGTAGATGTCTAATTAAATGCATAATTTTTTTCTAGGACTTTCTGTTTAAGCAGTACATAAGCTATGGGCACGTACTCCAGCATTTAATGGAGGACATGCTCCAACTTATTTTTTGAGAATTCTTAATTTTAGCAATACCTATTTGTTGCTTGCATGTTAACTTTAAGATTCTAGTTTCTATAATTATCAAAGACCTGCTTTAAAGAGTTGCTGTAAGATTGCAAGGAGGTAATAAATCAATTCACTAAGCTCTTCTGTCACATGTATTAAGTGCAAATCATGTGCTGGCCATGGGGCCATGTGAAAAGAATATAAAGAAGAAAATAAGGTCTCAACCTTTGAGAGCTCATAGGCTTGTAGGGATTTAAGATAAACATATGTAAAAAAAAGTGCATAAGAGAAACAAAAAAGGAACTTCCTTAAAGCTCCCATAGAACATAAATATATATGTATATATAAATATGAATATATACATATAAAGTTTTAACTCTTATTTTTATGCCTGTCACCAAAGCAAAGGAACAGTGAAAGTTATAAGAAAGCAAAAGTTTATAAAATAGTTTTCATACCTGTAGCCTCAGATTGATCTTCTTAAAAAAAGCATTTATTTCAGTGGGAATTAATACTCATTCAACTCTCAGAAAGGGCTAAAAGAGGTTGTTGGTTTGCAAGGCCTGGGGTCCAGGTATCTTCCTGATTTATCAGCAATTGACTGAACTGAGAGAATCATTCATTATGCAGAGACACACACGCATCCTTTTCAGAGTCCAGCCAAAATGACCATGATATTTTAGTTTTCAGAGCCCCTAGTAAGCAGATCAATTTCGAGAAAGCTTGAGCAGACTGAAAACTACTATGGCCCACTTCCACCACTCCACCTCAGCCTACCACGGTTGCCGCAGAGCACAGTTACACTGGAGCTGTATAATCCAAGCCATCAGGAGCCTTTGCCAAGAATGAATTGCAACTCTCAGCATGAACTACAAACATTCAGAGTAAAGTGGGAAGAGCTATTCTCAATGGGAAAGAAACAAAGATCCATGGCAGGACCATGAATGAATCAGCTATCCTTTGCTATTTAAGGGCCTGGTAAACAACAATGCTTTTGACAGGTGCCTTAGACATTACTGTCATTGCCTGTAATTACTTATAGATGATGGGAACTGAGCACCTGATTCTTAGGGAACTGCTTACAGAAATCCAGACTCTAGTAAGGGATGTAAGACTCCCCTTCTTTGTAGGGCTCATGCCAGAAAAAGGGCATCAGTTTAAAGGGAAAAAAAGCCTGCTTCTAGAATGTGGTGTGAGGTAGATCTTACTGCCTTTAAAACTATTAAGTATCTTTCTGAACTTGAAAGTGTTCGGAATGTCTGCTCTTCTGTGCGTCTCAGATGTGAGAACAATTCCCGCAGAATGTTAATGCTCTCCTCAAAGTAATGATTCTTAGCAGATAGGAGGGATGCTCCTTTGTGCAGAAATGTAACAACATCTCAAAAATTGTGAAATCATTATCTTTGATCAAATTTATGCCTACTTCAAAGAATATGATAACTGGCTATAAAGGTAATATGTGACTAAAACTGAAATGTTCTGCATGAAGGTTTATATCATGAAAAAAATAAATAAGATCTATGGAACCACGAATATTGGAACTATTTTAAACTTAGATTTCAAAAAAGATGATTTCGATACCAGTTTTTACCCTTTAAATTTAATTCTGGTGGTGATTTTGTTTATTTTTATCACTTAAAATCTTTGCAGAAAAAATGCATTTGAGATAGTGTCTCAGACTCTTCTGATATGTGGATAACTCTAACTTAAATTTTGGGTTATCTTACCTCATACTATGTTTCATAAAGAGTTTAGTTTCCTGATAAAAACAGCTAAAAGGTCTCCTCTTCCTAGAGAAAATGTCTTTTTGTTTTAAAGGATGAGAACCACACATCACATGACATAATTGAATCGCTTGTTACAAAAATGGATTTCATAATACAGATGTGAATTCAAAACATAGCTTTAACAGTTTAGAGTGATATGACATTGTGCAGATAATTATACTTTCTTGGCTTCAGTTTTCTTATCTCTAGAGTAATGTAACATGTAGCTAACTTGTTCTGGTGAGGTGTAAATAAAAATGTTTGTTTAGTGCTGACCCATCATAGTCTCTGTTCTCCATTTCCTATTATCTTTTGAGAGGGAAAACTTTGAAAACATCTAGTGAAAAATATAGCAGGGAGGCAAGGGGAAGAATTATAAAAGATCATCTATTATGATTATCATTTGTTTTTGTCATTCAAGTACTGAATAGACCTTCTTGTGTGTTTATCTCTGTTCTCACAACTTTCTCCACCAGAAGTAACTACCATCTTAAGATTTTGTATTTGCAATTTGGTCTTTGCAAAACAGTCTTCTAAAACTATATTACCTACATTTAGATGTATCTATTTATTATCTATCTATCTACCTTGCAATTTGGTCTTTGCAAAACAGTCTTCTAAAATTATATTATCTACATTGAGATGTATCTATTTATTATCTATCTATCTACCTATCTATCTATCTATTATCTATCTATCATCTATCTACCCATCTATCTACTCATGGTTTTGCCATGTGTACTTTTGACCTATGTAAAAAAAAAAAATCAATATTACACCTATATGGACTTCTGCATTTGGTTTGTATCTACAGCTCACTTGTTTATAGTTGTAAATAATTTGTTTTTATTTCTAAGCAATATTCCATCATTTGAATGTACCAGAAAAATGCAAGGATATTTCCAGATTATAGACTCAGGAAAGAAATGGTTAGGTCAGAGAGTATTCATGTGTTCCATATCATAAGATGATGCCAAATTATCTTCTAATATGGTGGTACCAGTTTATACTCCAAAATGTAGTAGATGTAGCAGATCTTATGACATCAAATCTTCTCCAGTTCTTGGTATTACTAGATTTCTTAATATTTGCCAATTTAGAGGATACAAAATAGTATTATTTTCCAGTTTTAATTCGGATTTCTCATACGTTTACTTGCCATTCATTTACCTATTTTGTGAAAAGGACTGTTCATGTCTTTTGTGCATAGTCCTTTTGAACTTTTTTTTGTTCAAAAGATATTTATATTGACAAAGATATTTATTTATAATTCTAATGTTTTCTTGTTTATATGTATGGGACATATTTTATTCCAGACCAAGGATTGTTTTTCCATTATCTTTATGGTAATTTTATTAACAGATATTTTTAATTTTAATGATATTGAACTCATCAAACTTTTACGGCTAACACTTTTTATGCCTTGTTTAAAACTCATCAACTTTTTATGGTTAACATTTTTTATTGTTTTATTTAAAAATATCTTTCTCCATCTTGAGTTCAATATTCCCCTTTATAAACTTCTAAAAGTGTTGCCTTTAATATTTAAGTCTTTAAACCATGTGGATTTACTTTTTGTATGGTATAAAGTAAGATCCAACTTCAACTTTTTCATATTAATAAAAAATTGACTCAACACCACTTATTTAATAGTTAGTTCTCTCCAGTTATTCCACTCGAATCATAATCAAGGAACTACAGATATATAGATCCTGTTCCTGGCTCTCAATTCTTTTCTGTAGTCTAAAACAGACTATACTATGCTTCCTTGATTACTATAGCTTTATTGCACACTTATTAGGTTACTATAGCTTTTGTAAGTCTTGATATCAGGTAGAGCATTTTTACCTTAATTACTTCTTCAGGAGAGTTTAGGCTCTACTTTTCCCTATGCCTTTCTATATACATTTTGTAATCATTCTGTCAAGTTCCTGTGAAAGTAGTCTATGGACTTTGATTTGATTTTCCTTGATCAATCTGTAGAGATGAATTTTTGGTTAATTGATAATGCATGACTTTTAATCTTCCTGTGCATGAACAAGGTATATATCTCTACTTAATTAGTTCTCCATTAAGAAACTTTCAACAATTTATCAAATTTTTCCATGAAGGTCTTGCTTATTTCTGTTATATATATTTTTCTTTTGCAGTTTATATGTTTAGATTCTACTGTAAATGGTATTTTTCGGGGGGAGAAGGGGAGGATACTTTCCAATGTAGATAATCAGGCTATTTATAAGAAAACAATTTGGTTTCTTCCTCTTCAATCATTTCTTCCTCTTCAATAATTTATTTTCTTGTTTTATTGCATTAGTCAATACTTCAAAAACTGTCCTGAATAAAATGAACTTTGGTGGTTATTTTTATCTTGCTCTTGATTTTAAAGAAAATATTTCTAATATTTCTCTACAAAGAATAATGTTTGCTATCAGTTTTTGGTAGATAGCCTTATTCTTATTCCAGTTTCCAAGAGTTTATATTTTTAAATTATGATTAAGTGTTGAATTTTAACATTTTTTTCTGCATCTAGTAACATGATTATGTAGTTTTTAGTCTCTTTGTTATTAAGGTGAACTACATTTGTAGATTTTTAAATGATAAAATACTCTTGCATTCTCAAGATGAATCCAGTTTGATCATGGTTGGATTCAGTTTGCTAATATTTTGTATAGTAATTTTATATCTGTATCCATAAATGAGATTGGTCAGTATTTTTTTTTTCATATTGATCTTGTCTAGATGTACTATCATATAATAAATTAGAGAGTGTTCTCTTTTTTTCTATTCTTGGGAAAAAATTTATGATCGAATAATTGTGACATGTTTTATCCAGATAAAACTTTATTATGTTTATGCACCTAAGAAACTTCATTGGACCAGATTAAATTATATGGTGTATAAGAGTTTGGGCAAGTTATCACCTCAATGGCAAGGCCTGACGCAGTTCCCCTTAACGTAGTAGGAGATGAATGAGGAGTTTTGATCTATCCCATGTTGATAAAACACTCTTCACCAGTTGAGTGAAGAGTAAGAGGAAAATAAATAGCCTTGACCTAGGCTTTAGGAATTGTTTTTATAATATACTCTAAGCCAGAATCAGTTTAAGAGGCATATGATAAAGATGTTAGAATTTGCAATATAGGCAGTATTAACTAGTAATGGAATCATATTTCACTATCCTATGTTGCTAAAGAAACAGCCTAGAAAAATAATTTCTGGTGTATTTTCTTCTTTTATATACCTAAAACATATACATTTTATAAATCAAAATTCTCTCTGACATCATGATAGATAACTTATTCAATAAATGATGTTTTGGTTTTTGTGCCACTAGTCCCAGATCTAAGTGTAAACTTTCATTTGAAATTGAAATGGAAAAGTAGCTTCTGTTCTTTTTACTCCGCCACACAATTACCCTCAGAGAAGCAGCGAGCTTCAGGGTCAGTGCAACCCTGCCCACTTCACTTTCCAGACCTGAGAATTACATTACAGATTACCATGGTCATTACAGGAATGTAAAACCTCAAATTCAGTGACTGAGGAACTTGCCTAAATGATATGATGGTGTTTAAAAATTAAAAACCACCACATTGCGATATATTTTGGTGATGTCTACATGCTTGTGTAAATATGATCAATAATAACTGGGCATTCAGGACAAATTAATTTTTTAATTCATTTATTTATCCTTTACCAACATATATCAAATACTTACTTTAGTCAAGGTATTGAGCTAAGTATTATGTAGGAAACATAAATAAACATAAATATTCCATTAAGTAAGCGTTTATTAACTACTTTAAGTACAAGGCACTATGTTAGCATTGTGAAAAAATTATGAAGTTAAGATAGTATCCTTGCCTTGGATTACCTTGGAAAAAGCATTGCCTTCAATATATGTGCATTCTGGCATTTTTATTCACAATATGTATACCAGAATTTTAAAAAATTTGCTGAATTATATTTTAGTTACTTAATTTTTTATTTTATTTTGTCTGAGCTGATTCTGTATTAATAATAAGCTGTTATTGATTCAACTTTGTTTATCAGCTCAGCAAATAATTGTGTAATGGTAGCCTGCACCAAGAAGACCCTATAGCCAGAGAAAATGTTTGACATTGGTACATGAGAAGTCTTCTCATGGCTTGATTTAGAAATTGAAGGATCGATAAACTTTAATCACTTTGGATCTCTTTCAGGAAGTGACTATACCAAAATGTGTTTAAAATGCCCCCTCACTGCCTCATCATATAGAACACACACTTTCATGAAAGACAGAGCTAATATGAAAGAATACATAAGACTGACAGCCACTTAAAGAGGACCTAGATTAGTGAGAACTGTGAAGCCAAAAAAGCAGACAGTGGGCTTGGTATGCAGAGTAATAAAGGAAAAGCAAATCCAGAGTGATATGCAGGGCAGGCAGCCAGTAGTATGCAGAGAAATATAGGAAGAATAAATCTCAATAGAAATAAATTGATAATGACTACCTAAAAGATGCAAAGATAAAGAACTGTTTTGTCATAGTAACAAAGTTCTTGACATAAGAAAATGATAAATCTCAACTCAGACTTTAAGTTGAGTTGAGAATTGTATAAAAGACAGAAAAAAAAATCAGCAAAACTTGAACAAAATTTTAATCAATTTCTACTGAGAAAGAACTAGAAATTTCCTATCTAAACTCTATTGGATATTCCTTACTGTTCTATATGTTTGTTTATACTTATTTAATGTATAATATATACATTATATATACATAATATATACATAATATAATATAATTATTCTTATACTACAGTGTACAAACATTTTCAACAAAGTATATTTTAGTGTTTCAATATTCTTTAATAAATGACCTTCCTTATGCTATCATTGTAAGTTGATACAAGAACTTATCAAACAATTTGATCAAAAGACTATTGCTCAGAATAGAGAAGATCTAGAAACACATTGCCCCTTACAGAATGCTGCTTCAATGAGATTTACTACTATCTGAATTATGTGAAGAGGGTCTAGATCAGTCTCTGAATTTTTAAGGCCAAAACAATATGGCAGTGAGGGATACTTGTAAAGAACTATCTTTCCTAGTTTATAACTGAAACCAATAGGTTAATATTTGATTGAGCATGATATACATCAGACATAACTATAAATGGTATTATTTGACCTCGGTGGAAAAGAAAGTACGGACTTTTATTTTTCCAGCTTTTTTTCCAGCCTGAGATATAATTGACATATTAGCACAAACTCTACTGCAGATAGAAAATTGATGTCTAAGTTCTTTCACATGAAATTATTCAATAAAACTGTCTTGGTGATAATTAAAAGAGACAGAGTTATTTAAAAATTGAAATTAACATAGTAACATATTGTGGTAAAGAGCCAACTTGGGTTGGAAGTCTTAGCACTCCCTTCCTACCCCGGGACATTCCTGGTAGGCACCTGACAAGGGGGTCATGTACCAAATCTTGATTTATAAAATAAAATCTTGATGTGTACAGTGTTTGTTCTGAAAAAGTACTTGGCTTAGTGAACCTAATTAACTGATCTTTAATCCCAGGTCAAATATGGGAAAGCAATCAAACTTTCCTCTTCTTTGGAATAGGTATAGATAAACAACAAAATAGTAATACTCAAAGCTTTAGGATAAATAAATTAGACATGCTGTGAATGACGTTAGGATATTTTAGCACCTTCTAATGACGTTGTCTCTGATCAATTAATAAGTTAAGAACTCAATTTGAATCCCTCAAGAATTTTCAGTTTTTTGTTCTTATAATTATTTACAAACCTGTCATTTCATTCATGAAATGAAAAATATGCAAAAGCTCTGACGATTGTCATAGAGAGAGAGTTAAATTCACCACATTAGTTAATTTTGATCACACCTATATGTGTCAGATTTGTCAAAGAGAGATGCCAACTACAAGACCAGAACAAAAGAACAGAAGGGGTAATGACACAAGAATCTAGAACAGATGATAACTGTGTTTCTTGGCCTATTCTTCAATATGAGTTTATTTTTCAACCTTTGGGTAAATCACTGGATCTTTTCATAGTTAGGTCTGCAAAAACAAATGCTACTGAAGATTCTATACTCCTGCATCTAAAACACTTGGATTCATGTCGAGGTAAAGAAACGTGGACTTAAAATCAGAAAAAAAGACATAGGTTTTAGTACTGGCCCTGCCATTTAAATTTTACTTGGGAGGCCTGTCAGGAACCCAAGCTACTCACAGGCTCTCTCTGGAAAGGGGTCTACTGTGGCCGATGGGCGTCATTGGGAGGATTGTGTATTGAGAGGTAAAGGCAGGAGAAGGTGGCCCCTCACCTGCAGAGCAGAAGGAGCCATACACACCAGGGAGTACACCCAGATCACCCTCAAAGCCATTTAAGAGACTTTGGGCCACATTTGGACTTGGAGATACACCTGACTTTCCTACCAGTGGTATGCTGAGCATACCGTAGCAGATATGTGAAAAAAAACTTTGGAAACTGCAGTTAGGATTGCTGCCCCTCACCCTGCCCTTCCTGTAACTACCTTAAAAAAGATCTCTTAACAGTGTCATGTAGAGGCTACGCAGGGTAGTTTTTAAGAGCAAGGCTTTGGAGCCTGACTACCTGGGTTCACATTCCAGATCTGCCACAAGCTAGCATGAGACCCTAAATAACTATCAAACTAACTGATCTCCCTGGGCTCAGCCCACTTGTCTGTAGAATGAGACTAGCGATGGCAAGGCTTAAGGGTAGTTTTGTGGATCAAGTGTGTAAACATATGTAAACACAGAGCACAGTGCCTGCACCTAGGAAGTGCTAAGGGAAAAGATAAAAATAACGCACACCGTACATGCAATGCTCGATTTCTTTTCCTTCCACTCTTCTCTCTCCTCTGGATGTTCTAAGAATCCCTCCTCCCAATTAAAAATACTCTAAGTAAAAGAGAGTTTAGCTGATAAGTGCCGTTTGTAATCAGGACCATGGTCCCACAGCTGTCTGATTGGTCACGTCTACTTTACAGAGCTGGTAATGTTAGAGCTGGAATTTACTGGTGAGTGGATTGACTTTCCAGAGGTTACCCACTGGTTACCGCAGGGCCTTGACTAGAAACTCCACTGCCTGTGAGCCGAGAGTGGATCTTTTTGGACAATACTAATTTAAAACATGAGAAGAGGAGGAAAAAAAGAAAATCAAAAAGAAAACCGATGACAGCGCCATGTTACAGGCAATGGATAAGGAAGAACTTCCCTCTTCTCGTCATCCTCCACATCCAATCTGTAATGTGCGTCTGTCCACCAGATTGATCATATTACTTATTAGCTGGGAAAGACAAAAGAACAGCAGGTCTACTCATATGTGTCAGCTCAGGCCAGGCTTGTGGGGGGTGGAGTGAGGGGTTGCCGCATGGTAGGGTCTTAAGGTTTCTTTCACAAAACAAAACAAACCACAGCAATGAGCAACTTTATTTCACTTAACCACTGTATCTAAAATAACATAATTATAAATTCTCTTCTTTAGGGTATTTTTTTTGAGTGGTTAAGAGGTGAATTGTAGAAAAAAACTGAATATTAGGAATTTTCATCATATCTCTGCAATACATATGTCATAGTGCAAACCGGTTTAGTTCCATAAAATTGAGTTTCTTCGACTAAAAAACAGCAGTTGGACAGACTAGAGAATCTCTATAAACTGCAGGCTTTCAACATTTTGGTACAAAGGGAAGGTAACGGGAAGCTTGTGGGTTGAACATCATATCAGTACATTTATAAACTCTTTGCCTGAAGCAATTTTGATCAGGGGAGTTGAAGAAGAAAAATGGGGGACAGAAGAAAGTGGGGCCTCAGCAGCACAGGGGCGGAGATGGGGTCTGGACACCAGGACCAACCTCACTGGTTTGCTTTGATCTAATCACACTGCTGATGTGAAATTGGTTTGTTCTTTCCCTCCTCTTCTTCTTCCCCTACTTTCTTTTCTTTTTGTGTGTATGTCTTGACCCATTTTATGAGAAGATGAGCAAGGATTAAGTTCCCACAGGGGAAAGAGACACTGTGTGTGTGTGTGTGTGTGTGTGTGTGTGTCTGTGTGTGTGTGTCTGTGTGTCTGTGTGTCTGTGTGTGTGTTGGGTCGGGGTCAGTTTGTGTTTGCAGAGAATGGAAGAAGCAACAGAGGAAGGAGTAGGGATGGGGATAATGACAACAAGATAATAATACTGATATCTGCTATGGCAGGACCCAAAATGTAACGGGGTTGACAAAAATATCACACATAAAAGAAACCCTCCTGCAAGCACAATTCCATCCTGGGGGACAGAGTTCAAGGGATGATTAGGACCAGAGAAACCATGGAGGAAAGGTTTGGAGACGGAGAATGTGAGATTTACACAGCATCCTGAAGAAGAGTAGGCTCGAGTCAGAGAGGGGCAATCTCCTTTTGTCCAGAGTTCAGTGCACAAAAGCCCCGCCAGTGGGAGCAGCACAGGTGTTGGGTAAGCCACCTGGCTGAGCTCAAATCCACAGCCTCTGCCTGCCCCGCCCACACCAGACCCCTAAGACTCATGCACGCTAGATATTACTCAGAGGCTGCAAAAAAAATGCTGTCCTTACTTCTGAGGCAGGGATAGTTGAGGATGTAGGGTGACAAGTACCAAGTTATTTATAGCTTTACCTCCCCCTTCCCTTGTTAGCGCCATCAGAAAAGAATGGCAAACATCAACATGATTTTGGAATTTGGGGAGTGAGAATTTTTCTTTCCTCTATTCCTAGTTAAAATGCCCTGAGATTCACAGGACTCAGATAGCTGGATTTTCCTGATTAAGCAGGCCGTTCCCACAGGGCTGGATGGCATTCTAATACGTGCCAGTTACTCTGTTGAACAAGATGGACTGCAATTCCACTTTTGCAGAAATGATCCATAATGCCAAGCCTTGGTTTCTTTAGTGTAATTTACCTTCTTTCTTTCTGTGATGATTATATATAATTTCCTTCACCACTTTTAATTAAAATCTTTACTCCTTTCCTATGGAAAAAATAAAAGCGGCCCCTAAAATGTTTTTTCATCATGAATTGATCTTTTTCTGAAATCATAAATGTGTCAAAAATCGAATAACTGTTAAGTGAATGATGCAGCTCCTTTTGAGACAATATTTGCAATGTATCTGGCAGTTTCTCTTTTTCCAGAAGTTGGGATTTTCTTTATCATAGTCATAGGCTTGTCCCTACTCTCATCTCTGGCTCATAGTAGACACTCAGGAAATGCACATGAACAAAACCTTTGAAATCATTATTGTGCATTGTGGATAAAGGAAATTTCATATACTTCATATGCTATGTTTATGTGTCATAAGAAGACATGTCGTATAAAGTTCGCATCATGAGATGCTCCAGAGACAAATCATTTACTTGAACTTTTCCATCTGATGTTTTATCAAATTAGAAAGTTTATTGTAGATTTACCCCTTTCTTAAAATATTGAATAAACAGTATTACAAAAGAATAGATATTAAACGGTGTTGATTTTCCTTGACCAAATTTTTCACTAACAATTAATTTTTTTAAAAAATTAGAGGACACGATCTTTGCCCAGTAGCTTCAGGTAGATAACCCTGTGTTTCTTTTTTCTGAATTTGCTGTTTCCAGTTTGCTGACATCAAGTACATTTGATCATTTATTCCACAAGTCTTTGTTGAGCCTTTGAGCACGAAAACAGAGTAGAAGAAACATTTCCCATTTCTGAATTTAAATCTGTATAATGAGTGCGTGTCAAGTAATCTAAGTACAAATCAGAATAAGGCATCAGGAAGTGCAACTGAAAATTTTAAAACGTGATCAGGTAGGAAAGCTTTTCTTTGCTCCTTAAAAAACAAAACACAACAACAACAAAAAAGGCTAGGCTAATAGTCATCTTCTCTATTGCACATAAGAAAGGGTTTTTTTTTTTTTTTTTTGCTGTTATATTTCAGTAAATATAAGAAAGCGTAGAATCAAATGGGTGTTTTTCACTTTTCCGGCCGTGCTAGCATTAATCAGAACACTTCTGGAAAGGCTTTTAAAGAACGGTCTTCACAGCCAGTTAGGGCAGCAATTAGGAAACCAAGTTACAGGTACCATGCGTGATCTCAATAAATGCCTAACTAGGTCACCCGTGTCCACCTGACCAACCCTCCAGCCCGTCGCCACTGTGGCCCTGTGGGAAGTATCTCAGGAGTTTATTATTTACTTTTGAAAACATTAAAATGTCTCACTGACACATTCTCATTAACTGCCATTTTGTCATCTCTGTGACTATTAGAAACTAAGTGTGGGAAATGTACCTTTACATTTTTATCAAGTATTCCCAGTGGCAAGAAATTGTATACTTGAAATTCCAGCTCCAAATATGCTTTCCAGGAACCGTCCCCTCTTCACCCCTCTTCATGTTCTGATCTGTCTACAGTCTGTGCCCACAGAGATTATGGTTTCAGTTTTTAATACCATGTTGTGATATGTTGTTCATGAACTGTGATTTTTATTTAATGTATATGTCTCTTCCAGTGAATTAAGGGCTCTAGGAAAAAAAGGAACTTTCTGTAACTTAAAATAAGTCCACATATCTTCACAGTGCCTCGTGAAGGGTTCTGCACACAAATGTCAAAAGAGTACCCATTAGGACATACATTTTTGCAACAGCCAGGAAACCCTCTATGAGCAATTCCCTCCGGCTCAGTGGTTCTCAGTCTTGTCTACACACTTGAGTTAACTGGGGAACTTAAAAACCCAAACGCCTGAGTTTCCTCACCAAAGATTGTGAGTTAACTAGCTTGGGTATGGCCAGACAGTGATATTTTTCTAGTTCCCCGATGTTTTGTCTCCAGCAAGGCTGAGAATCATGGCTCCAGCTGCACTCTTCCTCAAACTTCCCCCTGAAGGATAACCTGGAAGCTTATTAAATATACAGAGTACTAAGCCTATCCTGTGGACTTCATTCAGTAAGCCTGAGATGAACTCTCCCCACCTATAATCTAACTATACTCCTCCATTAACTTTTATCACCAGGGACTTTGGAGAAGCACAGAAAATCACTCACAGCTCCCCTGAAAGGAATGAGGTGCACTATTGCCAACTCACATTCATTAATGCCGTATTATTTTCAACCCACTTTCAAGTCACTTTTCCCCAGTAAATGAAGACATGAGGTGTGATAAGATACAATTTGGGTGGCAGGAGAGGCAGAGAAAGGGGAGGACAGCAGGGTATAATAATCCAAAGCCAAGTTCCAGCTTTTGGAAGCAGGGGCAATGGTTGGCAAGCGTTCATGCCTGCGTTATTATTACAGACAATGAGTCACAGCTGGTGCCAACTGTGATGGGTACCCGGTTACATGTCATTTTATCAAACACTCTGGTAGCTATTCTATGCCAAGCTCCTTGCCCCACATTTTGCTAAGCCTGAATTGTTCGAACTTTGCTACACTCGGAACAAGCACTCAGTGAAGTTGTCTCATCAGTCATCTCAAGTACCTGCAACTTTGAGACAACCCTCCAGCTGTGGTTGAGTTCAAAGGCAATCCCTAAGGGTCCAGGCGGGTGAGCAGGCAGAGCTGCTCTGCAGACTTTACAATGACTTTGGAAATCAGCATTTCTAATGGCTGCTTTATTGGATCTTGTAAAAAATTATGCTTGCATCTGAGTTTTGAAATGGTCTCATTTCTTTTTCCAAATCTTCATCAGCTAGGATACATTTTAATCTGTCTGTCCCTTGCTTAGAAGAAGAATTAAATTTTACCCAAATGAAGGCATTCTTACACCTCGAAAGGGTTACAGGTGCGTGGATATCCCTGGGCAGGGCATCAGAGCAGCAGGAGTCCCCAGACCAGTGGCCTTCAGCCATGAGTGCCTGTTATCCTAGGTGAGCAGTGATAATGAGAAGTTGGGAAGCACTGTCTAAAGAGCCTTAGTGGTAAGTAAAATGCAGAGCAGTAAACATACTGTGCATGAGAAGCATAAGGATTATGTCATTGGTCACTCTTGAAATATTAATTGTTGGTCTGGAATCATTTTGAAGGCATGGAAGATGAATTCAAAGTCTGTAAAAGGGTCCCTTGGAGACGGCATCCTTTCAGGGTATAGCTTCGGTCTAGCAAGTACATTGTTCAGTCTTTTCCTACAAACCTCCTAAGGCAACTCCCTTGGTGGCCATCCCACTCTGGCTCTATAAATCATTTCGCTTCTTATAAGGCCTCGAGCCAATCAGCTGTAACGACATATCGAACTTTGGATCCCTCATGCCCCTGGCCAATTATATATTCGCAAGCTTTTAAAAGGCAAGTCCCAGCTATTGAGTATCCTTCAGATTTGCAACCAATTCCCTTGTTAAGATTTTGTCCTTATTAGAATCTGAATAGCTGTTGGCACCAGTTCCTTTTTCTTCACACTATTTGCCTAAGTGAGAAAAATTCTTGAGCAGTGACTATTCTCTCATGCAGGTAATATTGAGAAACACTAAAATCAAAGCCTCCATTTTGTACGCAAAGAAATTATGATTCAGTTTTAGCAACCAAAGTATGATGCTCCTTCTAATATTGAGAGTGCATCTGATTTAAAAACATTTCCCAAACAACAAAAATAGATACCTATTTGGACAACAAGATATTGATTAGAAGTCGTCTCTTCCTATAAATGCTCAGCTATGTAGGCAACAAGACACTGTACAACCTTAATGGGAATCCACAGGCAATTTCGTACCTCTCCAGAGCCATCAGAAAGTTGGCTTTCATTTTGGCCATGCAGTCATCCCTCATTTCACAGGACACTGGAAAATTCCAGAATTAGATCTAAAGCTTTATTCCTTATATCTCATGATTGCAAAGCTCCCAACAGTTCTCTCTCTTGCAAGCTCTACAGACAGGGTAAGAGGTGAAGCTGGAAGGAAGAAGAGGCCACCCACTACACAGCAGCTGTGTAGTTCCTGGCAAATTAAAAAATTCTCTAGGTCTCAATTTTCCCAGAAATGCTATGAGAAAAATGACATATTTTAAATTACTCTGAGGTCTAGAGAGGACAAGAATATATAAATGTAACATGATATTCTCTTTACTGTTCAGATTAAACTATTTGCATTATAACAGCATGGACTCTGTCACCACACCAATTCTTGGCATAGAAATGTCCCAATGACATGACAAGTTTTCAGGTGCATTGTCTTCTCAATTCGACTGCAGCCACAACTATCTCTGAATGCCTTGTATTTGTCTGTACTGGTCTAGGCTCTGTAGAATACATTGACAAGACAGAGAAAGTACTGATTAATCTTGATTTCTCCAAGACTTTCAACCAGGAGAATTAAAGTCAACTTTATTCACTTGATTTACTTTTAGATTCATATTTGTTTCATTATCTGTGCTGGAGCCAATATTTAGCCTTAAAAACAAACAAACAAACAAAACAAGCAAACAACAGCAACAACAAAATCCCTAGAAATTCATATGATGTTTCACTGAAAGGAAATGCTATTCGAATAAGTAGTACCCCATGATTAGTTAAAATAACTAAAAGGGTATTTTAGTGAAATTCATTTGTCTATACTGTTAACTATGATCTAATACTGGTACATGTAGCTTAGAAAAACTATTTACAAACATTTAATTTGTTTTAGTTTTTTTACCTATGTTTCACCTGTTTAGCAACTATTTAACTATGAAAAACGTTATCATTTCTGCTGGCATATACTCCAGAAGTCAAGAAAATGCAGATTCTGGTGTAGAATCCGTCATGTTACAAATAGCTTCTCTCTCTTATAACTTACATAAACAAGTCTTTCCCTTTTTTCCAGTGGTAAAAATCATGCTACATTATACTATTATGTCAACATTTTATTGCAAATCTGAATTAGAAAATGATTTGATTTATTTAATAAACGAAATTATTTTAACTAACTCCTAAATGCTTGAAAAAGTTATGACCTTTTCTATGTCCAACAATATTTTACTGACATCATTTTTACATTAAATTTCTTGGCAAATAAATCAAATATAAACTTTCAGATTATCTAAAATATCTACCAAAAATTCTGAATATATCACTGTAATTGTAATAATTTTTCTGGCTACCTTTATCCTCACTATCTTTTATTGGAACTATAAGTTGGGTACAAACTTACCCACATGGTATTGTCTATCTGATGTGAACTGATATAGTGAACTAGTTAGGATCTGAAGGTTCTGGAATCAGTCAGTTGTTTGATCAGTACTTCAACTTGCCTGCTATGTGAACTTAGAAAAGTAATTTAACTTTTTAAAACCTGAATTTCTTCATCTAAAAATTGGAGAAGATGACAGTGCCTATCTCAGAAGGATATTGAAAGGATTAAAAGACAATGTAGGTAAAGTACTTAGCACAATACTTATCACATACTAAGCTCAGAGAAGACATTAGTAATTAATATTGTATAGCTATTTTATATGTAATCCAACACTAAATCAGCCATTGATCTAATTAGATGAGTTTTTGTCTATTTTCTCTATTGCTAGTGGTATATAGCTATGTTTAAGAGAATTGGCATACTGTAGAGGTCATCAAATTAAGAGTCCAAAGTCTTTGTGCACTGATTCTGTAGCTCTGAAACTATATTCTTGAGCTAATACAGTTCCTGAACTCTGAAACTAAGCCCTGAGCCTTTGTTCCTTTACCTGTGCAATGGAGTGTAATCTATGGAGAGGTTTGTGATAAAGATAGAATAAAATAACCATATGCAGAAATATTTTGAAAATTGTACAGCACTTAAGAGTAAATTGATGGCTGTTTTAAATAAAAGGAAATAATGATGAATTGATGATGATAACTAACAATTATTTATGTCTAACATGAAGCAGACACAGTGCTAAGCACTTTAGATGCATTATCTCCTGTCCCTAAAGTATAACATGAGATCATATACAGGGAATGGTTTGCAATCTGTGAATAGGCAAATTACTGATTTTAACGTCTCTTCCTTTACCTTACTATTATATTTTTAAAGTCTGACCTGGTCCATTGTAGTTTTGAGAAATGCCTTTGACCTTCTGTCATTGTGCTTTTACCTCTAGCACTGTAACAGACCATTTTACAATGCTAAATTAATATGTAAGAAGTAGAATGATAAATGCATTTACTACCTAACTCTTGATGCCTACATTGAGATAAGTTTTTAAAAGCTTCTTTATACGTGAGCTGAATATTTTCTTCACTTTTAAAATCAGTTTACATATCCTTTCCAACTTCAGGAAGCTAAGGTGTTTATAACTGGTTCAAAGGCTAAACTATCAATTTGTTAAATTTAAAGTCAAATTATATTTTCTGTAGATATCAGGATAAATATCTTTCACTATAAAACAGAGAGGGTTGAGATATATTTGTTATGTTTGTCTTAATGTTGCAAAAGGGCTCTGGGCCACCACCTACATTTGAGGTTGCATATTGCTTAATTATTGGGGTACTATTCACATCGTAATGATTATTGTGATGAATTTCTGACAGATATGAGTATATTTTTCTAAAATTTTCTAAAATATGAGTATAATTATTTTTTAACAAAATCAATATTTTACTACAATTTTCTAACTGAGGACAAGTATATTCAAAAGCGGAACCCATTTCTTTATTTAAAGGTATTCATATGGGTCATGTCTATATAAATATGTATATTTATATAACATGTTATTTAGATATCACATATATTATATATAATAAAAATGTTTATTTATTCATAAAGCATATTTATAACTTTTGATGACTTAGACCTTCAATTATTTAATCCTCATTATCACTTTTAAGTTGTTCCTTCATTATTTTTATTGATCTTTGATTATTTATACCATATTCGGTAAAAATGTTACTGAAGTTCAAGAAACTGTGTTTTAGATTCGGCAACAAACTACAAGTTATCCATATAGAATAGGTGAGAGCTAACTTCATGATTTGTCATTATTTTGACAAAATCACTATCAGGATAGCACAGATATCTCCCCATAGAGACTCAACCTAGTTGATATACACAGGCAGAGAATTTCTACTCTATATTTTGGCTGCTATATTGAGTGTGAGATCAAGGTGCCGTGATAGAGATGTTCTGATACTTTCTGAAAAATATAGGAGTAGTAGAGCCTGATATTGTCAATTAGGCAAGACTTAATGATTTAAAAACAAAAAAACAAAATGCTCTTTTTTGGCCAGTGTAGATACTTTTAGGTTGGGCATTTATTTTTTTTCTGACAGTTTCAGGATTCTGAGGACCACCATAACATTAGGCAAAGCTTTAGTGAAAATTTCTTACTGTACTTTAAATTGAGGGTCTTGGTCAGAAATCTTCATTTTTCAAAATTTTGCTGAAGCCAGTGCTTTGGTGTTAGATGTCATTTTTAAAGTTTAAAATATAAAGCTCATAAAGAGCTTATTTTATACATTCATTTAATTACATTAAAATTATCACAAAGTGAATATCTTTTGTATATAGGTAACAAAAATTCAATTTTTGCAGGAAGCTCATTATTAATTGTAGCTGTAAATATTTCTCATTAAATATTATTAAACTAGCAATGTATTATGTAATATGAAGGTGTGTGGATACACCCTATTAAAATAGTAAGAGAGCAAAAGAAATCAGATTATAAGTATCTGAAAATGGGGATTTCCGGCCAAGACAGTGGAATAAATAAATGTCGTGACGCTTCCTCCTATGACCTCATTAAAATTACAAAATTATAGAACAATCAACCTGCAGAACCATCTGAAGACAAGCTGAGTATAACTCTTCTAACTAAGGATTATAAAGAAAAGCTACATCGTGACTGGTAAGAGGGGTGAGACAGAAAACGAGCTGACCCCACACCCACGTGTGGTGGTTGAGCATTGAGAAGGATATCTCAGCTGTGGAGGTTCATCTGGTGGATCAAGGGGCTCCAGCCCCACACCGGGGCCTCCCAGCCCGGGCTTCCAGTGCTGGGAAGAGGATTCCCAACAAAATCTAGCTATGTTTTTTTTTCTGGCCATTCAGGTGAGACAGAAGGGTGCTGAAAACCCAAACACCCCTTTAAAGGGCCTGTGTACAGACTCACTCATTTCCAGGCACTTATCCTGGCCTCTGGTGGAGGGACTGAAGCTCAGGACATACCAGAACATACAGGAAAAGATTGAGTCAGGTGAGGGCTGGAGTGATAGCCACCATTGTCCCTTTGTTGAGTCTTCCTTCTATGCAGCCTACGGGAGGGCACCATCTTTTCTGTGTTGAGCCTACTCCTGCCACAGCTACATCTGAATCTGTATTAGCCTGGTGAGATCCCCTCACTCCACTCTGGTGACTTCCTGACACCTTACCCCACCCAACTTGCATATTGTTGGAGGTGCTTCCATGGCTGGGCATCCAGCCCCACCCCAAGCTCTCAGCAGAAGGTTTCTTCAGCAGGCCTCAGCTCTCACACAACCAGAGTCACTTTTGGTGGCAGGCAATTAGCCCTAGCCTGATCTGCAGTATTTGTTAAACAAATCTTGGAGGTCTTTGGGCCAAGGAGGGCAGTGGTAGCTTTGTAGCTCCTACCAGGTAGCTCTGGGTGGTCACAGGCAGCGGCCTACCTTGCCATGCACAGGAGCCCCTCTCAAGGGGGCCCAGAACCAACATACTTGGAGTCTGGCATCGGACCACAACAGAGCACCACCTGATTAGCCCCATAAGCAGCATGTCTAAAGGATGGTCTCAATAGTCACAAGCCCGCTGGAGTAAATCCTACTTCATGGGGTCAGCCCCCACACAGTAGCTCATATGCTGTAGGCATGGCTAATCCTCATGGCCAGTTAACTTGAGTCAATACTATCCTAGTGTGCACCCATAGGCCATACAGTGCACCTACTACATAAGGCCACCTGGCCAAGACTGGGACATATAGCAGATCTACCTAATACATAGAAATGAACACAAGAGACAGCCAAAATGAGAAAACAAAGAAACATTTTCCAAATAAAAGAACAGGAGAAAACTCCAGAAAAAGAACTAAATCAAATAGAGGCAGGCAACCTACTAGATACTAATTTCAAAACACTGGTTATAAGGATGTTCAATGAACTTAGGAGAAGAATGGATGAGCTCAGTGAGAACTTCAGCAGACATAGTAAACAACAAAAAAGACATAGTAACCATAGAAAGAACCAGTCAGAAATGAAGACAATAATAACTAAAATGAAGCATACAAGAGAAAGAATAGGCAGTAGATTAGATGAAGCAGAAGATAGAATCAGCGATTTGGAATACTAAATAGCAGAAAACACCCAGTTGGAACAACAAAAAGAAAAAAAGAATCCAAAAAATGAGGATAGTTTAAAGGAGCTCTGGAACAACATAAGCATAACATTTGCATCATAGGGCACCAGGAGGAGAATAGAGCGAACAAGGGGTTGAGAACCTATTTGAAGAAATAATGACAGAAAACTTCCATGATCTGGCAAAGGAAACAGACATATAAGTCCAGGAAGCACAGAGAGTCCCAAACAAGATGAACCCAAACATGCCCACACAAGGACACACAATTAAAATGGTAATGTTTAAAGACAAAGAGGGAATCCTAAAAGCAGAGAAAGGCAACTAGTTACTTACAAGGGAGTTCCCATAAGCCTGTTAGCTGAGTTCTTAACAAAAACTTTGCAGGTCCGGAAGGATTAACATGAAATATTCAAAGTGATCAAAAGCAAGGACCTACAACCAAGATTATTCTACCCAGCAAAGCTATCATTTAAAATTGAAGGCGAGATAAAGAGCTTCCCAGACAGGAAAAAGCGAAAGAATTCATCACCGCTAAGCCGGTATTACAAGAAATGTTAAAGGGACTAATTTAAGAAGAAGTGGGGGACAACATAAATATGAATAATAAAATGCCAATAATTATATACCTATTAATAATCACTTTAAATGTAAATGGATTAAATGTTCCAATCAAAAGACATAGGGTAGCTGAATGGATATGAGAACAAGACCCATACATATGCTGTCTACAAGAGACCCACTTCAGATCGAAAGAAACACACGACTCAAAGAAAAGAGATGGAAAGAAATACACGACTCAAAGTAAAGGGATGCAACTGGAAATGAATAGCTAGGGTAGCAATGTTTATATCAGTTATATATACAATGGAGTATTATTCTGCCATAAAAAATGAAATTCTACCATTTGCATGGATGGACCTAGTGTATATTATGCTAGGTGAAATAAGTCAGAGAAAGACAAATATCACATGATTTCACTTATATGTGGAATCTAAAGCACAAAATAAACAACATGAAAACAAACTGGTGATTGTCAGATGGGGAGATGGGAGGCTGGGTGGAAAAGGTGAAGGAATTAAGAAGTACAAATTGGTAATCACAAAATAGTCACGTGGATGTGAAGTACAGCATAGGGAACATAATCAGTAATATTGTAATAACTATGTATGGTGCCTGGTGGGTACTAGAATAATTTGGGAGAACACTTTCTAAATTATATAAATATCTTATCACTATGCCGTGCATCTGAACCTAATATAAAATAATATTGAATGCCAACTCTAATCGAAATAAAAAATTTAAAAAATACATGAAAATTAATGAGATAATGATTGAACTGAATCATCAAGGGAGTGGTAGCCTTAAACTTTATCACCCAAAAGCATCAGTGCCATTATCATATCACCTAAAACTGCCATGTAAACTACCAAGTCTAGGATTTTTCCTGACATCCATAGCTAACAGATTATATAATAGGAATACAAATTGTTTTTTACTTCATACATCTTCTCTCTATTCAGGGTTGTATTATTAGTTACTTATCTTGCAGCCATCAGTGGTACCAGAAATGGCTGTAGACGAGGCAGTCTAGAAGTCTTCTTTTGACTTTACTTTTGAGATGCTTTTCTGTTGACTCTTCTAGTATTCAATCACATAACATCCATCATGTGCATGCCTGGGAAGCACCAAAGAAAGAGGACCAAACTTCTGCTTCTTTTCTTTCATGTTATGTAGTCTTAAAGATTCTAACTCATTCTTCCTCTTTCTAATTGATTGTTCTTTTAGTAGAAATATAGATATTAACACTGTTTCTGATTCTTTTCTATTCAACAAATTCAATTGTTTTCTAATGTTTTCCAGCACTTAAATCACTTAGGTAAATCATATCTTGATCTCCATATCACATTTGCTTTTTTAAACCCATAATCTGGTTGAGTCTTTAACATTGTAAGAAAGTAATGCAATATTTTTAAGATACTCAATTGTGAGCTTTGAAAACACCAATTCAAACTACAACACTTATTGGGGGTGGGGGCGGTGGTTACTGTATTTACTACAAAGGAAGAAGGGGGAAATTGCCTTTTAAAAACAGACCACTACCTATGACATACTATATTGTCCTTTGAACAGCCTGAGAATTTTTGGCACAGAGAGAGAAAATGCTTTACATAAGGCACATAATCAGCAAGTGGCAGAGCCCACTACAAGCGTAGGTCTCTCTAGAACTAGTGGCTGCTCTCTCTACCTCACCTGTCGCTTCCTTGATCTATCTCTCAGGTGGCAGCATGAGGATACCACCCTCAGCTCTGAGAGTTAGAGAAAAGAAACTCTGTAACAGGGTCTGGTTATAGTTCATAAAGCAGGTCATAAAGCAGCAGACAGAAACCACTCAGCTCATATTCACCTGCCAATATTTATGAAACTGCAGATTCCTAAGCCGCATGGCCAGAGATTCTGATTGGCCATGTTTGGGGACATGGCCAGAGCTTTGGTATCAATAGAATGTAAAAATGTAAAAACACACAAACGTGGTTTCCATGGGTAATAGTAATCTTTATATATTTGTATACTCACAAGAATTTTGAAAACTGATACCTCCTCTAATATTTAAAAGTAGAAATCTAAAATGTTTCATTATAAATGTTAAAAATTGCAAAGTTAGTGTCATTTTAAATTTTAACTGTTACAGCATCCTTTTAAATGTTTACAATGGAATCTAAATATCTGAGCAATTTGATAGCCAAAGTCGTCCACTTAAAAACTAACTAAACATTTTTTAAACAACTAGACTTTAATTTCCTTTTCTTCTTAAATTTTATTTCCTTTTTGCTTCCCTTATTGTATTTTAAGCTAATATATTTTTATTTTGAAAATTTAATTGATCATGCTATGACTTTTGTGAAACAAAATTATGTCTATATGATGATGAAAGATATTAATGTGACTTGGATCTCTAAAGTATTTCTAAAAACTTTTTTCCATTATGTTATTAATAGTGTACAATGATCAAAGACATAAATATAGATTCAATAGATAATTATTAACATTAAGAATCAATTTTGACAGTAAATGCATCTTGAAATGAGATGAATAATGCTTTTCTTTCAATTAGTTCATGTAATTGTGTGCACAAATTTATTGTTGGAATTGACAAAGGTCAATATTAACTCTGTTTCTTTTTTCCCCATACTTTTAGAGTTAAGTTACTAAAACACTTTGTTCACCTAAATAGATGGGAAATGGAAGTTTTCTTGTAGTGACTTACTCAATTCATTGCATTCCTTCCAAGTTGTATTTCTCAAATCACAGTCATTTATCATGAAATATAATTCTTAATCACCTATTACCTGACAACTTCTTTAAGTCCTCCTTCAACTTTGTTGAAAGCAAAGAATTGGAAACCAGATGGCTTCTAAAAGGATTTGTTTGCCATAATTATTACCCATTCATTAGTGTCACTGATTTCTTTCAACAACAGTATACAAGTTATCACTTTGTTTGACAACTGAGAGGTGTGTGAGCCCTAGAGCTATGACATATATTAGGGTTCCAAGTGTGGTATGTCTTTTTTTCCCTAAAGTTGAAAAAGCCTGACTGTAAATGGGGGTGATAGAAAGGGAGAGCTGTGTAGATCAATTTTAGGAAACGGGTGATCTGAAAACTCTCTGTTCCCGTTGCACCTGTTGAAAACCACCATGCTCTCCAAAGGTATGTTTATGTCCTTGGAAAGACTGCTGCCTTAAAGTCTGCTGAGAGTCTCTATAACATGGGGTGGGTAAGGAAACATTGGGGTCAGACAGTTGTGACATGTGGGACTAAGGCGCCCAACCCTAAGTCCCCACTGGGGAGAAGGGACACTCACTTGCCTTACTTATGAGGTCATTTAATTGCATCAGCCTTGAGACTCTATGTAGTATGCAAGTCGCTTTTCAAGGAGGAAAGATTTTTCTGAAGCAGTTAGAGAGAGTGGACTGGCACCTCACAGTTATCAAAGTTTATGGAGAGCTGACTAAAAATATTCCAGGAATTGCAGGGCTGAATGACCTGTCATCTCGGTGGCTGCTGGGGGCACCAAACTGTCAGTTCATTCAGTTGCAGAACAGTCAGATCATTCAAGCGGGATTAAGGAGCCAGTCTTCCTCTGAGACATCAGGAGATTTGATCTGGCACTTAGTCACTTATAAACTCCGTAGGAAGGCTCAGTGCCTTCTGGAGCAGACCCTGAGACAGGTGAGTGCTGCAGGGTGTCTAGGTCACAGATCGAAAGGTAGCCAAGGGGAGGACCTGAGCAGGGATCTCTGTGACCTGGGGCTGAATGCCAGGGGAAGCCATGGCAGGGCCCCACAGGGAAGATGACACAAGGACAGCAAAGAGATTGGGGGTCTCATGTTTTCAGCCGCTGCTGCTTTGAGTTAGGAGAGTGGCCAGTCAGGTGGAAGGACTTCCTGTCCAGAATCACAGTGTCTGTCCTTCAGTGATCTCATGCCCAGAGCCCCCAGACTCTGCAGAGGCATCGCTCAGCACCAGCCTGGTGACCAGGTCTCAGTTGGCCGAAAGGGGCCTCCTGCCCGGAGCTTCTGAGAAAACCTCACCGAGAGCCCCAGTCTTTCCCCGGAGCTCTCGGGTGTTGCATTGCATCAGGTTGTTCCCTGCCTGGGGACTCCTGCTTCTGCAGACAAGCAGGTTTATTGGTTGCAACAGGGAAGAACACGAGTAACTTGATCATGGGCTGTGGTCAGGAAGGGGAACACAGGTGCATGGATCCTGGACATGCAGATGAAGGGCCGCCAGTGGGACCCCAGCCACTTCACGCAACAGCTCTGATGATGCGCCTCCCTAAGAGAACCAAGACTGTCTGACGGGGTAGAGGTGAGGGCACAGAGGGGCTGCCACATGTGGGGAGTGTTCTACAGCCCTCTAAGTTGGAGAAAGGAAGGAAATGCCGTGGGGTTGGCAGAAAGATCTGGGGAGGGTAGACAGTGTGGGGAAAGCTAAAAACAAAACAAAACGAAACAACAGAAAACATGAAAGGGGAACAAGAAGTGTAGGATTAATCACCATAGAATGATTAGAGTTAAAAACAAGAAAGAGAAACATAAATAAATCATGGGTTTTGCCTTAGGTGGAACAGTTGGATCACTTATGGGGGAAAAATGAGAATGTAGTTCTAAACCCATCCGATATATTCATACTTTTTCATCCCAAGTGTTCTCTAGCGTCCGCCTTGACACTCCCATTCCCACTGCGCCCTTTCACCACACACAGGGGAAAGGAGAGGAAGGAGGGAAGGAGGAGAAACACAGAACGCTTCTGTGGGGTGAGGCGGGGTATGGTGAGGGCAGCCCCATGGCCTCCAGCCTCTCTCTGGGCCACCGGCCAGGCTGGCCAGCAGGCAGAGCTGCTCACACACCCTGACAGGAATCAAAAGCTCCCAGCACCAAGCCCCGGCCCCTTCTCAACCCTTGACTTCTCCCCAGAGGGCTCCACACCCAACCATAGTATGTTTTTTGCCTCTATCAAGAGAAGATTCAGACAAACAGGCTTGTTAGTTTTCATTTGTTCTCACCCCTATTTGTCTCCACAAATCTTATTAGAATAAAGACTCCATTAAAGACGAACAGAGCATTTACTGCATTCTTTTATATATGCACAACTTAATTGCACAATACCAGCTATTATGTTGCTTTATGACTAATAACAGGAAAATCTAGACTCTCCCCTATGGTCTGCCTCAGTAATCCAAGAGTTTCCAGTTAGTCACATGGCTCTATATTTCAGATTGATTTTGATCCAGTGAGAAAAACTTTAGATTTCCTTTCAATCTACTAGGATTTTTTTTTTTTTGCCTAAATGCACAACATACAAGTTTTTCAAATTTTAATAAATAAAGCATATACATTCATTTTAAATAATTGATGAAACTACCAATCACTTAAAATTGCCCCCAATTTTGGCATATAATTGCCAATTTGGCATATAAATGGCAACATCACCATTTTAAAACATTTTGATTACTCCCCCGTCCCCCAACACACACACACTAACCTCCTAACTTGTCTTAGTGGGTTTATATTACAAGTCACTTCTGACTATAATTCTTCATGGAATGAATAGCATACAAAGAAGTTAAAAGGCTTTGCAAGAATTGTGTTAAAAAAAAAGAAACTGGAAATGAAAGCATGGTCTAATTCTAAGTGTCATAGTGTGTGTTTAATGATTGAATGACTTACTAGTAACAATTTACTTGGACATTAAAGTCATGCTCTTTTAATAAATACTTGTGAAAAGAATGGGCATATCCGTGGAGAGAAGATCATGGTCTCTAGTAAAAGGCAGATCCTGGACACTAGCAGTCTACAGGTCGAATGGCAGAGATCTGGTTTCATATAAAACCTAAGTGACTAAATCAGTATGTATAAATCAAATAACCATTAAAAACATACAGAAAGTTGGCCACTGTACCATCCTTTCTATAAGATGCGTTCCAGGACTGTCACAGGGTTTGGGATGGGGGAGGAGTAATCCAAGTAGATGGCAAAACCAACAGGACCTGGGGCGATGAGAGGAGGGGATCGAGGGTCTTCACTGAATGCTCAGTGTGTGGAAGACTCATCGGAATTCACGAGACAGGACTCAGAAGGATTGCTCCAGAGCTTATCTATTCATCCAGACTTTAAGAGACAAAGGGGATCTTCCCACAAAGCTACTAACTAAGGCGAACTCCATTACAAATCCTAGGAAAGACCAGAGAAGCCTTGTTAGCCCAGTGGTTCTTCCTCATTTTAGGTCTCCAGGGCTCCTTAATGGCCAAACAATAGCAGCTGGTTTTGAACCCAAAGCCACATTTTCCCAATTTCAGTAAACAGTGGAAATCCTTTACTGACAAACAAAAAGGTTGATATTATCAGTAAGTCTAGTCTTTATACGATTAAGTGCTGGTAGAGAGAGAGAAAAGGTCAATCCTGTATTATATTACTTCAAAGATTGAAAAAGCCCCATTTTTAGTATCTTCAAAAATAATAATTCTCAGATTTATCCAAACTGTGTATCACACATGTGTTTACGTAAAGCGAAGTAGCTCTGGATTCTGGTGTTCAGTTCTTTTTTGTTGTTGGTCCAGAACACAACCTACTTGAAAAATATTTGAAGGCTCTTGTCCTTCTGTTTTAGCATATCACGTGGTATCTTTCAAAAAAATTGTTTTTCACATACACATTTATTCCCTCTCTCTCTCTCTCTCTCAATCTAAGCCTACATAGCAGTGACTCCTATACTAAATGACCATAAAAATCAGCTAGGTTCTTCTTCTTCAAACTATAAATCAGAGACCCATCTCCTGGACCTTCTGATTCACTAGTCCAGTAGCCAGTGCAGGAATCTAGATTTGTAAAGAGTGTTTAGGTAAATTTAGAGAAAGTTTTGGAAACATTGTTATTCAGAATTGCTGGATTAGACAAGGACTGCTTGTTCTAGCTCTTACTTAAAAAACAACAACAACAACAACAACCTTATTTTTATCATCTATATGACCACTTAGCAAGGCTCTTCTCTTATTTCAGGTCTTTAAAGCCCAATAATTATTTCCCCTAGATCACTGGACATAGAAAATTATACTTGGTGAGAAAATGCTTGTCAGTGATTCTTGCTCTCAGCAAAGCCATCCCAGCCTTCCACTTCTGCTTCTAAATCCTTTTGAAAAGGAAAATGCACAAGTAGCCACAGAGAGTGAAACTTCGCATGTTCCATTTATAACATGGCCCCATATGAAGTCACTTCTAAAATTTCCGTATATAGATACAGATAGAATCCAATCTGTCAGGTAGATTTGGAACTTATTTGGCCTAACAATACATTTCTTTTAGGTGTGGATCTCCGGAAAAGAGAGTCAATAATTCTTTCCATGGCTGGAATTTTAGTCTTTTGGTTCATGAATACCTTTCTGACTACCAAAACCAAAAGTCTTTAAGGAATAAGAAATCTAATTTTCATATACACAATGGAATATTATTCAGTCAAAAGAAAAGATGAAATACTGCTATTTGTGACATTATGGATGGATCTTGAGATTATCATGCTAAGCAAAATAAGTCAGACATAAAAAGTTGAGAACCATATGATTTCATTCATACATGGGACATAAAACTGAAAACAGCAAAAGAACAAACAAACAATCAGAGACTCAGGGACAAGGAGAGTGGATTTGTGGTTACCACAGATTAGTGGGGAGTGGGGAGGGGGGGTGAAATATTTGGTGGTAGAAGGAAATTTAAGTTTGTGTGGTGAACACACAAAGCAATATACATATGATGTATTATTGAATAGTACACTTGAACCCTATTTAATCTTATTAACCAATGTCACCCCAATAATTTTAATAAAAAAATAAATTTAATTTTAATTAATTGAAATATGACAGAAATACCTGCTACATGGATTGTTAGGCTGTGTGAACACCTACTTCTAATTCCTTCTCCTTTTCCTAATATGAAATTCAAGTTAATACAAACTTAGCATAGATTATGTGACAATCGAGTAGTAGCAGAAAGATTTTATACTGAATAGGAAACATAAATCCTGAGAAATACAAATAGTCATATATCAGCTGTACCTTGGGAGACATTTCTTAAGAAACTTTAGAATATTTGCATCTTTGAAAATAAGTTAAAAAACAAAGTCAGCTGAGGTAAAACTCTAACTTTTTCTGATGATGTTACCCCCTCTTTTACTAGGTATATACCTAGATATGCTCAGTCTTAGGAAAAATGCAGAAATAAACTAAAATAAGTTGAAGAGGGGTCACAACTCCATTGAAATCACAATTAACTCTTCATTTTAGGAGTTGGGGACCTAATGGAGCAGAGGGAGTAGGTCAAGATGTCAATCTTGTGTATCTAAATGTGTACATTGAATTATAATTCTATGTTTAGATTTCTAATTTCCAATCAAAATGACAGAAAAGATTTGTGTATCCTATCGTCTAGCAAAGAGCTAGTACTCCATATACTTTAGTTCAGCGGTCCTCCACCCTTTTGGCACCAGGGATCGGTTTTGTGGAAGACAATTTTTCCACGAACCAGGGTGGAGGGGATATTTTCTGGTTGATTCAAGAGCATCACATTTATTGTACACTTTATTTCTCTTATTATGTTGTAATATATAATGAAATAATTATACAACTCACCAGAGTCAATGGGCACCCTAAGCTTGTTTTCCTGCAACTAGATGGTCACATCTGGGGGTGATGAGAGACAATGACACCCAAAGTATGTTGCATATGTCCTGTCTCCTCCGTAATCTTGTTTTGTTTGCTGTCACTGAAGAAAACTCTGCTTCACAAAGATAGGATGTTGGAAATGGAAGCAGGCTTTTCAGTGCTTTTGTGACATTCTCAGGGTATTCCGCCTTGACTTTAATTCAGAACGTATGGAGATTTGAAGGTGTCTCAAACATACTTTTAAGGCCACTTACAAGCTCAAGCAGTTGATCCTTTTGTAGCAAAGTCTTTGTCGATTCACGTTGCTTATTTACAAATGGGCTGCAGATGCATTCCTTCCCAGTTTGGGGGTCTTTTGTGGTTGGGAATTAATGCTCAAACTCTTTTGAAAGCTGAGGTATGTGATCATACACCATCTGGGAGAAAGAAGTCCCTGGCTCAGTCTCTTTCAATATCTCTGTTAATGTTTGAAACATGTCAAAAATCCCAATGTTCACTCATTGCCTTCAAAATTCCAGTTTGGCCACTTTATCTGCCAACTTGAACACAGTTGTCATTCTCCTCTGAAGTGACAGAGTCGGTTAAGCAGGTTGACTATGCCACAAGCGCAACACAAGTAAGCAAGTTTTGTGATCCATTCTGTGTCACTGAAATGTGCTGCCAGTGATGATCATTTTTCTAAAAGAAATCTCTGGAGCAGCTCTCATAACTCAAAACCTCTGGCCAGTTATCTACCTTTGGAAAGCCATCTCACTTCTGTGTATAAGAGGGGACATGTGTGCTCTGTGTCCATCTCCTCACAGAGCTACATGAACAGACGTGAGTGAAGAGCATGTACTTTAATGTGGTTGATAATTTTAATCGCAATCTGCAAAATGTTGTTAAATTCAAGTGACATTTTTTGGCTAGCCAGCATTTCTCTATGGATGACATAGCACGTAGACTCACATTCAGAAGTGACCTCTTTGACCTGAGTAGTGAAACCAGAAAGCCATCCAGTCATGGCAGCTGTGCTGTCCATGCATATACCGACACAAAATGACCACCTCAGTTTCCTTGATATGTAATTATTCAAAGACTTGAATAGTCTTTGAATAATAGTCTTCTGCTGCTATGGTATTGGCTGGCAATGAAAGTGCACATAATATATTCTCATGCACATCTTCCTGAAAAATATATCACACAAAACAAGCATCGTTGCCTTATTGTCAACATCTGAAGACTCGTTAACCCCGATTGCGTACCATGGTGACTCATTAGCCCTCTCTAACAATCATGCCTCAATATCCTCTGCTGTGTTATCAATTTGTCGAGTTATGGTGCTAGCTGAAAGAGGAACACGTGCCACCTTTTGAACTGTAGCCTCTCCTAGTGTCCTTAGCAGCAGGAAGGATCAACTAACTCTTCATCAAAAATGAAGGGCTTCTTAGCTTTAGCAATGCGGTTAGCCACTAAGAATGATGCTCTCAGTGCAGACACATTTGATGAAGTGGTGGCCTTCAAAAATTGCTTCTGTTCTTGTGTTCACAATTTTTTATTTTGAAAAACTCCAAAGGTTTGTCTTTTAATGCAGTGTGCTTCGTCTCCATGTGGTGAAGCTGGTTGCCGCATATTACAATGAAGTGGTGGCCTTCAAAAATTGCTTCTGTTCTCGTGTTCACAATTTTTTATTTTGAAAAACTCCAAAGGTTTGTCTTTTAATGCAGGGTGCTTCGTCTCCATGTGGTGAAGCTGGTTGCTGCATATTACACAAAGCAGGCTTGGAGAATGTGAATCACCTGGTGCAATGAACCCGTAATTTAAGTAAGACTCTTTGTATTCTTTTTTAAATGTAGCTTTCTTTTTGTGGGCAGTCTTAGAGTCTTCTGCTGTCTCATCATTGGGTCTTTCCCCTTTTCAAAGAAGCTCTCCAGTGACTTTTGTTTTTTATTCATTTTGGCTAGGGTTAGCTTGTGCGCTTACCAAAACTGTGACTGAGACAAGTGCACAGTGTGGGAAAGAGGCACATACAGAGGTGGTAAATAAAATAATGGGGAGGCCACGTGCAGACAAAATACGTGTTGGATTCTGATTAAAGGCCTGCCACCAGATGTAGCTTAATTGTCACTTGTCACTCACTAATAGTGTTTTGATATGAGTCTGCAAGCAATTGATTTATTATGATCTCTGTGCATTCAAACCTCTCTGCTAATGTTAATCTGTATTGCAGCCGCTCCCCAGCGCTAGCCTCAGCAACACCTCAGATCATCAGGCATTAAAGTCTCATAAAGAGCACGCAACCTAGATCTTTCTCATGAACAGTTCACAATAGGGTTCCTGCTCCTATGAGAATCTAATGCCTGATGATCTGAGGTGAGGCTGAGGCAGTGATACTAGCGCTGAGGAGCGGCTTCAAATATAGATCAAGCTTTGCTTGCTCTCCCACCGCTTGCTCACCTCATAATAGGCCACGGACAGGTACTAAACAGGCCACAGATTGGTACCTTGCTTTAGTTGAATAAATAATAATTGACATTAATTAAACACTTACTTAAATAAGCTATGCTAAAAACGTTAACTTGCATTATATCATTTAAACCTCCCAAGAACTCTAAAACTAGGTATTATTATTATTATTTTATAGATGAGGAAACTGAAGCTTAGCAAAGTTAAGTAATATGTCTAACTTCACATGATTAATAAGCATCATTACTTCTTTGTCACCTACTTAGGAACTGGTAAAATAAGGATTTAAACCCTAGAAATTTGACTGGAAATCCAAAACTCTTGAGCATTTCTCTCTACTCTTTTATAGATACCAACTCACTTAGGCCATACAGGAATTCAGCATCTACATTAAAAAAAAAGAGAGAGAGAGAAATTAAAAAAAAACCAAAAAACTCCCTACTTTAAACTAAGAAGATTGATGAGGCTGGGCCTGTTGAACTACTAGACTACCTTGGGGAGGGTGCACTCTCAACTTGGGATCTTATTCTTACTATCTGGCTTCTTTTAATCACCAAGGATTACTTTGGACAAATTTTGGACTATTAAAATTTCTCAAAGAATTGTGAGGTTGCTTTTTTTTTTTTAAGGGCAATGAATAATTATTTTCTTGATAAATTCAATTCCTACCATTAGGAAGTAAAATTAAGAAGAAATCAAATCAAACTAATTTCATGATTAAGGCTAGAAGTGTAAGACAAGAAATGTGATAATTTTCATGAAACTCTACTAAACAACTATATGAAGAGATTTGTTACAAGAGGTATTCTAAAGATTTAATTCTAGGTGTAACTTAAATATGCAGTCCTGTGAGTTTCTATGAATCTAGACACAAGTCTGTATTTCTAAAACACAATTAATAGCATTCCTTTAACAGATTATTTCTACACTTTTAGGAAAATTATACAGGCACCAGGAAATCATTGCTGTAATTTTTTCTTCCTTGGAAAGGAATTTCCAAGAAAATTTAATCTTTAAATGTTTGTGAAAGAGATGATTTTTATAGTTAATTTGAATTTAAAAATAAAAGGAATTTTTTTTACCCTCTCTCCCCCCATAAAACATGGAAATAAACTTCTCGGACATGTTTCATGGGACCTCCTTGAAACTTTTGGTCCAGCATATTCTTTACAACAGTTGGTGATCTGGTCTTACTTATCTGCATTTCTCTGGGGTTACCATAGCTCTTTATATGTGTAGAATAAATAAACACACAGAATTATCCAGGATCTGAGAAAACATAAAATATCTCCAGAGACAGAAGAACAAGATCTTGATGGATTTGATGGTCAGATTTCTGAGAAAAAAAATAAAACAAGGCTTAACTCACAGGTCTAACAAGGTCACTAAAGCCCCTTAATCTTCACAGTCTCATGCTCTGAGAACTTTAAATATTCTCAAATTTAATCAAATGTGTGTGTGTGTGTGTGTGTGTGTGTGTGTATTTCCCCCACTGTTTAATTTTTCACATATTTACTAAGTCTTAGTTTATTCTGGCTGCTATAACAAAACACTACAGACTGAGTAGCTTTTAAACAACAGAAATTTATTTCTCTTAGAGTTTGGTAGTCAGGCTGCCAGCATAGTTGGCTATCTTCTGGATCATATGCAGAATTCTTCCTGTGTCCTCACATGACCCAAGGGACTAGGGGGCTCTCTAGGGCCTTTTTTATAATGCACTAATCCTGTTCATGAGAGCTCACCTTCATGACTTAAGCACCTCCCAAATCCCCTATCTACTAAAGCCATCACTTTTGGGAGTCAGAATTTCATCATATGAACTTGTGTGTAGGGGTTGGGGGACACAAACATTCAGACCACAGTGATTATATTTCCTTAGTTCTATTACTATCAATAGCAGGTATTTTTATCTTTTGTTCCTGGACATAGAGCTTCTCCCACTAGACAAGATACCCTATGTGTCATGACATGGATTCAATGTCAAGAGGTCTAGGTTTCTGCACAGAAACACTGCAGCAAATGATCTTTTTCATGTTGTACAGTAGTTACAGCAAGCCACTGTTCTTTCTAGCCGCTAGTCACTAGGTTGAAATCGA
The DNA here is from genome assembly GCF_000325575.1 of Pteropus alecto. Classification (NCBI taxonomy): domain Eukaryota; kingdom Metazoa; phylum Chordata; class Mammalia; order Chiroptera; family Pteropodidae; genus Pteropus; species Pteropus alecto. Next base: position 2,609,798 of record NW_006443225.1, on the reverse strand, counting down.
GAATGTGAAATCCACAAATGCTAAAGTTTCCTGTATTAAATTGCGCATAATAGATAGGCATTCTCTAAGACCTAAACAAACATTCTCTACAGATTAAGGACTGTGTTATGTAAATGCCAGTTTTAAAAAGAAAATAAAAAAGGCATAACTAAGAGGGGTTTATCTCTGATTGTAATTACTTCTTTAGTAATCATAGCTCATATAATTGCTTGTTCCCTAGATACTGGCCACTTATTTGATGACTACATAATTACTGATTACAAATATAACATTCTATTATTTCATTACTATTATTATTCTTGATGTAGGGAACATAATTTCCTTCAAGAAAAGCAGGACACATAATGAAGCACATTTGAGAATGAAAAAAGTATATATTCTGTATAAAAGAAATTTGTGGTTGATTATCTTAGGTGGGCCATCCCTACTTAGATTTTTAAAGCCAAATATTGTTTTCCAATTCTTACTGCTATTGCTATCTCTTTGGATTAATTAAGCATTTTGTTAACATAAATGAGATCTAGGTATCTGCAGGAATCAGAAAAGAAGAACTTTTAAACCTGTTATTAATTCCCTGTCCTTTAGGAAAAACACAGATTAGCAATTTTGTTATGAGAGTCAAACTTGTGCCTGTGCTAATCATTCACGTTATTCTGAGAGGTGAAACAGTCGGTTGCCAGAGAAGGTGGGAAAATTGGATTATTGAGTTTGTAGTTTGCTTTTATCACACTCTTTGTGGGTACACTGAGTGTCTAGAACCTTAGAGAGATCCTTTACTGAGGTAAATATGAAGCACTTCTCCAAAAGAAACATAAACAGTTGAGCAATTATCAATGATTTTTGGTGAGCAATTTTATGCTTTGCTTCATTAACAACCTACTAGCTTTTTTTGAGTCTAAGCACAGGAACTTAACAATGACTTGGGCATTAAGACCTCAGATGGCAAGGTTGGCAGGGCTGTTAACAGTCGATTACATTCCCTAGGTGGAATCAAACTCATACTCTCTTCAGGGAAATTCCTACTGTTCATTAAAAAGTTAATAATTTATAATTTCTGCTACAGTCATGAGGCAAGTAGTTCTCTATAGAACTACATATTAGAACTACATATTTTAACCAGGTACTTTTTACTTAACTACAGAAAGCGATGACAAAGAGTCCAGAGTTTTCGAATTCTAAATAATGCTTAAATATTTACAACTGTTTTTCATGAAAAGTTCATTTAGCTCCATTATTATTATATAAATATTATAACAGTGTGTATGCTGGCAAGAACACCTTTTAATGAATTAACTGAATTATCATATAATTATTAAAATGTCATTCAAATTGTGGTTATTTTCTGTTTATGTCCATCAGAAAACCCAGCAGATATGAAAAATAGCTCCAGTAATGGGAGTATGTGTTCACTGCATGTATAAAGAAAATAAAAAAAGAATAAACCAATCAGTGACGTTTCTATAGGACTTATTACCTCAATTCCATTAGGTAGAAGTGGGATTTCTAAACTCAAACCTATCAATACTAAAAAAAAATTACTCTAGATCATTTACACAGTGATAGACGGGCTTTGGTTTGAAATGGTTTTGCAAATGAAATTGCCTCCAGCAGTAAAATCAGGACCCCCATATTTCTCTAACCTCTTTCCATCAAGTCAAGCTATTAAAAAATAAATTTGTTTTGTGTCACTGCTTAACAATACAATGTCTCAGGATTAGCTTATAGGCAAGAAGTATTGTTTGTTCATGTTTTTTGTTTTGTTTTGTTTTACAATTTTAAATTGATTCTCAAACGATATAAGATATGATTAGATGAACTATAACTAAAAATTGGCATTTATTATTGAATATTAATATAATTGATATTTATGCCTTTTCAGAGTTAGGTAATTCTTCAGTTTCATATTACTATACTGTAACTAATAATGATTTGGCAACAATCATTATTTGGCCACAAGAGCAAGATAGCACAAATTGTTATCAGTGAGATGACGGCAACAACAAAACAGAGATTTTCAGTTATCAAAAATATTTGTGAAGCATCTAGTTTCAACTTGGGGATGTCAAGAGCATCACTCCCACTCTAACAACAAGGAAAAGATTGAACAAACAGCAAATTAACAACTTTTCTTAAACCTATGAGAAAACTGAGATTGGAGAGGAAGCACTGAAGATGAAATCTGGGGTAAGAAAAGCATATACAGGGAGCAACAGACCCAAGCATTGCTTACCTAGAACAAACACTGCTGAATGCTGTATAAGAGAGTCAGCTAAAAATGTTTTTATCAAATTGCCAAAGACTTAATGTAGGCTATCAAAGGTGGTTAAGTCCCTGGAGATGCAGAATAGGAGGATTCTGCACTGTTATAGGATTCTTCTCTATAAACCCTACCAGGCACTCAGACAGGTAAGCTGAGAATTCTGAGAAAGTTTTCTTGATGGAGCTAACAGGGAGGGAAACAGGAACCATTTTAAAGGTGTTCACACCTAATAGTTTCAAATTACATGAGACAAAAACTAATAGAACTGAAAAGACTCAATAATTGATAGAATAAGTAGGCAGAAAGTAAGAGATATAGATGATCTGAACAACAGTGTCTACCAACTTATTGAACTGACATTTATAGAACATCTCACCCAACAACTGCATAATAGACATTCCTCTCAAGTGTACATGAAGTATTCACCACAGAAAACAATCCTCAACAAACTTAGAAGAACAGAAACTATACAAACTATGTTCTTAGATCACAATGGGATTAAATTTTAAATCAATAACAGAGATATATAAAAAATCCAAAGCATTTGGAAAATAAATGACACACTTTTAAATAACCCATAGATCAAAGAGGTGTCAAGAAAAAATTTTAAATATTTTAAGTTGAATAAAAATAAAAATGCATCATACAAAATTTATAAGGAGCAACTAAAGCAGCACTAACAGGTAAATCTGTAGCATTAAGGCTTACAATAAAAAGAAGAAAGTTCTTATGTTATTAACCTAAGCTTCCACCAGAAGAAACTAGAGAAAAAAGATCAATTTAAATCAAACACAAGCAGGAGTAAGGCAATAATATTACTTATTTATTTATTAAATATTTATTAGAGCATAAATCAATGAAATTAAAAATAGAAAAATAATAAGAACATCCATAAAACCAAAAGATCATTCTCAGAAAAGAAAAATAAAATTGATAAAACTCTAGCCAGACTGAACAAGGAAAATACAAGTTAACCAATATTGAAAATAAAAGAGAGAATATCAGTAGTAACTCTATACGCATTAAAAGGATGATGATAGAATACTGTGAACGACTCTATGCTCATAAATTCAACAACTTAGGTAAAATTGATAAGTTCCTTAAAGATACAAACTATCAAACATCATTTCAGATGAAGTAGATAATGTGAATAGTCCTGTATCTATTAAAGAAGCAGAATTGTAGTTAAAAAATCTTCCATAAACTAAATCCTGTCCTAGATGGCTTCACTAATGCAGAACAAACGAGTTTAGCAAAGTCACAAGATATAAGATTACTATACAAAAGACAGTTTTACTCTTAAATGCCAGCAATGAGCAACTGGACTTTAAAAACAAAACAAAGCAAAACAAAACAAAACAAAACAAAACAAAACAAACCCCTTTCTCCACAATAGCACCAGAGTGAGCACAAAAGCAGCCCGTGTGAGAGGATAATATGTGCAGGATCTACGTGTTGCAAACTACATAATCTTATTTTAAAGAATTAGAAGTCATGAATAAATGGAGAGAGATACCATATCCATGGAAACTCAATATTGTTAACATTTCAATTTTTCCTAAATTGGTCGATTGCTTCTTTGCAAACCCAATCAAAATCCCAGCAAGTTATTTTTTTTTTTTTGTAGATATTGATGTTTGTTCTAAAATTTATATGAAAGGCTGTCCTTCATAAGTAAATGAATAAACTGTGACACATCTATTCACAAAATGGAATACTACTTGGCAATAAAGTGGAATTTGCAATATATTCATGCACCAACAGGGAAGAATTTTAAATTTATTTTTTTAAGTGAAAGAAGCTAGGCCCAAACAGCTACATATTATATGATTTCATTTATAGTACATTCTGGAAAAGGCAAACTATAAGGAAATAAAAGTGATTAGTCATTACCAGATTGGAGGTGGAGTGAGTGATTGATTTCAAGGGAGCAGCATGAGGTAATTTTTTAATTTAATAGAAAATCGTGTATGATACTATGGTAATATGGATACATGACTCTCTGAATTTGTCAAAACCCACAGAACTATATACAACAAAGTGTGAGTTAAACTCTATTTAAATGAGAAAAAAAGTGAACCAGGATGTGAGAAGAATCAAAGATTTCCATGCAGACCATGACAAATGAATCTAATTGTATTGCATATGTATGTATAACCACAATAAAAGGATTAGGGGAAAAAGTTGCTGACTCTATTTGGAAAATAGAGTTTTGACTAAATATTGTGAGGCTAAAGAATAATAAGAACTGTACAAAAACTCTGTATTCTAGTTCATAAATTTGTTTCTCACAGGGTTCAGTTTAGCAAGTCTGAAATGACTTTAGATGTACTAGGGCTGAACAAGTAAGAAAATATATTGTACATAATGAGATTCAAGGTCACAACTTTAGAGAATGAAGATACAAATAAGCAAAGAGAAATCTAAAACCTTGTGGTTTTAGATTGGAGTTGAATTTATCAATATAAACTCATGTTTATTTTAATAGGTAATTAGACAGATAGAATAGATAATAGATAGAAGATAGACAGGTGATAGATGATAGATAGATAGATGATAGAAAAATATATAGATGATAGACAAATATAGATAAGTATACACACAGGTGTTAGTATACATACATTTATTTCCTGTCTGGCGAAGGGACTAGAAGCAGTGACCCAGAACATCTAGTAACCAGATTTCAGATTCTAAATTATACTCTCCAATAAAAAGAATCGAAGCTCCTTGGAGAAATTACTGGTTATAGAAAAGGGATATGAAAAATACTAGATGAGCCTGGAGAATCTTGCTGGGCTAAAAAAGTAAGAAAATGCATAACCACCACCACCACTACCCTCCATAAACAATTATGGCTCATATGAAAAGGAAAAAACAGCTAGATTTATTAAAAAAAGCTCCCAGTATCCAAAGTTGGAAAAATTTTAGCAATAAAATAAGTAACAATAGTTCTGATTCTGACATAAAGAATAAAATAAATATCCATGAGTCCATGCAAATATAAATAAGTGATTGAATAAACAAATGGGGGAGAAAGAACAAGTCTTCCTTACAGAAGAATTAGAATCAGTAAATGTGGGTTACCAGAGAAAAGGGGGCAGGGGGAGGGAGATAGCGATAAAAGGGGTCAAATATTTGATGATGGAAGGAAAATTTAACTTTGGGTGGTGAACACACAATGTAATAAACAGATAACGTATTGTTGAATTGTTCACTTGAAATGTATTTGATTTTATTAACCAATGTCACTCCGAATATTTTAATTTAAAAAAAATCAATAAATGTGGGAAAATCTGAGGAAGAAAATCACCATTATATCACTATGGCACTGACTGCCGTAGGCAAAAATTCAGTTATGAGTGCTAAAATTAGTGAGTGAAACTTTGAGGAAAAACAGAATATTTGCATAATACTCAAAGTATCTTCTCCAAAATATTAATTACTGTGGTGATTATAGTTGTGGTGATTATAACATCTATCTACAGATTCTTTGACATTCCTCCCTCTAGGAGGCAGAGCTTACATCTCCTTCCCTTAAGAATGGACTGGACTTAGTGACTTGTTTACAAAGAATATACTATGTAAAGAGGAAACAGTAACTACAATTAGAGGAAGAAACCTGGTAACACTTCACAAGTATCAAGATCATAAAACAAAGTAAAGATAGATAGAGGAACTTTGAGAGATTGGAGGAGACTAAGGAAAAATAAAAATAATTTGTGTTATTTCTGATCAAATCCTGAAGTAGAAAAAGGACATAAGTGGAAATTTTGAAAAATCTGAATCAAGTCTGTAGTTTACTTAATAACGTTGATATTAATTATTGATTAATTGTATCAATTAATTATCTATACTATATTAATATTTATTTTTTATTTTGAGAATTATATCATGGTTATGTAAGGAATCTAGGTGGAGGGTATACATCAAGATGCATGTTTAAAATTATTTTTTAAAAAACTTAAAAACATATTTATAAGTTACTCAAGAAATCCTGACCCACATTGTACAGTAAACTAAAAAATTCACAGAACTAGAGTGTGTTTCAGATGTAAGAAAAACATACAGAATAATGACTGTTGCATACAGCATTAAACAGGGATTTTGTCCCCATGTGTCTGCTGAGCACCCGTGACCTGTGGGCCATCACACTGCATGTGGAAGATATAATACTGAGCCACGTACAGCCTCGGCCTTGAGGAAATAATATATTTAAGATGTTTAAAATCAACAAAAAACAAATAATTTCAATTCAATATAATGTGATGGAAATTAAGGAAAAGGAGTAAATAATTCTATCAAAGGGAGTTCAAAACGGATTCATGGAGGACAGCATTTTAAATTGGTTGTGCCTTAAATCACTCAGTGCATGCAGAAATTCTCATTTCCTCTCTGTCCTCATTGCTTTAATGTACACCTCCCTTTCTCAAACAAATCCATAGCCAGTCCTTTTCATTTTTCCATTCAATTCCCTGCCCCACCATCCTTCTTCTTCTTTCTAGTCTCAAAGTCTCTGTCCTTATCTTCTGCTGACACAGGTGCAGTAGGGTCCTAATAGGTTTACCTGCCTCTGAACCCTCACACTGCCATCCAGGGGACCCTTCTGAAATGAACGTGAATTAGTCCTCATTCACCCACAAGTGTTTATCAAATGCCTACTACATATCAGGTCGTGAGCCTTCAGCTTGCTTAAAACATTTCGATAAAAATCTCCAACAGATGTCCTAGAAGGATAATAGGAAGGAGAGCAGAAAGACAGAAAAGGGAGTGAGGGTGAAGAAAGATCTAAGGAAGGAATGTAAAATACAGGCACACAAGTAAAGGAGGCATAGAGGCTCCTGGAAAAGTCATCAGAGTGACCCACATATAGGAGGCATGTGAGGTGGCAGGAGATGATGGTGCTGAAGACTTCAGGGCCAAAATGAAACAATAATTTATGCTGTACAAGCTAATTCTCACAAAGAATGATCTGGAGACTATACATGCTTATTTGTCAATCAAGCCGAAGTTGGATAAGAATAATATTGGAAGCCAGGGTAGGGATGATGAATAAGACTTGGGTCATTTCCTTGGAATTGCAAATTTACTCTCTTGAGACATTGTAGGAATTCGATCTATTCATAGAAGATCTGCCAATAAGACTTTAAGTCCAAATTTACTTTAAAATTCTTATTCAATGGGTTCATCAATCATTTTACATCAAATGTCAGCATCATTCATCAATATTGCTCTTTAATAAGTATACTAGAATCTAGATCAGGTAGCTTCTCATTGAGAGTAAAAGGAATCTCTCTTTTATAGGCAAGAAAGCTTGAAGAGGGAGAAACAATTGCACAAAAGATACATGATATTTTTGTACAAATATACAGTTATACTAAAAAAAAGTCTTCCAAGTTCCTTTGGCCACACTGACTCTCTTGAACAATGATAGCACAAGAAATGCATAGGGAACAAGTTACCTCTTTAATAAGGTAGGCAAACAGCTTTCATTAGAACTAGAAATCTGCATATTAATTTTCCTTGTCAAAGACTGATATGTCAGTTTCATATTCATCCAATTCATGCTCATTCACATACAGGTGTGTTTACACACCACTCCATTCAGCCATGCTTATATAGGTAATTTCTCACAGATTAATGGCCAACAAATGCGGAAATGTGTGATGCCGTCAATGGTCTTTATAAAATATCTCTGACTCAGGAATATTTTCAACTATCCAACATAAGATGATTTGGTTGATTTGAACCAGTATTTAATTCAAATAGAAAGGTTTATAATCCATGTGTTGACATTAAGATATAGCTCATTATGTATATAAGTATAACAATATTGTGTTTAAACATCACTGCACACGAAAAAAAAATGACTATAAGCAAGGTCTTCTAGGAGAACAATGGATAATTCTAGTTTCCACTAGAAGGAGAAGAAACTCTTCTATAAAGACTTCTCAGAAATGTCCAATTTTCATTGAAAAGAGAATATGATCATATTTAAGTAAGTTGTAATTTTTATTATATGATATTAATGGAAATTACACAAAAGAAAAATTAAAAAAAGGGTAAAGTTGAGAGACTTCCTTTGATATTCCATCACACCAATAATGTTTTGCTTTTTATTACAATCCATTCTGTACTATTGTCATGCATCCAAAACAAAAAATCAAAGCAAAGCTATATGATTATTGAGGCAATGAAAATAAACTTGCACATTTTCTAATAAAAAATGTAGAGAATAAACACCCTATCTCGAGCTAGCCATGCCTTTGACATTTGTCGGTCTGAATGCAAAGCTGAAACTTACTCCCTCAATCTTCACAAAAAGTTTATTAATAAATCAGATTAAAAAACGTATTTTCTGATGATCAGCAACATGGCACAAAAGCAATTAATTACTATTCATCTGTGGATGAATACCACTTTGAAAATGTGAGAGATGGCTTGTTTTGGGGGCAAAGCAGTATTTCTCTTTCCAAAACTGGAGAATTTTAGAACTGAAACGGATTTTGAGAAGTCTTGCATATCAGCACTGGCATATGGCAAGAAATCACTCAGTGCAGGATGAGCAAGTAAATAAATAGTTGGAGTGTCCTCATGCTTCTGGCATTGGACAGAGTTGTACTTAAACTGTCTTAGGAAAATTAACCTGTTTTACAATTTTTAATGTAGATATTCCCAATACTCTTTGGTAATTGAAACCATGGTTATTATTATCAAGATGTTTTATAGTAGCTAATTCTAATAGTCTATTACTCTTAAGTAATAGACCTCCGATTCCATTTCTAGCTCCTGTTGGTGCATTTAAGCTCATTTCTGCTCATCTACTTTTTCAGGGAAAACAAAGAATAGATTCTCACTATCCCTCGTATTTCTCCAGTGCTCAGATAAATCCACCTTACCTCAAAACATTTCATTAACAAGAGACAAAAAGTGAACATTCTGAATTCTTTGCTTCTTATAAGAGTAGGACTAATTCTTCTGTGGGGGAAGCTGAGGTAGTTGGGGCCATGGTAATAACCAGTAGTCTGAAGCAAGAGAGGGTGTATGGGAGTGGCTAGCTTCATATTTGTAGGCCTAGAACAGTTAGAAATGACAGTTTTTCAAGATTTTGTATTTCCTAGTCCTTATGTTGTATATGAGGAAATGAAGGTCAAAAGAAGTTGGATTAATTTACTAAAGTCACATGATTAGTTAGTGTCCAGCTAGGGTTTTCTACTGGGTTTTGTGAGGGCCAGCAGGGCTTTGTCTTCTACCATAGTGAAAAACCCCACTAAGATATTTTACCAGGAGAAGATATGATAGATTGATGGTAGAAGCCTTCTGCTGGATAAGACCAGGAGATGGTTTTTTAGTACTAATTGTAATAATAATTATTACAGAGAACACTGATTGAAATATGACAGATATGGCACTAAATGTTTGATGTTTAATATCTTTCTTAACCTTCAAAACAGTTTAATGAATTAGGTGATATCACCATTTCCATTTGAGAACATTGAGAAACCAAGTTCAAGTTGTTAGCTCAAGATCACACAGTAATTGGCATAGATTTTCCTTGAAACTGACTCAGCTAGGCCATTTAACATCTCTCAGCTATTACTTAGTTAAGACAATGAGCGGATTTAACTCTAAGGCCACATAGTTTGTGAAATAGATGTAAGAAATAACCCTCTTTGCTTTGTAGCAATTTTCTTAGAGGGTCTCCAATGCCTCTGACCTGTGTCCATTTGTTTGCCCACAAGCCTAAGAATGTGCGTAACTTCAGTAAACTGGAGAGCAATGCAAAGTTGCTGACAGTGGTTTCTCTTTCTGACAAATCACTGCTATTAAAAGGATTTGTTTTAATCCTTGGTAAGACAAATTTGAGAGCACCTCTGTAGGGCAGTGTGTGTCCCTAAGTGAGCCAAAGCTGGCCCTTGGCTGCCTATGTGGCTCTGGCCAGTGGGATTTGAAGGGAAGGAACTAGACGAGCAGGGAAACCGTGGACATCATGCTTTTAAAAAAATCTCTGCTTTCAGGGGATAAAGAACAATATGAGAAATGCAGAACACATCAGAACCATCTCAAAGCCCACAACAGCCATGCTAAAAAACAAAACTCTCTCGGAAAGAAGCAATGTGATATTTATAACTTCAGAACAATGACAGCTCTTTAGTTGGTGTCAGCAAACACTATATGTAAGGAATGACAAAGAGAAAATATCTTTTCCCAGCAGGAGGGGATTTGCCAGTGCTCACAGGCCTGCTCACTGAGACCTTCAGAGATAACTCAAGTCAAGGAGAATATCTTTCAATGCCATAGGAGATCCAGGCATGAGGAGCATGTCTAGTAGAAACAGGCTTCAGAGATGGGCACTAGACCCTCTCCTGCTATTCTTATGCTCTGCCATACTTAGGTTCTTCCTGGAAAATGGACTGTGTTTGAATTGAGATGGCTCCTGGGTGAGAGCCCAATACTTAACTGTTATTAGGTGTCCTTACAAATATCAGAGTCAGTCAAGGAGAAGTGGTTTGCCTTATAGTTAAGAAAGGTAGACCATTGAAAGTTATGAATTTAACATTTCTGTTTATGGTTATTTGAAAAATATTAGGCAATTATATCTGTTATTTTGTAATTTGGCTGAGTACCAATGTGCTTTGTGCACAATGAGATCGATGTTGGTTTGCAGTAGTGAGTTAGCCAGGGAGTAAGATAACTAATAACACTTCCATAGCTCAACTGATCGCCATCATGTTTGGCTCACCATTCTCATGAAATCATTAGACTATTATTCACTTGTGAAAAAAATAAAGAAAGAAGAAAGGAAGAGAAAAAATGGCCACACAGTGAGAGAAATTTTTAATGAATATGAAAGGTATACCAAGGTGTGCCATGAGACTTCTGAACAGGAAAGATACAATTCTCAACAGAAATAAGGTTAGATAAAAATCAGAAATCTGTCCATATTTGAAAATTTAGACAGTTACAAAGGTCTAGAAAGAAAACCCTTACGAATGTCTGGAGCCTATCAATAATTAAATAGGTTTCTTTCAGAAAGAATGGCCTCATCTAGTGTTTTCAAATCTGACAGACAATGAGAATTAACTGGGAGGCTTTCTTAACTATGTGCATACACACTCACACACACACACACTCACACACACCCACACACCAGCCCCCAGCCCATGAGCAGGAATCTTTAAGAGCATGATGGAGTAGTGACTCTGTATTTAAATGTATCTCTAGAGGCAGTGGTGGGACTGTGCACAGGATGCAGAGCTAGCAGAGCTAGATCCATTTAGAGCCCTTTCCAGTTGTGAAGGGACTTAATTTATGTTGCAATGTTAATCCCCAATCTGGATGCTATATTTATAGAATATATAGTTCTGAGCTCCTTGAAAAATGATGCAATGTAAATTTTATATGCCAGAGATAAATATTAGTGGCTGTGCACAATTTGTTTCTTGTTCTGACAATATAGATCTGTATTTGGTCGCAGACCACATGCATCTCTATGATTTACTTTATTAGGTAACTTAGGAAAAGGACGTGTGCTTATCTCAAGCTTTAGAAGGGAGTTTCAATTTTATATCTATCAAGTACACAGAGAAAAATCTCACATTTTTATGGATATTAAAAATTTTATTCTATGGAGTCACTATAGACTATTAAGTGACAACCTATTTACCCTAATTATAGTATTAGTAGAAAGGGATTCTATACCCCAAACATCTAAATGTGTACTTTTTTTTAAAACTTATGGACCACTCACAGAATTGATGTATGCTTATTTATTTACTATTTGTTTTAAATATTTGTACACGCTGGTATGTTCTTTCTTGTCTACAAGTGACTCGAAAGCATGTCACTTTTTATAAAGAGAACCTAAAATAAAGCTCAATCAAGCATAATGCTTTATTTCTAATCTGATAATGCAGATGTTTTTGGGTGCCTCTATTTCCATGGCATAGATCTAGCCATTAAGAAAGCTGAAATTCTGAACAGGATGCTTTATTCACGACCTAGCATCCTGACAACTCTGAACGTATAGTAAAGTGCTTATAAAAGACTTCTTGAGTCATTGAATAACCAAGAATAAATCTTGATAATTTCAGCAGAAAGTTTTAATTATAAAACTGGAAATTTAAAAAATTAGTCAATATTCATTGGTCAAGTAGCTGCATCTCTTAACCATAATTCCAGGCCTTTAGAAGCTAGATTTTATATTATTCTTATATTATTTATAATGTACCTAAATTGACTCCAGAGCAACCAAAATATTGCATACAAAACTGCTTTTTGACAAAAGCCAATTTTTATTAAAGTTTTGAGTTATAAAACCAAAGCTTTTCATAAAAAATGTCTTAAAAGCATCTTCAACCATCAGGTAAAAATTTGGCTTTAAAATCTAATTATTCACCATCTCCTGGGGTTTCTGACAAATCTCATATAAATAATAATAATTTCAAAATGCTATTTTTTGGTTTATATCTTTGGATATATTCAGAGTCAAATACAACAGCATTTTATTCCTAGTTATTTTGAATTATATCTTTTAATATTAATGTGTTTGTGTACAAAATTTTAATGTGTACAAAATTCTAAAGTCTAGTAATAAAATTACTCTTTTCCAAATTACCACTCAAAGACTTATTGTCTTGGTCACATCTCTCTGCTTATCTTCTGGGAAAGAACTTAAGACTTCTGGGAAAGAACTTAAGGTCTTGGAGAACAACCTGAGACAAACAGGTCATGATATAGGATAACTGGTGGAGACAGTCATGCTGTGTCACAGGCCACTTCTTTGGGAGATGTTTCTGGCACTGCTCATTTTAAACCTCTTGAATGATGAATCATCCCTGAATTGTCTTTGACTGGTGTATGATTATCCTGTCAACTGGGAGAAACTAGTGACATTTACTACTCCACCCAGCTGATAAACAGTCAAAAGAGGTCAAAGACCCCTTGACCCTCATGTATAGCCTAACATCTATGAAAAGGTACCCTTCAGTCATGGATGGAGGGTAGTAGGAATTAATCTAAAATTACAGGAAAGTTCCTTTTTTCAAAAAAGAAAAGTTCAATTAGACATTCAATAGCTTTACTAAACGTTGTACACCAAACACTGTGCAAGTCATTGGACACTCAAAGACATAGCTGTGGCTTCTATCCTTCTGTTCTGGTGCAGGCAACATCCTTTTGTTCTTTGGAAGGAGCTCAATGAAGGATGCAAACAGACCAGCTTTATCCTTATTTCAGGTGGATGTGAGATCCATTTGTACCATTGTTTTTACTGTAAATAAAAATTGACCTATAAAAGTCAGATGACTTGACGTCTTAGGATGATGGGTTTATGCCAAAAACTTAGAAGACATTTTCTCAGACATTTTTCTAACATGAAAAATGGAAATTGTTATTGGATTAAACACCCTCATTTTTAATTTGTGGTATTTCCTTACAAGCCAAGCTTGTCGGGCAAGGCTATTGTACTGGGCCCTATAACCATATGTTAGTTCAACAAACGTTTTTTTTTTTTTTTTTACAAAGTGCCTGGCCCTGTGCTAGGCAGTGAATTACAAAGATGAGGAAAGCTATAAAAATAAAAATCAGCTCCTTTGTGAGGAAACCAGAAAAAGTGTTGGAAGAACAGTGGAGAAGAGTGGTCCAAGAAGAGAGTGCAACACGATCAAAGGCATAAAGTATGAAACAATGTCACATGTTCTAAAGCGAAACATATTTCTATATTGATGGAACATGACAGGACAATGGAGAAAGGGGAAGATTTAGAAATTAGATTAGAGAAGTAAAGAGGGGTAGGTCATATTGATAACAACAGCAGCAACAACCACAGACACTTATTAAGCCCATGTGACATGCCAGGAGTTGGTGTTAGAGTGCATGTATTAACCCATCTAAGCCTTACCACAGTGCTAGGAGTGGGGCTATCAGCTGAACATATTGGGAGAACAGAGCAGGACCGTTCCAGGGGCTGAGTGTTTGTAGCAGTTCAAAGCCCATTATCAAGGAAATTTTGACAGGAGCTCCCACAATAACCCAAGTAACAAAAATATTTGATCCAGCTACAAAATGATGTAGAAGCAATGCTGACATCTCTTGCCGCCATGATGAATACACACATTCCACAGTCAAAGGAAAAAAAAATGATCACGTTATATAATGACATGAAACCAAACCAATCAGCAAAGAAACAAACAAATAAACAAAAAACAGGGTTAATCCATCTAGATCTAGTTTCCCAAACAAATGAAACCTTGAACATTTCCCATAAATTGCTAATAGCTGAACAGAAGGTGTTTTATCTTTGGTTTTTCTATTGCTGATGTCTGAAAATGTGCCACAGTCTTTGTGGATATGCTAACCATGTGAGAAAGTGACTGTTTTTCTTTATGAACAGGCTAACTGTAAACTTGTTAAATTTGGTATCATTGTGTATGTGTATGTTTTAAATACCTGTGCTATTTTAAATTTGGCTAATCCCCTTGTACTTCTGCATAAGTTAGTTGGTTTCCTTTTCTAAGTGCTTTTGACTGTGTTTTTTAGTGTAAGAAAGAGGAGGATAAAATTGTATATATACCAATTTTATTTGTAAAAAGAAAATCTGAAAGGATGCAGAATATAAAAATTGTTGCCCATTGTGAGCAAAGGAGCAACTGTTTGGGTGAGGCAAGTGTGGGAGTAAGATTTTTCACATTGGTTTGATTTTTAAAACATGGAAATATATTATCTATTTTAAAATAAAAATTTAAAATCCAATAAGGTTGCATATTAGTGTTATTTCTATTTTAGAGATAAGGAAGCTGAAGCAGAGAAAGAGTAACTGCCTAAGGCCCCTACCTGTACGTGAAGGTAACTGTCAAAAAATGACTTTCTAATGGCTGGACATGTGTATGTTACAATGATCCCTGTCAAGACAGAGGGAAGAATAAAATGGAAGAACTGGAAATGGAGACAAGAGCAGCCAGGGAGCAATGGAAGCAGTTCAGGTGAGGGACGGTAAGGATCTGATCTCAAGAAATATAGATGGAGAACCAGGACTATAGCTCAGGGATACTAGAAGGTGACACAAACTAAACTTGTTACCTGATTGGCAGGGGAAGGGAAGAAAGAGGGTGGTGCAATTCCTAAGTCTGAGGCTTAAGAGTGAGTGAATTGTAGTGTCCTAAACTGGGATAGAAGGAAAAAATGCAACATTTGAATGAATATTTCAGTAACTGTAGGCAGCTATGCAGAGGTACAGGTCAGAGCTGAGAATAAAGAATAAGGAGACCTAAAATGATGACTATGTAAAATGACATAGTGACAGCTAGGTAAAAGGACACAGTGAATCAGATTTAATACCTATGTGGTCCCATTTTGTAACTGAATCTTTGGAGACCTTAGCTTTTGAAAGATTTTCAAAAAGTCTACAGTGAAGTATGAGATGCAGAATTCAAACCAGGCTTGCCTAGTTCCAAACTCCAATTTTCCCCCTTTTTCTCACCCTGCCATCTATCCGATGTTATAACAGATGTTTGTAAGAATGCATTTTCTATCAAATGCCTCACAAATAAAATTCAGCATTATCATCTCAAAATTTTTTCTTTAATTGATTGATTTTTATTTTGCTATCATAACTACTGAAAATTATCTTCCTTATTTCCTGAGTTTTTTCTATTGTATAGTGTATGTAAGTATAGAAGTATTTCGATCCACTTTCTGCCTTTATCTAAAGAAAGAAAACTAATCTATAAAGTAAATATATATAAGCTATTGTCAGTAAACATTAATTTCTAGAAGGTATACCAAAAGATGCCAAAGATACCACGGAATAATTGACAGAGGATTATTAGATAACATTAGGAAGCAGAAAGTTTACTGCTTAAGAAGGAAGGATTGGGAGACTTTGACTTTCTACGGTACGGCAGTGAAACTATATGTGTGACTCACTCTGCCAGATACCATGCATCTATTGATACCTAGAAAGCCAGAGGAAGATTTTAGTCCAAAAACTCAAAGTGTTGGGGAAAACGCTGCTATCTCAAGTGCTCTATTTTCTGTCGACTGACTGAAGTGTTTGCACAGAGCTCATCCTTGTGGTCTCTATACCTTCTAGATTAAAATGAGTACAACCAATTGATAAAGAAGATGAACACATATGTCTCATGAGTATTTGTAGCGACTGTAACGAATTACCACAAATTTAGTGGCTTCGAACAACACAACTTTATTTTCTTACAGTTCTGTAGGTCAGTAGTCTGAAACTGACAGGGCTCACATCAAGGTGGTGGCAGGGCTGTGTTCTTTCTGGGGGATCTAGGGGAGAAAGTGTATTCTTGTCTTTGTCAGCTTTTAGAGGTCACCCACCTTCTTTGACTCATGTCCCCATTCCGCCATCTTCAAAGCTAGCTACTTGCATCTCTCTGATCCCTCTTCTGTAGTCACATTTCCCTCTGACTCTCTTTTTCTACCTCCCTCTTTCATTAAGGACTCTTGTGATCATATTGGGCCCACCTGGATAATCTAGAATAACCTCCCCACTTTAAAGGCAGCTGATTAGCAACCTTAATTCATTCTGTATTAATAATTCCCCTTTGCTTTGCAGCCTAACATATTTACAGGTTACAGAGATTAAGGTGAAGACATCTTTGAGGGACCAGTACTAGGCCTACCAGAGTATTCTCCATACTTGACTAGTTCACTATTTATAATCTGAGAGTGGTATGTTTGGAATATGCTGTAAACTTGTGGTTGAAGTATATGAATATGAAGAATATGTATATGCATTTAGAGAAGAAGGACAACTGTTGCCTGTTTTGTTAGAGTATAGATTACTTTCATAACTCAGTATATCTGCAATATTATAAAATGGCAGATTAATGAAAGTTAAACTAGGGTCAAGAGGATGTTAGCTCATTT
Organism: Pteropus alecto; assembly: GCF_000325575.1. Classification (NCBI taxonomy): domain Eukaryota; kingdom Metazoa; phylum Chordata; class Mammalia; order Chiroptera; family Pteropodidae; genus Pteropus; species Pteropus alecto. Next base: position 2,592,646 of record NW_006443225.1, on the reverse strand, counting down.
TGATTAATCTTACAAAAATCGATATCGGTTAAGAGGAAAGTAAGAACACCCCACATCCAATGTCTCCCTTTTATTTGGAATTTCTTGGCTTTTCAAATATCATTATTCAAGGTCCAAAAGTTAATTACTGAAGTAGATATTTCCACTGTGGCTCTACAATTTTAAGTTTTTATTTAATTAAAGAAACAGCTTAATATAACTTTATCTGAAATCAATAAAGTTTAATTCAATAGGAAAGAGAAAAATAAATAATTTTGCACACTAGTGTTTCTGATCACAAAAGAGGGAAGCTATCCTGCCCCTGAGTGCCCATTCAGTCATTATGGTTTTCTGAAAGGACCAACTCTGATGCTGGATTCTTGTCCAACTGGTAATATGTTGGAAATGGGATCTAAAACACAGAAGATCTTGAGAAAGTAACAAGTCAGTGCCCCTCTGTAACTCTGAACAGTAACTTTCATACTGTTTTTGGCATTTACTATTCAAATTCAATCTTCACAAAGAGCTGAAACCACAGATGGGCATCATTGCCACGTTATCTGCCCTCCTGTCTTCCTCCTTGCAGTTTCAGTCCAAACAAGCTGATTAGAAACCACCATTGGCAGAAAGGCTCAAAGAGCTACAGAGCCTACCCCAGGACCAAGGTCTATGAGTTTTATATTTTAAACCAGGGGTCCTCAGCCTGGCTGTGGACCGGTACAGGTCTGTAACTTGTTAGGAACCAGGCCACACAGCAAGGGGCAAGCAGTGGGCAAGCGAGTGAAGCTTCATCTGTACTCGCAGCAACTCTTCAACACTAGCATCACCGCCTCAGCTCCACCTCAGATCATCAGGCGTTAGATTCTCAGAGGAGCACCGGTCCCTGGTGCCAAAAAGGTTGGGGAATGCTGTTTTAGACTATATATAAAACATGAGCAAACGGCACCAGGTATAAGAACTTTGAATCGTGTCAGTCGTTCAAAGAGCATATGTGAAACATCTGACTGCTTACTCTTCAGAATTTAGCATGAAACATCTATCTTGAAAGACTAAAAACTAGATCAAAAATATTTTTTAAAGGAATGTGATCTGAGAAAACCTATTTGTTCTTTAAATGCTCATTAAAAGGTGGTCTATCAAGTGTGAACTGGATTTTCCGCGCACCTAAAGTCTGCTAGAACCATTTTGTAGGACCACGGTTAATCAGTTAATTGGATACAGACATAATGGTAGACTCAGGGAGTTCAGTACATACATTGATTAATTTCCATATCATTATTTGTAAAACAAAGGTAAGCATCCTGGAATTTCTTGCTTATGTGAATGAAGAGAGTATGATCACCAAGGAGAAGCTGAGAAGGTGATTCGGGAGTTTTCAAAAGTGTAAGGATGATCTGAAAGAATTTTTATCACAATTTTGGCAGGAGAAGATATATAAGGTAGGTATATAAATTTAAAACAACAGAGTAAACAAAAACTAAAGCAAATAGATGAGATGACACAGGGCGTGTAGACAATATGGCACCTGTCTTTCCCACATTGAAGATCAGTGCCGTTTATTTTAATTACTTTAGAGCAACATTCCCAGAATGATTTTCCTGCCTCTATAAAATAAAGCACAGGAAAGAAAGTGTACAGAAATGGAAAAATGAATGAATTTAAAAGTTATTGCAAAGTAATAACTTATCATCATCTCATGTAATTTAGAATGCAACAAAACAGGATTAAAGATTCTATATCTGTCACTCATCGCTCACTTCCCAATTTAAAGTATCCATTCTTTCCTCTATATTCTTGATGAAAAAACAACATCACAGACAAAGCAGAAAAACAGTGACAACAGCTCTTCTGTTCAAGGTCACTCTTGTTCAGAAATGAAAAAGAATGCTTGGCTAGTGGAAGAGTTACAGGTTCAAGTAGTAAATGAGAAATGAATATTTCACTGGGCTATCACTTAGAATAAGAGATTCTCTCTATCATTCTTCTCTTCTCAAACAATGGGCGTTATTTTTATAGAGGCTAGAGGTCCTCAATTTTCATGGTTGTATTATATTCTACCATAACATTATCTTCCCTCTAAAAGTATCTACACATGTAATAAATGACAATTTCTTACCTTACTTGATCTATCAGCTTCATTTTACACTTGGTCACTGCATCTTCCTTGAAATCTTGCTTTAAGTGGTTTCCTAGATATCACACTCTCCCGGTTGTCCTTCCACTTCCCTGGCCACCCGTTCTGGCTTCTAGGCTGTTTCACCCTCCATCTCCTGGTTGTCTAGATATTGGAGTCTTCGAAGTGCAATCACCGAGTCTCTTTCAATTTTATTGCTTGCTCATTCTCTTGTTGTATTATGTCTACTTATTTGACTCTAAAATCCATCTGTAAGCTGGTGACTCCCAAACATACATGTCTAAGTTGGATTCTGTACTAGTTAGTGTAACACTTATTTTTATAATAGATAAATAACCAAATTTCAATGGCTTAATGCAACAGAGGTGTGTTTCTCGCTCCCCGTGGCTATCATAAGCATTTCTAACTGGCAGGTGGGCTTAGACCTGGTTCTTCAGGAACTAAGGCTTTTCTCATCTTGAGGTTTTCCTTCTTTTATTAGAAGTACTAGAAGTGACGTATATCACTTGTGTTCATGTTTCCAGGCTAGAACTCAGCCCGAAAGCCAGACTACTACAAGAAGGCTAGGAAATAGGACTTAGCTAAATATCATGGAGGAAGAAGAAAGTCTAATAAACATCTCAATCTTTGCATATTCAAACATGGAAGTCCTAATATTCCTTCTTGAAAAGTTTATTTTTCCCCACCACCGGTCCATCAAAAAATCTGTTGACTCTACCTTCAAAATATATACAGAATCAGATTCCTTTCCACCAGTGTGATACTTCTATCCCAGCCTAAACTTCCTTAAAATTATGGCAAAAGCTTTAAATTTTTACCCTTCTTTTCTTGTAATCTATTCTCAACACTTAGCTTAAACAATCCTTTTAGAATGTAAATCTGATCATTACTATGCTCAAAAACCCTCTAATGGCGCCATGTCTTCCTCAAAGCTTTTGTCTATCAGGTGATACTGGATATGGGCTATCCTTATTCCTGCTCTTCATTCCCTCACTCTGATTCAGACATATTGACCTTCTTGCTGCCCTTGAACTTGCTGTGCAAGACCTGTCTTAGATCCCACTCCCTGCATAGTCCCCAGATGTCACGTAGCTCACTAAAGACCACATTTTGAGGCAGATTTAAATCACTCTTCCACTCCACTCAGAATTGCCTTTGCCATTCTCTGCTTTATTTTTTCTGCAGAGAACTTACCATCATCATACTTGTTATGCACCTTTCTTATTAAGATGTTTAATTCTGTTTCCTATCATTAGAATGTGAAATCCATAAAGGCTCGGGGTTTGAGGTATTGTTTCTTTTTGTTCCGTGTATAGAGCTGCGATAGTATTTCGCACATACTAGGTACTTAAGATATATTTTTAGAATGAATAAATGAAACATTTATCATTAGACTCAGACTAAATGACTGGTCTAATGCCAACCAGCCAGTCTCCTCATGCTCCATCAGCAGGATGATGATACTGGAACTTCAGTATAGATTCGGGGCCCAATTAGCCCTAAGTATTATCACAGTGCAATGCATCATAGCAAAAGAAGAGAAGATACAATCTATGGTTAAACAGAACAGAGACCATTGAATTGGTTGATTGTTGCCAATGCAACATTTATTGGGCCACAGTATGGACAACACTAGCACTATTCCTTCCTTCTCCATCTCATTTGCTTGACTGGGTCACAGACTTGGCAACACATACATTTTGTTCAAAGGTATGCCCAAAGTCATTTCTGAATACATCACACTTGATCCTGAGAGGTAAAAATTTTCAAAAAGCAAATGTAAAAAAATGTTCTGTCTCATTTTTTTGGTACTTAGGTAGTTACTTTCTCTAAAGACGTTTAAACATCAACATCATCTCTTTCCACAAATTTCTTTGATGCTCTACCATATTTCATGAGCTTTCAGATGAAGAGATGAAGATTTAAGTCACTTTGATTTTAAAATTTCTCCTTTCTGAGATTGATACCAAAATTAATTACAAATGTTTAGAATTTAGCAAATATTTTATAGATTATTTTCAGTTTTTGGCTTTTTTTTTTACATACTTCATGATATTTGCAAGTTTAGTACTGCCAACATTTTTTATAAACTACTCAAGTAAAAATATCTTATTGCTGGTACTGATGATTAATGTTTTATAACACTGAGAAAATTAAAAAAAATATATAATTGTCATGAATACTAATGGTGCATAATATGTATGAAGGTCATTACATGGTCAAAGAAAGATCTTAAAATAGCTGGCATTTTGATTAGCTCCGATTCCTTTTTTGTCTTCCTATACATGGATTCATTAATACACCTCTAACATGTCATTAGTCTCACACTGAAAGGTTCTTACAAATCAGTATTCTAATTTCAAATAAAGAGCAGTTAAGGAACTTTATCTCTTTATCCAAAAAAGAACTATTGGGAAAAACAAGAATATTGAACTTTCATTGTCTCACCTTCTGTGGGATCTGACCATCCTACTTCCTCTGCGCCACTAGGCCATAATTTTGTGGATTTTGCCTTCTGACAAGAAATGATCACCTTGCCTCCATGCGAATTCAAAGAACTGATCCTGAATAACCAGTTCTGAAGTACACTGGAGAGGTAAGGGTGAGTCAGGAAATTGTCTCTGGGAAGTTGAAAACCAGAACATATCACTTTCTGTTATGAAAAATGGCATTTGTTTTCAACTTGAGCACTGGGGAATATATATCAACTTTTGTTAGGAATATTTGGAATAAAACATAAAATAATTTTTAAAATTGATAATGTTACCTATACATGGATCAAATTTGCCTTGGTCTTACTCTCTTGTTCTCCCTCTTTCATTAATCTTTAAATAAAGTGTTTTAGAAAATCACCCAGTGTCTCCTTTCCATATTTTCACAGTCCAGCCATCGCAGGCTGGTCCTGTGCATATTTGTTTTACCCATACAACTATCCTCTGGACAAAAACAATTACTAAATATTTCCTGAGGACTAATATGTGCAACACATTGTGCTAGCAGCTTTGGTGAATGTACAGATAAAAAGCTTTGATGTTTGCCCTCGAGATACTTATATTTTACTTTTTTAGGGATCCACAAGCAAAATATGAAAATTAGCTTGTTAAAGGATGAAATCTCTGAATGTATGAGGGGTATTTCTATTCAAGGAGCATTTTCCATATCAAGCAGTAATAGCTGAAAGCATGCTGCCCACCAAGATATGAAACAGTATTAGGGGAAGAGAGACAGAAAAAGAGTGTTGGGTCCCCATGCCTACTGAATGCAGGAGAGGCCCTGAGGGACAGCAGGGACTGCGGAGGATGCATGTGTGCCTTGCCGGTGATGCCCAACACTTGGGATGAGGTCCTCTGGTCTGGCTAGGGCTGTGGCCAAGATGGAAGAGATGACAGAAATCTCAGTGTGGGTCACAGGAAAGGGTGAAGCAATTATGTTTGTGAGGTGTATGTGTGCATATACCCAGCTCACACCCGAATATGCATGCAGGCAGTAGTGAGCCAGGCAGGTACTTCTTAGTTGGCCTTTTCACTCTATTTTGAAGAGCATTTATATAGCATTTATAATAACACTAAGTATTTAACATGGTTACCTGAGCTATGCAATCAAAAGACACAGAGTCCATAGAAATAAATTAAGAACGTTTAAAAGTCTGCATTGAAGTGAAATTCTATTTGGAACCACACATGCCACCAACAAAATCTGAACTGCCCCTTTGCCATTTACTTGCTCCTGTATTTTCTCTCTTGAGGCCACAGGATCTTCACTGTCTCTTTCCTCAGCCTCAACCTAAATACAACCTATTTTAATGGAAGGATCCGAAAGTCACTCATGCTTAAATGCAAATATCTAACAATGAGTAAGTCTTCTCTTCCCAGGGTAATCTGCATGTTGCAGACATTGGAGGCTATTTTAAAAGAATTAATCTTTAGAAGTTCCAGCAGATATGGTATGTATAGGAAATGGATTTATTTTAGGGAGGGGGCATTCCCATATTGCTGACATTACAACATGAATTCTAGGCCTTGTGATGTTAGTGGAAAACGTAAAGCATAATATACATATTTGTATATTATGTATTTTATAATATTTTGGTTTACATTTTTAGAACTGTTCAGAGATACATATTATTAAGTCCAGATATTGTGCAGAGTTTAGCTCAGAATAACCATTTCATATGGACAAAGATAATACAGTTTTCTTATAAGAAAAAAAAAAAATCTCTTAGGGTAGATTTTGGACATTTCCAACTGAATAGTTGGAATATTAAAAAGGCACCGGTCACTCAATTTTACATAGTAATGCCTTACGTTGTATTCTTGAGACCCCATTGATGATATGCTTTCTGGGAGTCTAGCTTGCTTTCCGGTAGTACTGAAAAGAACGTTGATTCTGAAATCAGACTCACGTTTGAATCCTGGTTTTGAATATAATGATAACAATAATATCATTTATTCAGTGATAACTATGCACCAAGTTTTGAATAAAGCATTTAAGTACATTGTGTTATTTAATCTTCGCAAATTTCTGTAAAAAGATATATTTTAATTTTAGAGATGAAGAAGTTGTGATTTTTAGAACTTAAGAAAGGTGGTTCCTTCAGCTACTAAGGTGTGGCGGTGGTATTAACATTTAGGTCTATGTGATGTCAAAGATCACGGGCTTCCCCAGGAACTTATTTATTTTAATAGGTACTTCTTGCTGTCCTGCACTATTCTCGTCATGATGCTGGTGCTGTGGATACAAAGACAAATAAGACGTGGCTTATGTCCTTAAAGCCCTTCCAGTCTCATTGAGGGACCTGGGTGAACATTCCTGTGACCAGTGTAGACTCTGATGAATATCATGAGAGGATGCGAAGCAAGGTTCCCCGGGCTGCAGAGGATAACACAGTCGGACTTCGAGTTAGGTTCTTGGAAGAGGTGATGTTCACGATGAGCTCTAAAGGACAAGTAGAAATTACTAAGACAAAAAAAGCCAACTGGTAAGGAGAAGATCATGTAAAAATCTCCTCCTGGAGTCCTGAAACTGTATAACACTGTCGGTAATTCTGTCTGATCAAAATTTATGATGGGTAGAAAAGCAGAAAGTAAGATTTCAGGAGGGAAAACTGAAGGCCAGATCATAAAAGAATTTATCTAAGAAACGTAAGAAGCTCAGCAGGATTTTGAGGGGCTGATAGGAACTTGTTGGTTTTTAAGACCTCAAATGTTTAACTTTGCTAAGCTCTATTTTCTTACCTGTAAAATGGGGAAAAGGACTTAGCAACAATTAAAAGAATTAAGAAATGCAAAATAGTATGTGGCATCTCCCAAGAACAATTGCTCAGTGATCCATAGGGAGGAACTAGGTGCTTCTAAATACTGTCCAGGTATTAACCCACCTGATCTTCACTGCAGCTTTAGGAAGTGGGAACTGCTATTCACCTACATTTAACCAATGAAGACAGGTGGAGAGAGATTCGAGCACTGCTTGCCTGCCCTTTCCTGTCTCTCAAGATGGTAGTTGTAAAAGGCCCATCCCTGCTCCAAGGGGCTGAGATTGCAGCTACTCCGAAATCTCAGCCCCTTGCATCCACTGAATAACCATCACAGCAGGTGCTCAGAGACTCCAGGTCCTGCTCAGCACCTCAGGGAGAATCCAGGAGTTAGGATGTATACCATGATGTGAGATGGGAACCAACCAATTACATAGAAAAATGTCATTTACATATTTGAATAAGTCTAATTCTGTGTCTTATGTTTATAAATGAGATAAATATGTCTGTAAAAGCAGAAACAAGAGTGCCCAATTTTATTCCATCTGCAATATACCTATAACTGAAAAAGAGCATCGCTGCTGCTGTACACTCATGAATCCTCCATCCTCTGTGTGTGCCCGACGTAAGAAGCACTGTCCGTAACCAGCTTCAGGTGCTGGCAAGATCCCATGAAAGAGAATCACTGCTAATGTGAAAATGCAATCACAAATCCTGCTTGAATTAAGGAAGCCATCATACCACTTGCTGGTCATTGACATGTGTCCAGAAAGCATTGTCACCTCACCATTAAACTGCCCATATGCTGTTGAAAAACTCCATCTACTATAATATAGCATATGGAATCTTCAAACTTTTGTGTGTGGGTCTTTGTTATAGAATTTTATTTATTTACTCAGAAACATTTAACATATCCTAGTTATATTAGAGACACCATGATAAGTGATAGCCATATAAAGATATGTATAATAACATGGTTCCTATCCTGAAGAAGCTCAGACTAGTGAAAAAAATATATTAGTTGAAACATGAAATTGCCCTTTTACAGGTACAGAAACCAAATGTTGGCAATTTCATATAGTTCAACCTAACATGATGATGATGGTGGTGGTGGTGGTGGCAGTGATGATGGTAAGTAATGCATATTTACAGGGCATCATGCAAAATGCAGAGTGAGACCAATGAACTTTCTTAGAAGGTTCGGGAAGATTCTATTAGGAGCTGTATTTGCGAGATGAGCATAATCTTGCATACTCTTGGCTCTGGACTCACTTTAGACCTTGTCATTGCCAATAGTGGAGCCAGCAGCTACTCTGAAATCTCAGCCCCTTGCATCCACTGAATAACCATCACCTTTTTTCCTTCCATTTCAGATCTGGAGAATTCCAACTCCAACCCTACTGGATCTTTTTAATCCTTCTTCACTGTGCCTTATCCTCTCTCTCTTCTCCAGTTTATACTGCATGTCAACCAATTTAAACAATCCTTGCCTTATGCACGTATTGCTGCATTGTTCTCGTTTGTAAAAACACCTCACTCTGATTAAATCAGACTTTCTACCTGCTTTAGGTCTCACCCATGAGCTAAATATGGCTAGAGTGAAAACACAACCATGAAGATGGCGTCACTTTACATCCAAGGCCACACCCTTATTGCTTCTAGATGACACCATACTTCCCTTGTCCAAATATTTTCTACATTCTGAAATAGCTATTATACAACTTCTCTTCTTCACTCAAACCCATAGCACTTCCTTCCTATTCTTACTCTTGTTCAATCATCTCATTTAAAGAAGAAATCAGAGAACTATATTGACCACCACATCTGCTCACCTACCATATTACTGCTTGAATCCATTGGCAACGTTATGCAGTCTGGTGCCATAGGTGACCTAACCCTGCACGTATCTCATGCCAGTCTCCTTATTTATGCTCTAGATCCCATCTCTTCTCCAACATCATCAGTTTCCCTCTCTTCTGAATTATCCTTATCAGCTCCTATTTTTCCCATCTTAAACAAACAGAGAGAATCTTATCTTGCCTCCTTTGATGCTCAGTGTTGCATAAAAATTGCTTTGAAGGGTCATCTATACTTGACACTTTCAATTTATTCCCCTCATGTTTTCTGTTTGCAGGATTTCATGTTTTCTGTTTGCAGGATTCATCCTTACTATCCCACCTAAACTACTTATATCAAGGAGACCATGACCTTGTCAATGTTTTCTCAAAAGATAACTTTTTATAGTATTAGAATTACATGTTTATTATTTGTCTCTTGTCTTTCCCATTGGAATAGTAGCTGTATGAGCACAGGGATCTTTGCTTTGTTCACCAATAACTCTCAAGTGCTTTGAATTGTACTGCATGTAGTAGACATTTAATGCATGGTCATGAATTAAAAGAGTACTTCCAATATGTTTTGAGGTATAAATGTTTTTTTTTTCATATTTTTAGGAGGATAAGCATAATAGTAAGAGCTGGAATAATGTTCTAAGTTACTAACACAGATCACATCTCATCTTATCTTCTCTACATGACACTGCATTCTTTTAGCGTTATTCCTTTATACCAAAAAGAAAATGATTCCTTCAATGCAAGAAACTTCACTACTCAATTATATGCTTGTATTGTTCTATAAGTAAACTCCATGTCTATTCACAGATAAACATTCTTATGAAGTTATTTTAGAACTGTATAGACCAAGCCAGTAAACTACATTATAAAAGTTAGTTTAAACATACAAAGCAATATATTCTAGCTACTGTAGTAAACAAAGTTGAACACAAATCTTCCACATGAATGGCATTATATATATTTAATGCCATAAACAAGCATTAAAAATATTTACTAAAGAGTTTATAAATTTGGAAAGATATTTATTATAATAAATGAAAAACATAAGGAAACAAAGTACTATGCATGATGGAATTAGAATCATACAACAAATGCAAAAAAAGATAATTTGACTTCAGGTGGTATAACTGCAGATAATTTTAAAATTAATTTTACTTTTCTTTATTCTTAAATTTGCTTATAATAAGTGTACAATAAATTTAAAATAGGAAAATGCATTTTACTTTTTTTTATAGTTCCCTAAATTTGATGTAATATTCATGCCATTTTCAGGCAATTTAACAATTTTCCTTCTGCTCATGCATCGAGCCATTTTCAGCAGCCTCTTGCATAAGCCCTTACAAAAAGGGTGATCTGAAGGGTCAATTCTGGGACTCTGGTGCTCTCTGTCGACCTAGAAATATTCACAGAAAACTTCAGGTCAGGTTTGTCCAGGAGGTCCAGGTTTGTCTATACCCTATATTATATGAAGGCTTCTTCTTCCTCTGCTTACTCTCCACTAAAATGTTTTGAAATGATGATCTTGGCCCCTCCAAGAAAGTAAGGAAAGGAATCTTAAAATCTTAAATAGACTTGAAGAAGTCGAAGTAGGTGCCTTTGCCCAGCCTTACAGATTATGTCTGCTCTCCTTAATATTCTTAGTCCAGTGGTCCCAACTGTCCATGGCTATACCCTGGACTTAGTTTGCTATTATCTAATGTGTATGATTAGGATCATGATGCCCAGGAGACATTTCTGAATGACATAACTCCAACTTTGAGCTCTTCTAAGTTAGCTCTGCCTGTGGGAACCCTAACACAACTCCCTCCTTTGGTAGACTGAGTCATGTGAGCCAACCTAGTGATGATTGCTAGACTTCTAGTTGAGGGGCCTTGAGTGGTATCAGGAGTGGTATCAAATTAGAAAGCTATGGACATCTTGGTGGCTAACAGGAAAGAGGGAAAAAAGAAAAGATACAAAGTATGAGTTGGTAAATCCACATTCTACACCAGAGCTATCTGAGTTATCTAAATCTCAGATAAATAAAAACAATAAATGTCAATAATTTCCCAATGATCTTTCTCTTTTGTCTGGATCATACTCATTTTCTATATAATTCCAGTTTCACAATGATTGCATAAGTCCCACATGTTAAGTTGTCCACTACTTTTATTTTTAAATCTATCCATAAATATCTTTATTAATAATATAGGATATTTGGTCAGTAGATTAAAAAAAAATCATTAAAGTTCATTACTTGCCCAAAGTCACACAACACAGATGGTGGTTTGTTCTATAATTCCATAGGATGACTGAGTCGTGAAAAGTTGCTGTAGAAGCGATAGGAGGAGACACCAATGTCCAGAGTAGGATGGGACAAATGATCAATGATGAAATGATCAAATGTGGTAGGAGTAGCACTAATTGTAACCAGATAAGGAACCAAAACCTGGAGTGAGAAAGGTTCCTCAGGGTTCCACAAGAAAGGTAATTCAGGATCTTGATACATCGGTGTAAATCTGGATACTACCGATAGAAAAGAGCCAGTAGCACTGCATAAAAATGAGAGTCCAAGAGTAAGAATCAGGTTGTCTTTGATGGATAAGGTCATAAGTTACCTTAATTCTAGTCTTTATTTCCCTAAAAACTGGGCAGAATCCAGACTCTAAATGGCATATAGCTGAAGCCTTGTCAGGAAAGACCACTGGGTTTTGAAAAGACCAACTGCGGGGAAAGAACTTAGAAAATGGATCTTGCATCATATTCTGACATATTGAAATTTCAGGCAGAGCCAGCAAAACACTTAAAACCTTCCATTCCAAGAAGAGTACACAAGCCAAAAGATCACTTGGCTAAATGGTATAGGGATGATTTAATTTTTCAGTTCCCCATGCACTATGTTTTTGAGTTAAAACAACAGAACAATGAATTATCTGCAGGAACAGAATGCACCTTAAAACATAATGAAAAATGATTATATATATTCATTGAGCACCAATTTAGAACATGATGTGAAGTGTCTCTGTGAATACTGGCTTTCTATTTTGTCTGGTACTACATTTGAAATTCTGAATATTCAGTTTAGCTCCCTTGCTAGCAATCTTCTCAGAGACTGGTTTACCTCAAAAGTTTATAGAGACATCCTGTTAGCGTAGTTCCTTGCCCCATATACCGTGTTGGTCTTCCTATGGATGTACCACACCCCAGTCTAACAGGGTATGTAACAAAATTTTGATTCCACAAATACTTATGGTGTACATTCCTCTTTCTGTTTATTTCTTTAAGGATTTTCAAACTGTTATTAAAGTTTAAACCTATTTACATTGGAGAAAAAAGGCAACCCATGCTCCCCTCATTTTTAGCTTGGATGCCCAATCCTAAACTCCAGAGACAAATATTTTCAACACTTTTAGGTATTTCTTCAATCATTTTTCTCCAGTCTTATGTTTCTATTTGTTCCTTATGAACTTTAAATGTGTTTACAGAATTAAACACCTATTGAGGTAAAGATTTAACTCATATCCTGCCTCACCTCTGCCTCCGCTTACTACTTCGTATTGTGATGGTATAAGCATCGTTTGCTATTCAGTGCACTTGATTACATTTATATAAATTAAAAATTATCTCGTTTTTTTTTTCATTTGTGTGTTTTCTCATCTATCTATTGCTAATCTCTTCCCAAATGTTTCAACAGATTTGTCAAGTGCCTAGCAAAACATTGTTCCCACTATACAAAAACAATAGCAAACAGTCTACTCTTTGTTTTTTTCCATGGAGATTCTCCTTCCTCAGTCACAGGCATGATTTGCAGCTCTAGTCAAAACTGGCTGTTTCTGATGGCCACTCTCCTGTGTCTAAAGCCCAGTTTCTAGTATCTCATGTCTTACTCATTCTGGGGTAGTTTTTCTTTGGGCTGACTCACATCTTCCAGCAGCTTTTTTAGATAGGTTTGAGAGGTAATTTTTTTGTATGAGTTCTTGCATGTCTGCAAGTGTCCTTATTCTGCTTCTACACTCAGTAGATAAATGGCCGAATATAGATTTTAAATGTAAAATCATATTCCCTTCAGACTTTTTGGGTGTATTGCCACTATGTCCTATTATCTAAAGTTAATATGAAGGTTGACTGCTATTCTCTGTGGGTGATCTCTTTTTTAATACTTCTAAGATTTTATTTTATCTCTGTTATTCTAATATTTTACAATGGTTAGCATGGGTATGTGTGTACTTTCTTTTTTAATTAGACTGGTTATTTGATGGCCTCTTTTAATTTAGAACTTTATATTCTTTGCATGTTTATGTGTTATTTCTTAAATAGTATCTTCCCTTATGTTTTTATTTGTTCTTTTTTTTTAACTTCAGTTAGTTATGTTAAATTTTTTGGATCAATCATCTAAGATTCTTATTTTATTCTCTCTAGAAAGTAAATGTTTTTACTTTCTAGAAGTTTTATTGACTTCTTGTAAACCCTTGAAATTTTTTTCATTTATACCTTATTTTAAATTTCCAAGAGCTGTTTATTATTTTCTGATGTTCTTCTTACTACAATAGCCTCTTATATTATATGCGATATCTTATCTTTTAAAAAAAATATTGTTAGTTTAAATTTTAAAAGTTTTATTCTGCTCTTGTATTACATTTTCTCTAAGAAATCTTTTAAACACATGTTGATGAAGTAGTGGAGAAAGGGGAACCCTTATGCACTGTTGGTGGGGATGTAAATTGGTACAGCCATTATGGAAACCAATATGGAGGTTTCTCAAAATATTAAAAATAGAACTACCATAGATCCTGCAATTCTACTTCTGGGTATTTATCCAAAAAAAAAAAAAAAAATGAAAACACTAACTTGGAAAGGTATATGCACTCCCCTGTTTATTTTGGCATTATTTGAAATAGCCAAGACATGGAAGCAATCTAAGCATCCATTAATGGATAAATAGATAAAGATGTGATACACGCACACACACACACATACACGGAAATATTATTCAGTCATAAAATAGAAGGAAATCCCTCCATTCACAACAATATGTATGAAAACTGAGGGCTTTATGTTAAGTAAAATAAGTCAGACAGAGAAATGATCTTACTTATATGTGGAATCTAAAAAAAAAAAGAAAAAGAGAAAGAAAGAAAGGAAGGAAGGAAGGAAGGAAGGAAGGAAGGAAGGAAGGAAGGAAGGAAGGAAGGAAGGAAGGAAGGAAGGAAGGAAGAAAAGAAAAAATAAACTCATATAAAAAGAAATAAGATTATTTGTGATTATCAGAGATGGAGGGTAGGGTTAGGAAATTGGATGAAGGTGGTCAAAAGGTTCAAACTCCCAGTTATAAAGTAAATAAGTCCTGGGGATATCATCTACAACATGATGACTGTAGTTGACACAGCTGTATAGTATATTTGAAAGTTGGTGTAAAGGTAAATCTTGAAATTTTTCACCACACACACACAAAATTTTATAACTATATGAGGTACTGGATGTTAAATAAAATTGCAACACATGAATGTAAAGTCATGCCGTACACTTTAAACTTATACAATGCTGTATGTCAATTATATCTCAATAAAACTGAAAAAAAAGGACCTCTAATTTTTAAAATTTTTTAAGTCTCAGTTTTTCACAATGGGAATGTTTTTCTAATGTCTGATGATTTTCACTACCTGTTTACGTTAAGACATTTGTGATTTTGTTTTTTTCTGGGTTGTTTACTTTCTTCTGAGAATACTGAGGAGTATACGGCTAGCTGCAGGCTGTCTGGGAGATGAGTGTGGAGGGGTCTAGGAATCTCAGCAGTATGCAACACTGTATTCAATCTCTGTTTCCATTCAAACCCTACTCTTCCCTGGACATGTTGACCCAAGTCAAGGCTCTCTGGATTGATTTCTCTCGAATATCAATTTCTCGTCTGCAGAAAGGGTGAGGAAAATATAGACATCTGTCCTTCAGGGGTAAAGTAGGGAACTTCTTGAACAGCTCAGGATACCCATGTGTTTAATCTGCCGCATGTACACAGAAGTCTTCTTGCTTAGTCCTCACACTGTACACCAGAGACATTTTCTGACTTTGTGAATATAAATTTTATAGTGATCCTTCCCAGTCAATATGTGCCCCCAAATCACCATTTTATTGACCTATTCCCTTCCTCAATAAATAAGTTGCTTTTAATTAATTATAACCACTTTCTACTACAGCATTTTAAGTGAGTTGAAGTAATTCGCAGTTGCTAATAATCTAATCATGGGAAGGAGTTTCTTATCTCTATTAAAGAGCAGTGTCCTGATGAATAGGCCTTTGGCACCAGTATATCTCTAGTGAAAGCTTTTTAGCAGATTTTGCCCGGTACCATGAATATGGAAAAGATGCTGTGAGGTCTGAGGCCCAAGCCAAGGCATAGGAAGCTGATTAATCAGTTCCTATCCAACATCGTACATGGCTTGGTGGAATCTAATGTCTGATGTCACTTATCGTAAGAACATTTTTCTCAATAATCTTTCATTTTTTTAAACAGAAAAAGTTTTCTAAATATTTAAAAATATCAACTTCTCCTGGATTTTAAGGTTGCAATACATATGATAGATATTATATACAAAAAACATCACAAGTATGATATAAAACTTTTTCATATAACATTCTCAAAATTTCACTTGTATAGAGACTCAAAAACCATGACTTGAATTATCATATTTAAAATAATATTATTAAAATCTTTTAAGCATTACAAGAAAAATATCTCAAAATAATTATTGAATTAGTAAGGGAATCTGAAAATAGATTTCCAAACTTAAAAATGTGTTAAGACCAGAAAGGAAATGCTACTAACCTTCCCTGTGTATATAAGGAGAGGAATTCAATCTTCTTTCCTGTCATTAAGAGCCCTAAATGCAATTAATGGGCCATATACTCTCTAATCTATACCTAGAGCTGTAAGAAATGTCAATAGAAACTGTGTCGGAAGATCAAGGGCAATGAGTTTATCAATGTATTTACCCTTCCTGGGAATACACTCTCATCAAAAGTATACTCTAAGCCAACATGCTCTTTCAATTCTCCGGCATCTTTGAATTGTCTACATGTCTAATATCTCCATGAATTAACAAGCCCTGACTTTCCTTTATCCAAGTGGATTGTATAGACTCAAGAGAGCAATGAACTTATCAGTTAGTGACAGAGGAAATATTTGATCTGTCTGCAGCAAGGACTCGATTTCTATTTCCATGCTCAGAAGGATAAAAGAACTGGGTATTTAAAAGTTAGTTAAGATTTGGTATCTAAACAAATGAGCCTTTCAAAGAGGGGGAAACTTATTAATCCAAGCATGTTGCTTTTGTATTGAAACTCACGGAATATCTCGGGGCTCATTATCTACAGTTATGTGTGAAGAAACAAGAAATTCAACCTGCCCCACATCTCATGTGTTTTATTTTTATCTCTAAAGTGGACATACATCTGTGCAGGCAGTTCTCTTAGCAACAGCAGTGCTAACTTCCCTCTGATATTCTTTCTAGACTGCTGAAGTGTTAGTGATCCTTGAAGGTCCACCGGTCATAAAATAGTCTGAATATTTCCTCCCATTAAGGGTCCAATGTTTTGAAATATAACTGTTTTTTTCTCCCTTACATCTTCCTTTGGGGAAAAAACTAGAAGATGAAAGCATTAAAGTTGTCATTATTTTGTTTATCCCAGTAAAAGTTTTTCTAGAGCTCTCTCGGACCAAGAATTGTGTGTAAGCTGAGTAAGCACAAATAATCCAACCTCTTTTTAAAATTGAAAGACCCTTGAAGGGTCAATCTGATGCTACAATTTATGTGGCAACTAAGGTCAGCTCTAGTGTGGACCTTGAGTCTTGATCGTTCTAAACCAAAGAAGTGCAATAAACTCAAACAAGCAAGAGCCTAGACTCTCCCAAACAAGCACCAGAAAACTATTGGTCAAAAGACAGCCCCTGTAATAGGAAGTATTGCTTCCATTTCTTCATCATGACAATCCCAAAGCCTTGGGTTTATACTTAAGAAAAGGTACCATATTTCAAGACTGTCCTTCCAGTTACATTGCATCATTTAATTCTCACACTTTGGAGTTGAGTAATCAAGGCTCATCCCAATGAAGTAACTTGCCAAGGAGAATCTAGTCAAGAGATGAGCTGGAATTGGATCTCAGTGTCTCAGTCCACAGTGTTATGTGATCTATTCAGTTCTCTGATAAATATCACTTCTCAATTGGATTCGATTACTGAACTGCATTTACAGCAAAATAAATCAGTTGATTTTCTTCTTCACTTTATGATCAATAATCTAGGTGTTTCTAACTTTACAAAATCATCAGTATTGATAACTTTTTTCACTTTTTGTTTGGTGGAGTACCAGTGCTAGATTTAGTATATAATTTGAGTTACATGAAAATTGAAAAGAATCAATTAAAAAGTGCTTTACATTTTATATAAATGTTAAGAATTTAAGAATCTAAATGACATCATTTGTTTATCATTCTTTGAAGACTAGATTTCTCGTAGCTT
Organism: Pteropus alecto; assembly: GCF_000325575.1. Taxonomy (NCBI): domain Eukaryota; kingdom Metazoa; phylum Chordata; class Mammalia; order Chiroptera; family Pteropodidae; genus Pteropus; species Pteropus alecto. The sequence goes on along the minus strand of NW_006443225.1, from coordinate 2,574,938 downwards.
GTGCAAAATTTTGTTAATTTTTGCCTCATTAAATATTCTGTATAAAACCTGCCATTTTTTTTCCGTGAAGATAAATGATACATAATGAGCATTTTATCAGATTTCAAATCAGACCTTAAAACTCTCTGGAGAGTCCTTTAAAATTACATAATATCTATCATCTAGGTTTAAACAGAGTATGGAGATGTAGAAGATAACAAAACTATCAAAGCTATTGCTTCAACCTCTGGTGAATCCGAGATGTAGTGTCCTCTTTCATAAATATAGCTCATATTGAAAGCATTTTATTCTGTTAATATTCCCTTATCTCAAGAAGTTTTCTAGCTAAGTTAATTCAAAACTACCTTTTTTTTATTGTAAAGGTGGAAATTATTTTCATTTAACTAGACTTCGTTGCTATTAGAAGATGTTAGATAAGATGGGAAATTTGCTATCATATCAGGACCCTTAAAAATCTTCATATTTGGACTCACTAATTATAATTCTGAAAATTTAATTTAAACAAATAAAAATGTATACAAAAAATTCTTTATTGTATTTTGACAGTAAAAATAGTAAAAACATTAGGGAAATGGTTAAATAAATCATGATAAATTCACTCATTGTATATTAACAAGGCATTAAAATCATGTTTTTGAGAAGAATTTGATGGTGAAAAAATGCTCACAATGAAATGTAAAGTGAAAATAGGAGTCAAAACCATTTACGGCTTAATTCTAATTCTATCTGTGCATTGATCTCTCTGTCTTTGCAGTCCAACCAAGATATACAAAACTTCATGGTGAGTGCAGGGCACAGAGAGATTTAAATTTTCTTTGTTTTATATCTTTCTAAATTTTTATGAGAAATATGTTTTTTATCCTTATAAAAATAATATCCTAATGTTTATTAAGTGTACTTTAAATGATAATTTTTGTCATATATCTAGATATTTATACTAGGAAAGACAGCGTAATTCCTGAAATTTTCCGTGCGGCATATTCAATCATTTTGTGGTCATGCCGTATACTAGAAGACACATGAGTTTTTGGTGAGACTGGCAGCGTGGCTTTTGCTTTCGACGAAGTGGATGATAGAAATTCACTTTGCATTCATGTTGTTTTCCCCTCAGTCTCAGCTTCTCTTACTGTAAGATCTGATTTTAGAACAGATAATTTTTTAGTTAGATACTGTCTTTTTAATATGCTTGTGAATTTTATTTTGCAAACCAGAAATATAGGTATAAATTCTAGATATAATGAGATAGTACAGTTCTTTTTTATTAAATATTAATATGCTGCCACATGAGATAGGCTATTGATAGGCAATCTGAGTTGGTTGTGGGCATTATCTATAGCTTGAGAGATTATAAGCAAAAAAAAAAAGACTGATGGAGACAAAAAGTACTAATACATTACTATTATTAATTTTTCTTTCAATAGTGAATGCATGTTTGATAATTACTAAAGCAAACACTATTATTTTCAACCATTATACTTTGATAAGCATCTTTTCCTTAAAGAACTGAAATGGAATGGAGAGAGAAATATTAACTATCTCACTGATGTGAGCTTAGTCAAATGCATCCATTCATTCTCCATTCATCCATCTGCTCTGCTGTTCTTTCCAACACTGATTTTTGGCACCTACTATGCACCAGACACTGTGGAGACCTCAATGAAAAAGATACTATCCTCTTCCTACGAATCTCACAGTTTATTACAGTATAAAACACACAAGCAGCAGTCAGGTAACCATGTCATAAACTATATAAATGTCTAACCAATGTACTGTATAGTTGAAACTAATAATAAAATTAAATTTAAAAAAAATCCCAGAAACAATTTTGAGCTGACCATACAAATCACAGAATGACTTCTATCAGTAACTCTTTAACTAATTTTGTAACAAAATATGATGCAATTTGTTAAAAATTTCTTTGTGCTTTTCTACATTAAAAAAAAAAAATTGTAACCAATTTGGAGAAACATGGCGGAGTGAGAGACGTTCCCAGATCTCTCCCATTGAAACAACAATAAGCTGAACATCTAAAACTCACCAGAACCAGCTGAACTGCACACCAACATGTCTGAGCATGGGACCTGCACAGAAGAGCTACCACAGGTCAGAACCCTGGATGTTGGACAGTGGATTGGGAGAAATAAAGAAGCTGCCTCTCGTAGCTGCCTGAGCTCCCTGTACGAGGAGGGGGAGGGGTAAAAAAGTGGCAAGTTCTCTGAACAGCCCTGCCTGGGAGTGCTGTGAGCTCTACACGGCTGGCGGCATGGCATACTCATCAGGGCAGAAAGCAGAGAAGCAAGATGGCAGAGAAACAACAGTTGATTTTTTCCAGTGATGGTTGCAGAACCAAAGCTGAGCCTCATCTCCCAACCCTCAATCCAGAAGGCCCCTCCCCCCATATCCTCCAAGACAAAACACAGCGGAGCCCCAGGGGAATCCCAGCAAATGTTACCAAAACTGTAGCTAACACTGACAGAGACTGAGACTGAGGGTAGTGAGTGTAATTAAACATATACAAGAAAAAAAGGCATTATTAAAACATTATATAAAGCAGGGATCCAAGTGGCTTAGACGCTACCTACTGGAATCCAAAAGAAAAGCACCTTCTTTGCAATAGGCTAAAGAGAGACCTTTATATAATAAATCTTCCTTCTGGAAAAAAAAGCAGAATACACTTCCATTAATGCCCAGGTGGAGAAATAGTCCATTAAACACTATGAACAACCAAAGTAACAAGGCATCTCAGAAAGAAAGAGAAAAATCTCCAGAAAATAAGCTTATAGACATAGAAATATGAGACTTAAATGACAGAATTCAGGATGGTACTTTTGAAAAAACTCAGTGAGATCTGAAACAATTCATATCAAACAATTTCAGGATTGAAAAATAAACCTAGATGAGCAGAGAGAGTTCATTAGGAAGGAGAAAGAAAGCCTCAAAAAGAACAGAATAGAACTTCTGGAAATTAAACACATAGCAAGAGTTGAAAAAGTAAATAGAAAGCTAGGGA
>NW_006443225.1:2563375-2571401 GCF_000325575.1 Pteropus alecto | reverse complement strand
AACAACAACAAAAATATAATTAGGACTAAAGTGACTATCAGGCAAATAGAAGCAGAGGAGTGCAACCCTTACTAACAACAAGTCATTATAAGCTTACATAATAAGAAGAGAATTGCTACAGCAAGATAGTAATGAATGTTCAGCATACATAGGGACAAATCAAGGCAATGACTGAAAAGCATTGGATTCAAAGATCCAAGTTCGTAAAGGGGAATGTAGATAAGGCATGTGCAGAAAAAAATGGACAAATGTATATATGTAACTATCCTTCACATATTCGTAATAGTAACCAAATGCCAAAGTTTCAGAACCGAAGTATGTAACATAAAATAAGAAGAATCAGAGGCAACACCCCCCCAAAAAAAACAGAAACACAAGGACAAGAAAGCAATGAAAACACCAAGCTACCAGAAAGCAAAAAATACAATGGCTATAAGAAGACCTCATATTTCAATAATCACCCTAAATGAAAATGGACTGAACTCACCAGTCAGAAGGCATGGAGTTGCAGAATGGATCAAGAAACAAAACCCAACCATATGCTGCCTCCAGGAGACACATCTCAGCTCCAAAGGCAATATAGACTTGAAGTGAAAGGGTGCAAAATGATATTTCAAGCAAATGGCATTCAGAGAAAAGAGAGAGTAGAGGTATTAATATCAGACAAAATAGATTTTAAATTAGAAAAAGTTTAAGAAAGTTACTGAGGGACCCTTCATAATGATAAAGAGAATCATGCACCTAGAAGACATAACATTTATTAATATCGATGCTCCCAATCAGAGAGCCCCAAAATATGTAAAGCAATTACTAACAGAACTAAGGGGAGAAACAGATCAAAACACTATTGTAGTAGGGGACCTAAATACCCCACCGTTGGATATGGACATATCATCCAAACAGAAAATCAATAAGGAAATAACGTCCTTAAAAGGCCCATTAGACCAAGTGGACATAATTGATATTTACAGAGCCTTCTATTTAAAAATAGCTGCTTATACATTCTTCTCTACTGCACATGGAACATTCTCAAGTAGCATTATTCATGATGGACATGACATGGAAGCAACCAAAGTGTCCTACGATAGATGATTGGATAAAGAAGCTGTGGTACATATATACAATGGAATATTACTCAGCCATAAGAAGAGATGAAATACTGTCATTTGCGACAACATGGATGGACCTCGAGATACTCATGCTAAGCGAACTAAGCCAGACAGAAAAAGTTGAAAATCACATTATATCACTTATATGTGGGATATAAAAATAAAAATGACAAATGAACAGGACAAACAAACAGACTCATGGTCATCGACAATGGACTAGTGGCTATCAGAGGGTAAGGAGTGCGGGGAGGGAAAAGGTAGACGGGGTAAAGGGGGTCAAACGTGGTAACAGAAAGAAATCTAACTATATATATATAATACCTTATTGTTAAAGTGTACAGCTGAACGTTATTGGATTTCGTTAACCAACGTCACCGTAAAAATAAATAAATAAATTTTAAAAAAGGAAAGAAAAAAGAAAAAATGTACTTATATGTTACTTTTGCAAATGGAAGGAATCAATATTTAAAAGTAGAATTTAGCTGGGTAAATGACCCTTTAAGTTAAAATAAAATGTTAAGATATGCTGTTATTCACTAATCATTTATTACTCCTACTACATTTTATAAATAATAAAATATTTTAAAGAAAAAAAACAAAAACAAAAACAAAAACAAAAAATAAAAAACACAGACACATACAGGCAGTAGTGACGGATGGTAAGTATTATATGGGAGATACTTACAAAAGGCTGTGTAAGTCTAAAAGATAAAACATTTAATTATCTGGTAACATCTGAAGTGGAATTTCCAGAAAGACAAGAAGTTTGCTGAGCAGAAAAAGAGAAGAAAGGGAGAGTGCATTCTATGCAGAAAGCGTGCCAAGTGCAGGACTCAGCGCATGAAGACACAAGGCCTGCTCGTGGGACAGTGACTGCCATGATGAGGTTCTGGGCCAGGGCCACTGGGAGGGGTAGTGTGAGCTGGGTTTGGAAATGGGAGAGTTATGAAGGATCATGCATGACTTGCTAAATGTGAGAGATATTTTTATAAAGATCATTCCACAATTATCAGATGTTCAAATTGTATTTTATCTACATAGCTGGAATAGCTTGATCCAATCCTCTATTAACAACTTTTTCCCTTACACTTCCTTCTTCAGCAACTCATACAGTATACTAAAACCTACCAACATCAATCTGCAATAAACTGCTGTGTTTAACTGATAAGCACAGATTTGAATGTAAACTGAGCCAAAACAAGAAATGGCCAAAAAATGCAGTTGCAATTAGTTACCCAAAGTGTTTGAGTACAGTTACAATAAGTGTTTGACGATGAAACTATTGTTCTAATTTCAAGACTAGTTATATAAACCAATGACGATGTTAGTAAATCCCCCACAAAATGGTGTTTATATCATCTTAGCGGTATAAAACACATTCGAGGTCATATTGTTCGATATTTTATAGATGAAAAAGCTGAAGCTTTATGCTGATTTGTCCAGAAATATACATCTCGGGGTCAAATGCCCAGCACTGGATCTAAATCTCTGGGTTCACAGTGAGGGTTCTTCCTACTGCACCATGGTGCAGTGTTGGAAGTCAGGCATTTCCAAGATAAATAAAAGGTCAATATGTTTCCCCTTATATGGAATTATTACCAATAAATACCTAAGATTCCCAGTATGGGTTTTGAATAGGCAAACCTCCCTAGACCTAGCTGCTATAAAAGATGCCCATAAATTGCACCATAAGGCAGCATCCGCTTCTGCAGCAGGTTGCAAAGAACTAGGTTCCAATACAACAGCTAGTTCTTTCCTGATTCCAGTCTGCTAGCTGCTGCCTGGTTGTGGCCTCAGCCAAGCTATAAATACTCCAAAGGCAGAGCTTGTGGATCTTCTGAAATGCTCTGTCCATTGGATGACCACGATGAGAATGATCATCCTGTTAGTTATCAAATATGATCCCCATGTTGCTGAAAAACCCTGAGGAACATTATGTAATGTCTACATTTAAACTTTTTCTCAATTTCAAAGGCTCCCCACCAGCTCATCCAGGCCCATTTCTTTTCTTTCTTCTCACATTCACCTACCTGTGTGTGTGTTAAGCTTTTCAAACGTATCATCTCTGTGCTTCGGCCCCCCGCTCCTGCTTTCCTGCATTTTCTCCTACTTCACAGGCTTAGGGCAGCTCTTTTGGACAATATTACAACTTTTTCCCTCACTAAGACTTGGATAAAGGGAGTCTAAATGACAAGAGAACTAGTTGATTGAGGTAAGTAAAGGAAACAACTAGATGATTCGGTGGGCAATTTGAATACTCGGAAGGGTCAAGCACGCTGTGAAGAAGTCACAGAAACATGAATGGTGTAGATACAGCCAGCAAACTCTCCATGCCTGAGATCCAGGACAGGGTACACTTTCCAGTACATAAAAAAAAAATAAATAAATTATGAACTTGTTTTTAGATAAAAACTAAATAGGACTGTCTTAAAAGTCAAAGTTAAAGCATTTCTGGAGTGGTATTTTTTGAGTGCCATCTAATTAAGTCATGGGACAATTTGTCTTATGTCTTCATTATTATCTTCATTCTCAAGAATTTAAGAGTTAACAGTAGGAAAGCAAATCATTATGAAGGAAAGCTCATTCTCTGTTAAGGACCCTTTCTACTATAGAGCCAAGAAATTCTATAATCCAGTTTTGAAAAATAAAACAACTCTAATGTACTGTATATAATTTAAGTTTCTCCCTAAGCTAATTGACCACTTCAGGGGTCTAGGTTTGATTTTAATTGTGAAAAGAAATCAAGAAAAGAAAATAATTTCAGACAAATAATAAATTATAATTCTCTAGATAATTAAATTGGATAGAATTCAATTGTTGGAGTGGAGAGAGAGGAGGACAGAATTTAAGTATTTTATGTTGTCACATATTTTACATTATTTGATCTGATGATTTAATAATAACTTAAAAGAAGAAGCTCTGTATCACGTTCCAGGTCTGGACATGTGACACAATTCTCATCAAGGAGATAGGGATCAGTGCCTGATCAATCTAACTACAATAATTCTTAAGAAAAGAAAGTATATGCCTCTATGACATGTTTGCTTCTTAGAACTAAACCTCTTAAAATTCATATATCAGAACTTCCGTATTTACAGAACCACTTGAACCTTCAGTGTCCATGCAATAATGCTGTAACATGGACCAGTGTGCCTGTAATGCAACCCCACCCTTTTTACAAAAACAGGTTAGATAAATGTGTGTCTGAGGCCACTAGAAATCCCAGCCCCTGTCCCTTTCCACTTATAGTCCTGTCCCCCAGCCAAAGCAGCTATAGTTCTACAAAAGATAAAAGCATTGGCTCACAAATGTGGCTTTAGTTTTTTTTTTTTTTAATTTATGTCATTATTAATCAGGTTATATTTTTCCCTTTGGATATAATTTCATCTTATGACAGGAAATTATAAAATATACAGAATAGGACCAAATTATCAAAGCCTGAAGGACCAAATTATCAAAGCCTGAAGGTTTTACTTCATACCCATCGGCAATTACATGTTCACAGAGATTCCTCCGAAATCTAGATATGAGTGTTGTAATAAACACTACATTTCAAGCCAAATGCACAGGTTGAGAAGATTGGAAAAGGGACAAGCGCTCAACAAGCTTCCTGTCTCTTCTGAACAGGAGTTTCACAGCAATGGGCAAAGTCCCTCCAACCTGAATCACAACATCATAAGCCACATATTCTGCTGTTGATGTACTAGAAATGATTTAGTTTGTCACTTAAGGGTTTGGAAAATTTGTAAAGCATGTAAATTAAAATCTGTATCATGAGGTTCAGCATGAAATAGGATGTTCTTTATAATTAAAAGATGAAAGAGGTTATTAGATCTCTTCTCTATAAGCCTTTAAAAGTAGGAGAGCTATTTCTCCAGTGTTCTCAGCTCATTCTTGAAGGTGGTCTAGCTAACCTCTCCAGGACTTTTCCAATCTCTTACTTATGGTTATTGTACTATTTTATAGGTCCCTTTATTTTGTTATTTTATGATCAGTGATTTTCCAAACAAAGCCCCCAATGTCTTCTTTTTAAATGAAAACAGATGTTAATTGAAGCTGTACAACATAAAATGAAGCAGATGTGAATTTATTTTCTTATATACCTGCTTCTCAAGTTTACTGGGACGCATGCACTAAAAAAATAGATGTTTGGCTTTCAAGATTCCCAGACCCTACCTTAATAATAAGCACAAATATGTTTAATACTGTGCCTTATCAAATCATATTGTCCTTGACTTTAATAAAGTGCCCAAGTTATTTTCAAAAGCAGCATTTCATTGTATTGGATAGTGTGGCTTCTCCTTCTATGGAATGATTATCTCTACATTGCAACATCTGCTGTGCCAAAAGGAGGTCCAGCAAGGGTAGGAGTGGCTGTGTCCCCTCACTCAGAGGGCGGTGGACCAGAGGGACAATGAGAGTGCCGGCATTCTCTTCCCTGCTCGATGTCAGCCCTGCTTTTGTTCACACTGCAACATCTTCTCTCTATATAAAGACTTTTCACCTTGAGAAATTAAAAAGAAAAGACTTTCATTGATGACATTTGGGGTTCTTGACCCAAACAGAAGAGCAAAAATTATTTTAAGCCTTTTTAAAAGACATGAAAAAAGATAGATTTTCCTCCAGAACTGTGCTTTCCAATACAGTAACTGCTACGGGCTATTTACACTTAAGTTAATTAAAACGAAATATCCAGTTCCTCAGTCACAATTGCCACATTTCAAGTGCACATTAGCACATATTGGATAGTACACATATAGAACATTTCCATCACTGCAGTGAGTTCTGCAATGGAATGTGCTACTCTAGAAAATACGGTACTTTGTAATAGACCGGTATTTATCAGATTGGAAACTAATTTACACCTCATTGGAATCATTACATGCTATTAACACTGTTTCAAAAAGTCTCCTTCATTAAATTGCTGGAAAACAGAAGCTCATGGGTCTCATCCCCAACTCCAAGCTGTCCTTCCTGTCAGTTGTCTCTGCTAAGCTTAAAGCAGCTGTTCAGGAAGGCTCCTGGGGAAAGTTGTGGCTTTTCCTTTGGGATTTCAATCTTGTTTTTGGAGTCGGTAAGGAATGCATATTACAGACTTCCTAGAACACTAGTAGTGGAGAAACTTTGCAGAACATAAGAGGTGTAACAAAAACAGTGTAGCCTTAGATCATATCTCAAATGCTCTGTGGTGACTCAGGTTACCAATGTCATTTCATTGTTCATTTCCAAAGTATTAGCTTTACTTCACAGCTTACCCAACCAATAAAGATAAACTTATGATAATATCTGCATTACCAAGTGAGCCTAAAACATTTTTTCCAAAATCTAAATGAGCGATAAAGTCTTCGTTTCACAAATAGTTCCGCTTCTACTAATGAAACTCTTCAGAGACTACTGGGTCGAACTGGCTAGCCAACATATACTCATTTTGCATCTATTGCACACAAAATTTATGTGATGGAAAGGTATAAATAAATGACCCTGTTCTTAAGGAAGTCACACACACACAAACACACACACAAATGCAAACCTCACGAGCACAAATACAATTAAGAATTTATTTTAAAATCCAGACTATACAAGTTTCCTGTTTTTATGTAGCAAACAAAACATCTTGATTTAAAGTATATATGCATTGCAACAAATTGAATAGTTGCTAAAATATTTTGATCATTTTGATGAGCTATAGATTCTACCTCACATTTTATATAATCAAATAGCGAAACAAAACAGCTATTGCATACATTCTGCACGCCTCAAATTATGCCAGATATTTCTGGGAGAATGTGCACTGCAAAATGGCTCTAAAACATAAGAGAAGATAATACTGTTAGGAAAATTAAATGAAAAAAAAATTGTTGAGTAGTAGTGTTGGTACCAGTAATCATAAATATACAGAAATTAAATATATTCTATTCAGAAAAAGGAGAAATCAGTGTATCCTGAAGTATTAAGAATGGTTTCATGAACAGAGTAGGATGTCAGGCGAGCTTTAAAGGAAAGGAAGAAGAGGGATAGTTGGTGATGGGGAGCATGAATGGATTAAAATTCAAAAATGACCAAAGTGATGGTCACAGGAACGAATGGACTTGTTCTGTGAAGAAGACAAGGGAGGGGCCAACCTAACTGAAACTAAGTATGTGTGTTGGGGAAAATGGAATATAACGTGAATAGCAAAGGTGGCCTCGCCGCCAAGGGTCATAACTGTTTGGATCATGTAAATGCACATAATTTGTTTGATGCAGGGAAAAATTCAAACAGCCATCTTGGGGACTACATTCACATATAGGGCCTACTCCTTTTCTATTGTTTTGTTTTTGACTTACAAAAATTTCCCTCTAAAACTTGGATTAGACGCCAAAGTCTAAATATAAGGAGATTTCACAGAGAAATCTGGCTTTCCCAATTTTTTTGAAAAACTTGATGATCTAAAATCACTAAGACAAAATCCATCATGGTGATAATTGCCTAGAGCCGAATAGCTGAGACAGCTGTACTGGGCTGGTACTGTTGTTCCTGTAGGAGTGAATGTTTTTGATTGTTTGTTTTACTTTGTCTTTATCAAATAGGGAAAATAAATCCTATACCAAGAGGTGCCTGGATTTCAAGAAAAAAAACAAAACAAAGCGTAATTATCTATGGACTTAAAGAACTTTACTAGATCCATAATATGGAAAGTCCATTACTTGGCCTTTTTTCAGCCATTTGCATTATCTGGCCTCATAGGTATATGGCTGTGTAAATCTCATTGAGGAGTATTGACTAGAAAAAGTGCAAATTAAATGTTTTATCTCATAAAGATTAAATTGACCAATAAGATGCTAAAACATATATTAAAGATGACAGAAGATACCACTGAGAAAAGCAGTCAAGAGCCTGCTACAACAATTCAGTCTTGGCGTGATGAGGATCTGAAT
>NW_006443225.1:2553284-2563300 GCF_000325575.1 Pteropus alecto | reverse complement strand
AAGAGAAAAAGTCCATCTGGTACAAATGAGAAATTAGTTATTACAGATAAAAATCAGGTAAACATCAAAAATGACTCCAGCAAAAATACTGTAGAGATTTACTTTTGCACAAAGGGTTAAGTTCCTACACCTCAATGCTCTTCTCTGTCTTTACTAGAAATTTCCACAATGCTTAGTGAACTGATCTGCCCAGAGAAGGACACCAAACTTGTCTGTAGAATTGAATGATAATGAATAGAACATGGATCATATAAATGAAAGACTTTGAAGCAAGTCCTGCCCTGCTACTCCTTCACAGTGTGACTACAGTATCTCCAAACCCCAAGGAATGTGTTTTATATCTCAAATTGCCCTGGATAACCTCTACATTCTCTTTTGGTTGAAAAATTTTAATCTCTTCTGTGCTACTTCCTTCTTTGATTAATGGTTCCTATTCTCCCAGAAGTGAACTAAATGCAGTTTTTACATTACAAAGATATTAGCTCTTTTGAGAAAAATCAAAATTTTATCAATGTTAATTTTTTTTTATATATATACTTTTGAATCATCATGAAGAGGCAAAACAACTTTGGAGACTATTGGGCAGTGCTTACTGGAGCTGAATGTATACATGCTTTATGACTCAGCGATTCCACTCCCAGTCACATGCCCAAGAGAAATGTGCGCATATGTTCACCAAAAGGCACACGTAAGAATGCTCATAGCAGCACTTTCAAATAATGGCCCAAACTGGAAATAAATTCTCAAACATCCAGCAATAGTTGAATGAAGTGGTAGATTTGTAAGATGAAATATACATAGCGATGAGAATAAAGGAAGAATGACAACAGACAACAAGAACGAATCTCCTCAGTTTAATATTGAGTAAAAGAACTCAGACAGAAATGGATATATGTTGTATGATTCTACCTTAAGAAACAGGCAAACTAATCCAGAGTTTTAGAAATCATGCTGGTGGTCACCCCGAAGGACTGTTGATCGGAGAGGGTATGATAAGGGTTGTAGGTTCAGCTTCTTCGTCAGGGTGCCGGTTACATGGCTGAGCTCCTTCAGTGAGCATTTTTCGAACTGTATTTTATTATGCATATTTGTGAATGTACGCTGTACCTCATACATTCATGCAATAAATGCTTACTAAAAAAGAACAGAAAATGTAAATCCCAAATTTCTAGCTTCAAGTTCAGAAGATTGATATATTTACTTAGTAAAATTGAGAACTTTAAAAGAAAAAAATTATTGAATATTAAGAATTAGGTCTTTACAGCTCCCATTTTAAAACATTTATATTTAGGTCAATTCTCTAAATCTAAGTTGTGAAAAAAACTCATCTGTGATACACTTGACATAAATATTTTAAAAATATACTTGAGTACATATTTTTAATTAGTAGTTTAAAATACAGAAATCTTTTCATTTTGAATAAGCTCTTGGCCTGCATAGGGCTCTGAGGCCCTGAGGCCTATCCCTCAGAAGGGCCAGGAGGACCGACCGGACCACCGACAACCTCAGGAGTGCAGCAAGGGGCGCAGGGGAGGGAAAGGCTGGCAATAGGGAGCATGGGCCCTTGATAAACACGGGGAGGTAAGAAAGAGGGCAGTCAGTCACAGTCTGAACAGAACACCGTGCACTACGCCCTTTCCACTTCCAGGACAATGGAGAGAGAAAGGAGAGGGCTGAGAGTCAGTTCCCGTAACATGAAATTCTCAGAGTAGACCAGCAGATGGTCGGTGAGACAAAGTGCTCAAGAGAGTCGGGTCCCTGCATCCCTGTGGTGGGAGAACGGAAGTAGGAGAAGAGAATTGTTTGTTAACAGTTCCCCAGAAGCAGGGAACGTCATTGGGAGTGAGCAAGGCCAAATGGGGAGGAGGAAGGAAACAGAGGACCAGCCTTTTGCCTCTCAGGGCAGCAGACTCAGGCTCCAGCCTACCATCCCTGAAGATGGAGGGGGAGAGCCTGAGGAAGTATCTTTGAGAAGCATTGGGCTAAGAAAGGGGTGCTGCAGCTTGGCATATCTGTTCTCCTAGCCTTTACGGTTCCCCTCCTTGGAGGCCCAGCTTCTTCTGAGTCTGCACTGTGAGATCCTCCTCCATGCCACTCTTAACAGCTGATTGACTCATAACCAAATTTAGTCAAACCCATTTTCTTTTCTGGAAGCTTATAATTGAAATTTGGGGATTCAGATCTATGGCAAGCTCTCTGCAGCACCATTATTGATGGACTAGGAGGAAGTAGACCAGAAGAGGCCAGCCCACTGAGGAAGAAAGAGAAGAAGCAAAAGCACCAAGAGAATCAAAAAGGAGAGCCCAGGCACACTCAGACATGAAGAATGAGGAGAGCAGTCACCCACAGCTGCACGAGCCCTCAAACCCGGTTCTCCTAGTCTTCCCAGGCATTTCTCTCCTTTAGTTATGTCAGTTTCAGTAGTTTCTGATTTGCGCGGCCCAACATTCCTTAAGGCAGATAGGATTTGGGGCCCAGTGGAGACTGAGGGTGAGGGGGAAGGAAGTAGAAGCGAAAACAGGCAACCCTGGCGAGTGGGGCCTCCAGTGGTGCAAAGCAGCGACAGAAGGGAGAAGGTGATCCAAGAAGGAGAGACAACAGACAGAGAAAGGGGAAGAAACAGCCCTGCTGGGAAATGGAGCTGGGGCACTGGGGGCAGCGGGGATGAGGAAGGGCAGTAATGTAACAGCTGGACTTCCAGGCAGGGCAACCATACTGCTGAGTTTACAATAAAAATATTCACTGTACTATAGAACAAGAATTCACAAATGAAAATCTGCAGTTCATTTGAAAGATCCCTCAAATTGCTATATAATACTCTATATCCCTGTACACACATTTTTATGTCCATTTCAATATGAAAGGAGAGAGGGAGGAAGGAAGGGAGGGAGGGAGAAGGAGAGGGAGAGACACAAAGAAAGAGACAGTTGAAAACCCTCAGAGCATGTATTTTCTAGCTCACCTAGAGTGCTGTCATACTGAGATCTCCAGAGCACCTGGTGAAAAGAGGCGGAGGCAAATGACCAGTATGGAGGTATTGGGTGTGGAGCTTGGAAATCTTTGCTCTGTTTCTGGAGATGAAGCCATTCATTGAACTGAGGTCTTCAGGGACTGATATGTGGGGCGGCCTCAGCACCGAGGACATCTCTTTATAAGCAAATGAAGATTTTTTCCTGTCACATGTGGCATCATGATCTCTTGTCTTAATAACAGTCTATGAACAAAAAATTGGCCCCAAGTACAAATTTTTTTTATAGACTTCCACTAAGACCACATTCTTAAATTATTATACTTTCCTCCATAAGAGTTGATATGGCCTCCAGGATTTGAAACTAATAATTATTTATTAGAGTCCGCAGATCAAACTTGACTTTGAAATAATTACAGAAGAAAAGATACTCTGTCAAGGTGGTACCAACTCAGAATAACTGAGAGAAAATGTTCATCATAAAAAAAGAATTCACCTTGTAAAATGGTACAAAGAAGTAATATTATCTAATTTAATAAATAAAACAGGATATGAACTTTCTTAGTAAAATTTTCCCAATTTTTGCTAGCTTAGAAAATGAATGTTAGCTAATTGAAGTGGAAAAGAATCAATGACTTGTAAATACATTAACTTTAATTACTCATAATTTGGTAAATTGAGGGCATGTGCTTCATTGTATACATATTTAATTAGGTAAAAATGTTTTTATTATAGTTTCTATTGATGAGGATGATAGAAATAGTAACTAATCAATCATCCCAGAGTACTAATTTTATGCTAAGCATACTTTAACTATATTAGCTCATGAAATGCTCGTGTAAACTTTTGAAGTAGCAACTACAATTATTCACATTTTGCAAACAAGGAATTGGATGTTTAGTTCAGTATTTTCACATAGAAGGTAATTGTACTAAAAGATTATTCTCTCTCTAATGTGAAATTTATGCTTTCTAGGATCTTCAAGTTGACAATGCAGCATTGATAATATGTCTATTTTCCTCTGAGTAATCTATTTTAGTAGAATCCTACTTTAGTTAGTGCTCAGAAGTATTTAACTAGCACTTCTGACTTTTCTTCACTATTACGTCCTTTCTCATCCATATATTGGACCCTCCTGGGACAGAGATGTGATCAACATTACTACTCTCTTTTCACAGAAGATGGAACAGCTTTGTGGGGATTAAAATTTGTGTTTCCAGAATCCTGTCCCATAATGAAAAAATATACACACAGGAGCCATTTATACTTTTGCTCTCTACCCTGCACAGATCAAGTACAGATTTTAAATAAGACAGAAGAGCAGCCTCATTTCTTATTCAAGAGTGAACAGTTATTACATGTTCTTGATCTTATTCTCTCCATTCTATTCGAGGACTTGTTTCAACAGTTATTTCCTCTCTTTCTCGTATATTCAACTCATCTCATATGAGTCCTTCACAGCCAGTATCAATGCTCTCTAATCTCTAAAAATAAAAAAAAAAATAATTAATTAAAAAAGCAAAAATAAATGAACAAAAGAATCACCTCCATCAGTCCTTTATCTCTACCTAGAAATTTTCCTATCACCAGCATAAGCACAATGTCTAGTATGTGGTAGACTCTCAATAATTATTGAGTAAATGGATGAGTTGAATGTATGCCTCATTTCATAAGAGGAAACACTAACTGACAGTTTTATTAATTAGCTGTAACATCTTTGCTTTGTTGGAGCTTAGCTTCAATTCTTAGATACCATGTTTCAGCAATATCTAGGTACTCTTTAGCAGTGACCATAATTTTAATATATTTCTAGAGCATCTAAGAAAGAAGATATCTTTTTTTTTCCCTAGAAGATTCACTGAATATCTTCCTGTGAGTTAACATTAAAAACTTTTCTTATCTCTCCACATTGCCCAGATTCCTTCTCTTCCCCACCCTCCTCTGCGGCACACATCCTTGGTTACCCATTACTGAACAGCAAAAATAGAATGAATTCTGAGACCTATAGATGATTTAAAAGTCTTGTTGCGTCCATGGGTTTCTACCCACTCCTCAACATTTTATCTTTTCAATTAACTTAACATCTAACAAACTGGTCTAAATGAACTAAATGTCAATAAAGGAATATCTGGTGAGACAACCCTAAAACAAAAAAAAGCATCCTTTACACTGAGGATCCATAAACAGAAATCTGGTCTGGAACCAGGCCCATTCCTTTTTAGCCATGTTAGGACACCAAATTAATGGCAGGGCTTTAAAGAGTTAATGAGCTAGCCTCCTTCTTCCCCTCTTTTTAAAGATAAAAATCTATGTCCCAACTTTCTCCAAAAAAGCTCTTGGCCTAAAGGTCTTGCCCCAGTATTAGACCTTCCTTAACTATGGGAGACTATAAATGAAATGTGCAAAAACAGATATTCTTTCAGGATATTAGAACATACTTCTTAATATGAATAATACCATTATATATGCTAAATATATCAGCACATGTTAAATACTCTATCCAAATTATTCTTTCTTTCCAAGGTTGGATCTTCTCCTATAATTTTCTGTGATGGGTATATGCCTCTTATCATTTTTAGCTTTGATTATAAGTTATTTGAATTGTTTCAGGTATTTTTATATCTGATTTCTCCAATTACATAACAATTCCTAAAGGGCTTCAGAAAACCTGCCATTGTTTAGATTCCTTTTAAATTTAACCAAATGCTTTGATCAGAGTAGTTGATCAAAATATAATTTGATTGGATAATAATAGATAACTGAAGCGATCACCTTAAAGATAAATTTTAAGATCTCTAGGCAGAGGTTAAGAGGACTGAAAGGAATTTAAGAAATTTTCTTGTTTATCTCCTTTCTCTCTCCCTCTCCTCCCTTCCTTCCCAAACCATTCACCCTCAAATTCCCACAACTGCCCTTACACTTTATGTAAATTCTTCTGACCTTTTTTCCTAGAAGATTCTCTGTATATCTTCTCAGGAGTTGGCATGAGAATCAGTCTTAAACATCCTAAGCAAAAAATGCTCACACTGTAAAATCAGTTTCAGGACCTAAAAACTGTTGTTCTCAGAAATGTCTAGCGTTACCTTTTTGTTTGTGGTTAAGGCCATTTAAAACCGTAATACATGAGAGAAGCCCAAGGCTATTTTTAAAAATTATCTTAGGAGCAAAATTGTTTAAACTTAAGCTAAAATGATTTAACGTGTTCCTCATTTCTCTCTATAACTACGATTTTAAAATCTTCATCACTAATTAAAGAAAC
Source organism: Pteropus alecto (assembly GCF_000325575.1). Taxonomy (NCBI): domain Eukaryota; kingdom Metazoa; phylum Chordata; class Mammalia; order Chiroptera; family Pteropodidae; genus Pteropus; species Pteropus alecto. The sequence goes on along the minus strand of NW_006443225.1, from coordinate 2,557,073 downwards.
ATAGTCAACCTGGTATAACACATCAGTTTTACCAGGAAGCTGCAATTCATTTAATATCAGGGAACAAAAATTCTCATTATCTGTAGATTTGAATTATTCCAATTATTGTTAGATTACTGGGCACCTTTCTGATAACACAACTAGAAAGGTTTTTAGACTATTCTTGAAAGCATGTGTATCATATTAAATACACTATTACCTCACATACTACTACTTACTCAGAATACTTTGCTAGTGTGAGTAAGAAAATTAAAAGGTATGGTCTTTATTTTAAATACATATATTTACAGAAAGCCTCAAAAAAGTATTTAAAATGAAGAGATATTCAAAGGGTAATTTATTTGGCTTCAACCCATAAGGCAAGTGAGTATTTAGAAATTTTAGATTTCTCTTTTAAAAGAAGAAAGACACATCTGTCACTCCCAAAACAATTATTTGCTCATTCCAGGCATATCCAATAATATGACCCAATTATAAAATAATGGTGTATAATTATATTGTGATTTGTTTACAGTAAATGTAAACTCTTGAGCAGGTTGAAAGCAAATCTAGGAGAAAAGATTTATCTAAGTAAAATCTTAGATAAATCTTTTATCTAAGTAAAAGATTTATACCCAATCTCTTATTTGAGGAATCTTCCCCCTCCTAAGTTAGGTGGGAATGAGCTGCCGACAGGTAGAAGTATATGAATGGATCCACTGAGTGGGTCTGGGTTCAGGGAGGCACTCAAAGGAGAGCAAAGATTATGCTCTTTTCCATGGCCCAACCATCTCACTTCCTTTACCTTGACTTTGAGGTTGCAAAAAGGAGTCGCCAAAGAATCGAAAGCTGATGTTATTGTGTGTAATGGGATAAATGGCAAAATCTCAGCTGTAGCTTTACTTTTCTGTTCTTTGAAAACTCAACTATTCAGCCAATACATCTGCCTTTGGCTTCCACTCCCCCGAGTGCTTACTCTATGGTGGCTGCAGAAGCCACAGTGTCATTAGGTTTGTTTCTTGTTATCAATTGAGGAGAAAGAGTTAATATTACAGGAAGAGAAAGATTGAAGCTATTGGTTCAGACAAGATTTTTAGAGGATCTACAGATTTCATTATTAATAAAACAGTGAATAAATATTTATTGCATACCTAATGTATACCAAGAACTGTTGCCAAATACAGAGGCATTATAATGTAGTGGTTAAAGAGTGTGGGACTGAAGCTAATGTTTTTGAAATTATAATTGATTTGCACAATTTAGAATATTATCATCATAAAAATATATTCTATTTCATATATATAAAAGAATATATTTAACACCATATATATGTATGTGCGGTTTATATCAAAGTAAGTGTGGCCACTGTTAAATTTTTGTTTCAAATATATGCATATATATGTGTACATACATGTATGTTTATATATAGAGAGATAGATATATAGATATATGTATTTATCATGTCTATCTGTACTGATTTACCATATAAAATGAATTTCTACCATAAATGTTGGGGGGAAAAAAGAGATAAAAGGAAAAATCTAAAACTGATCCAGATCTCTGCCACAAATGTTCAAATACCAGTTTCTCTACTTACTAGCTTTGTACCTTGTATTCTGCATCTGCTATTAAGGCTTGGGTTATGAGAATTTCCTGGGATAAATCATCTAAAGTACTTAATGCGGTGCATATGTACATGCTATTTTAATAAAAAGTATGAGCTAATTTCACAAAACTTGCTTCATTTGGCACAACAGACTGCAAAGACAGATCTTATTACCCCACTTACAAATGAAGAAACTACAGCTCAGACATTGTAACTTCCTCAAAGTCATGCAGCTAGTAAAAGGCAGTGAGAAAGCCAGAAACCAGATCTAAGACATTCCATTACGCCTCGCTGCCTCTCTGTCATGTATATAAGAGATGCCCATGAATATGGAGTATACTGCCAAGGGAGGGATGAACATGGAATGAATGAATGAATGAATGAATGAATGAAGGTAACCATTTTGACTGTCTTTTTCTCTGCCTTCCTTTTTGTCCTTTCCTAGGTTTTACATAAAAGCAGCATTTGCATGTGAATATACTTTTCTTTTAAAATTTTACTTCCTTTTCCTTCTCAAAGTACATACTGGCAATTCTCATCCACATAAACATACTCAAATAGCTTCCCACAATTGCAAGAATATTTTTGGATAAACCCAACAAATTTTGAGAGAAGAAAGGAAAGAAATGTCTCACTCCAAATGGCATCAGCCAATTTTATGTTCACCTACTTTCTTTCCTAGACTTCAGATGAACTGATCTGGGCAGCTCCCATTTGGAAGAAAATCTGAACATATAACAGGAAATATCAATATATTTTAGCACTATGGGGAAAGTATTTTTTCTCTAATTAGTTGTTATAAACGGTCTTTTCACTTTCCTTTTAAATTTAGTAATTGAAGAAACTTATAGATTAATTTTAGAGAAATATTTCCATCTGGAAGGAAAACTTTTCCAAAACACCTAAAAGGTTGAATTTATATTTTAGGTTTCAGTAACTATTGTGGACTTTCTTTCTGAGAAATCTGTAATTGAAAAAGCTCCAACAATATAAACTTTGCTTCATCTTCCAGAATGTCAAAATATCTCTTATAAATCTTCATCTTCATTATTTGTGATTAAATATTCAGATAAAATTAAGTGCAAATAATTCTGCCTATCCATCTCTTATCTTTAATTGATGACAATTACTGAGGATAGTAAACACCATCCATTTTGTACCAAAATAGCTAATTCAAAACTTTGAGATCTTGCAGAAAACATGGTGGAGTAAGAGATGTCCTCAGATCTCTCCCCTTGAAACAACAATAAGCTGAACATTTAAAACTCAACAAAAACACCCAACTGCACACCAGCACGTCTGAGCATGGGATCTGCGCATAAGAGCTACCACAGGGCAGAACCCGAGGCAGTAAACTGGGAGAAATAAAGAAACTGCCTCTCGCAGCCAGTGGAGCTCCTTGCAGGAGGAGGGGTGGGGTGAAATTGCAGCAACTTCCCTGATCAGCCTGCCTGGAAGTGCTGGAACTTCTAGCAGCTGGCAGCAGAACCCAATCATCAGGGCAGAAAGCAGAGAAGCGGGATGGCAGAGAAACAACAGTTGATTTTTACCAGACCTGGTTGCAAAACTGAGGCTGAGACGCAGTCACCAACTTCCAACCCAGAGGGCCCCTCCCCTATTCCCTCTGAGACCAATCACCACGGAGCCGCAGGACAATCTGAGCAAATGCTACCAAAACTGCTTCTAACACTGACAGGGACTGAAATGGAGAGTAGTAAGTGTGACTAAATATCTAGAATAAAATAAAAAAGACATTTATGCTTTTTATAAAGCAGGGATCCAAGAGACTTAGACATCACCTATAGGAAACCAAAAGAAAAGTGCCTTCTTTGCAACAAGCAAAAGAGAGACCTTTATATAATAAATCTTCTTTCTGGAAAAAAAGCAGAATACACTTCCATTACTACCCAGGCGGAGAAATAAACACCATAAACAACCAAGGTGATAAGACATCTCAGAAAGAAAGAGAAAAATCTCCAGAAAATAAGCTTACAGACATAGAAATATGCGACTTAAATGACAGAGAATTCAAGATGGTACTTCTAAAAAAAACTCAATGAGATCCGAAATAAATCATATAAACAATTTTGGGAACTGAAAAAACAACTACATGAGCAGAATGAGTTCTTTAGCAAGGAGACTGAAACCCTCATAAAGAACCAAATAGATCTTCTGGAGATAAAGAACACACTGCAGGAGTCGAA
>NW_006443225.1:2520588-2548792 GCF_000325575.1 Pteropus alecto | reverse complement strand
AAAAGGTGAAAAGCACATGATATCACTTATATGTGGGATATAAACCTAAGAGCGACAAATGAACAGGACAAACAGAGACTCAGGGACATGGACAATGGACTCGTGGTTACCAGAGGGTAGGGGGTGGGGGAGGAGGGGAGAAGTATATGAGGTAAAGGGGATCAAATATGGGGGGGATTGGGGGAGGGTGAAGTGGGTAAAGGGGATCAAATATATGGTAGCTGAAGGAAACTGGGCTCTGGGTGGTAAACACACAATAGAATATATAGATGTCAAACTATAATGTACACCTGAAAATTATATAATTGTATTGACCAATGTTATCCCAATAAACTTAAATAAAAAAAAGACTTTGACAACTTTGACTAGTAAATACATTCTCCGTTTTCCTATACCCTGGAGTGTCAACTTATTATTCAGTAATCTTCAGTATCAACCACTACAAGAATCAGCCACTCTCTGCTTATTCACAGATTCCAGATACCTCAGCAATGATTCATATTTATAAACCATCCTTTCACCCTAATCTATTACACCAACCATGGACTCAATCAGACAGATAACAGGTTCTTTTTCTGATAGAATTAAATTTGTTGAATTTGATGAGAACCGCATATGTGTCTTGGGCAGGCTTGCATGCCTTATGCACTGAATCGTGTTTATCCGTGCTTCTGTCCAAGATAGAACGTGTGCCTATTGGCTTCAGGTCTTGGCGCAGCAGTTCAAATTACAGCAGTTTAATAAGTTGTACTTTCATCCCTACATGTACCCTTTATGGTAGATTTTTAAAAAATTATCTCTCGCTTATTCCATTATCTTCTTTTCCATAAATTTGTAGCAGTTTTCCGATAATTGTTCCCATTTTTATGACTATGTATTTGGAGAAATGCAAGAAGCAAGATATACAAGGCTCCTTCTTTGTTCAGGTAAAAATGCGTTTCCTCCCACCCTCATCTCTCAAATGTGTCCTATTGTCTTTCAAGGGTCAGCCTGGTCACTAGGCCACTTCTCATTTACAGGCCTAACCTCACTCCAGCCAGGACCGAGCCTGACATTATCGTGTGCTTCTAGCCATCCTCGCCAGCCTTTGATGGCTCTGTGTGTAGTTGCACAGGGAGCTTGCCACTGCTGGGGCACCTGCCTTTTCCCTCAACTTCAGTCTCTTCCTTATTCCTCTTTCTACAAATTTATTCTGATAACATCCTGGATGACTCATTCTCACCTTGTACCTGTGTTTTCCCATTCAGGGGCTCCTCATGAGGCAGGTATGCTGTCCATTACTAGTAGTCACACTTCCTTGTAGTTAACGGTCTGACACCTCAATTTCTGACATGGGGTTCTAGTGCAGAGTTGAATATATGTCCCTATAGTCAGATACACGTGAATTTGAAGGTTAGCTTTGCATGTCAATTATATGATCTTACTCAATGTACTTAATCTTTCTCTCTACCTGTTTGTAAAATCGGCAAATAACAGTGCTTATATTGCAGGAGTTATGAGAAAGAAAGGAGATCGTTTATGTGAAGCACAGTGCCTGGTGCAGTGCAAGCTCCATATATTGAAGCCATTATTATCAGTCCCTGCCGTCATGCTCTGCTCATCTGTAAGGACGCCCGATTACTTAGACATTTTTATGGCCCAACAGTTGACATGGCGGTGCCATACCTCTTGAGCTCCACACTTTACCTACGAGATGACACTGTTCTGACATGACTATTTTATCTTCAGAATGGCTTTCAGGAAGCCATGCACAAGGCCAAGCATTAACAGTACTCATGCTGCAACCAATATCAGGAAGATGTTGGGAAATCTTTATAAATACCCTCTCCAAAAGTATACTAACCATGCACATGAATTATTTAACTCGGAGGTCCCCAACCTTTTTGGCACCAGGGGCTGGTCCTACTATGAGAACCTAATGCCTGATGATCTGAGGTGGAGCCGAGGTAGTGATGCTAGCGCTGGGGAGCAGCTGCAAATACTGATGAAGCTTCACTCTCTCATCAGCTGCTCACCTCCTGCTGTGCGGCCCTGTTCCTAACAGGCCATGGGTACCAGGGGTTGGGGACCCCTGCTTTAATTCAAGGACACTCAGGGGAAGCTAAAGTGAGTCATTTGATGTAGTTGAAGCCTCAAGGCAAGAGGACTCTTATTTAGAAAGACAAAAGGATCTGGGTCTTGAAAGAAAAGATAAGGTTAAAAAGGAATGATTTCCCATTACACCAGTAATTAGATGATGTGTGCTCTACTTTGTAACAAAGTAATTATACAAATGTTTCCACTTTGTTCATAGAATGGGCTTAGAAAAAGAAGGATGTCAGGAAAATGATTTTAAGAGGAGAAAATAAAAACCCTCCCATTGTTGTTTGATACTTCTAAAGCAGGAATTCTCAAGTTTAACATGCATACAATTCACCAAGAGATTTTGTTAAAATGCAAGTTCTGATTCTAATCCATTAGATTTCAGGTGTGGCCCAAGGGTCTGCATTTCTTAGGAGCAGGTGAGGACCAAACTGTGTCAAGGCCCTCAGTCTCTACCATGATAATGCAAAGGAAACTACAGGTCAGTTGGTCATGGCCAGATTGTCAGGAACTAACTTTACCTTCCCTTTATGAGGAGACTTGAATGTGTCTACACACATGCACATACACACACGTGCAGCACAAGTTTTGTGAACTCTTAGATAATGGTGGGTGGGCCTTGTCCTCTTGTTATTCACACCTGCGAGATTGGAGTCCAGAAACATTGCCCAGGGCAAAGGCAGAAGCAATGTGCAGAGACAGTGCAAACAGAGGCTCAATCTAAAGGAGCTTGTGGGGATAATTAGAAACTGGGGGACCCCTGGCTAGCCTACCCACTCTCACTCCTGCCACTCCAGGTAATGTCACCTCTGTGTGGGGCAGCATACTCTTCATGTCAGTGGGCTCATCCGTCTCCTTCACCATGAATGCCCCGTCTAGCAGCTCACTGGCACACAGCAAGCATTAGTACAGCGTGTTGAAAGAATGGAATACATCTGCTCTACACTGCCTCCTACATCACTGATCACAGCCTCCTGCCCTTCCAAGTGGCTTCCTCAAATACCGTCAATGAAAGTGTTCCTCAAGGTCATGAGATGTGACAGTCTGTTCCTTCCTCTTTCTAGTGTATTCCCTAAACAGCTTCCATGCACCACTCTTGCAAATGCCCTGAACTTGTGCTCTCCTATCCTTTGCTCAACATCCCTGGCAAACCCCAACACAGAGTGAATTTCATCACCCACCTTTTACAGCCTACATCTACTCGCTCAAATTAAAATCCAAAGTCCTTTCTGTGGCCAAGAAGACCTTGGAGTATGGGCCCCTGCTACCTCTGCTTCATCCTCTTCCGTCACTTGCTCCCTGTGCTCCTGCCACACTGGCCTCTTCTCTTTTGTCACATCTCAGGTATGATATAGCTACCTGGATGCTCTTGACTCAGGTATCTTCGTGGCTAACTCCCTGACTTCCTTCAGTTCTTTGCTCAAATGTCACCTTATTGGAAACATTCTCTCAAACAACTTATGTGAAATAGAGCTCCTCTCTCTGCTCTTTTGCCACTGTTTTACTTTTCTTCATAGCATACATCATCTGACATGTTATGTGCTTATTAGCTTTGTGAATTATTATCTATATTTTCTCTCTAGGATGTAAGTTGTCATATGTTTGGTGCTAATAATAGTACCTGAATAAAAAAGCTAACCAAATAATGATAAATGTCTAAATATATGCTTCCAAGAATCTGAATGCTGCAGAGAAAGTTCGCAAATCAGGTAGATTGGTAATTCTTGAAAATCAAGGTCATCAAACTCAGCTGGGCTCCCTCATCCTTAATCTTACCAGATTTCTCTAATTAGGTTATTTTTCCATTCTTGAAGTCACCACTTCAACCATAATTTCTTCAAACTTGTAAATTTCACTCTGACCATACACCTACCCCTCCTGCAGCAGAGGGCCTTGTCTCCTAATTCAAAGAGAGAACAGAATTACTAGATGGCCAGTGGCCCCTGCGTTCACACCAGTCTTATCTTCTTCCTCCCTGAGAAAGATCATTTCTTCCTGTGCACTGGACACCATTCTATTCTGCTTCTTAGAAACCTGTAAAGTTAAACTTGGTCTCACTTATCATCTCTCTCCCCTCGACCCATTTCAGACATGTTTCAGACTCTCCCATTTAAAGTATAAAAAACAATGAAGCACGATAAAAACGGAAAGAACAGAAAAGAAAGGATGAAAATAAAAAAGTTTCTCCCTGTCCAGCCCCTCTCTCTGGCCTCACAGTCAAACTTGTCCAGTGTTGCCCCCACTCCCCTTCCTACTTGCTCGCCTCTAAGCCAGGCTTCCACTGACAGAAATCTGGCTTCCGCCCATCACGTTTCAGCAAAACTGCTCTTGCTCAGGTCGTTAATGGTCATGCGCCATGTGAGCACAGTCAAGCACCTCATAAGGATGTTTCAGTCAATGAAGGACCGCATATGTAATGGTGGCCCCATAAGATTATAAAGGAACTGAAAACTGTCCATCACCTAGTGATGTAGCCACCTTAGTGCAATGTATTACTCACGTGTTTGTGGTGATGCTGGTGTAAACAAACCTACTATGCTGCCAGTCGTATAAAAGTATAGCACATGCAACTATGGATATAGTACATAATACTCGATAATGATAATAAAAGGCTATGTTACTGGTTTACGTGTTTATTAAACTATACTTTTTATCATTATTTTAGAGTGTACTCTTTCTACATACAAAAGAACAAACCAAAACAAGTTTTCCATAAAACAGTGTGCTGCGTTCCGCCGGCAGCAGCCTCATACACCTTGTCTTGACCACGTCTCTTGATTGCATCGCCTTCTCTTGTGCTTGATTTGCTCTCCTGCTGTTTTGCACAGTAACATGCTGAAAGATTTGTAGCTAAGGAGCAACAGGCTATACCACTTAGCCTAGCTGTTTGGTAGGCTTTGCCATCTATTTTGTGTAAGCGCACCTAATGATGTTCGCACAATGACGAAATCACCTAATCACGCATTTCTCAGAGCGAATCCCCGTCTTTAAGCGGTGCGTGACTATAAATCCAATGAACATTTTGCGACCAACTAATGAGTTAAGATCCACATAACAGGGTCAAACTACTGCAGTCAGTGAAGAGAGCAGTGGTAAAACTGAAATCTCCCTTTAGCCCCACCCAACTTCATGGGGAGGTGCTGCTCTAGAGACCCATAGAGAGCATGAGGCAGTTTTGCCTCCTGGCTTCAGACTTGCAAGAGTATTTGAAAGGATATGAGGATCCTTTTTATTGAAATTTGCCCAGAGGGGAACAATCCCTTGAGGAAAACACTTCCTTATCTTCGAAAATTCTTTTCTTGGCTCAGAATATAGGCTCTCAGAATGCTGTGTGGGTAACCAGCCTTGTGACTAGAGGGATCGAAAAAAGTTTTTCTTTTAAAACTGAGATCTTTGGGTTATCTCTCCATTTTCAAGTCTCAATAAATCTTCGTCCTTTCTCAGGATTTTGCTGAAAAATATTTTTCTTCCTGTAATTTCGGTATTTCCCTATTTTGATTCAAAAGTCTCCTGAGTTCAGCTGTAATGCGAACATATTTATAGAAACTTTAGGTTCGCATGGGGTTGTTGCTGATGAAAGGTTTGGAGCCTATCATCATTGGTGAGATGATCCTATAAACAAGTTAGGAGTACACATCTCCCTTAAATTTCAGTTCTTAGTCCACCCTCATGACCAAGCACCTGCGCTTCCACATCCTGACTAATGGTGCTGCTGCTAGAGAAACATGTGGTGCCATTTGCACTTTGATTACCTGTGCCATTTATTTTTGGAGAGATTTTTCCCACAAGATTTCTCCCAAAAGAGAAATCGGGAATCTATCTGCTGCCCAAGTTGAACGTTGTGTTGAAATCTCAGGGATTTGATTGTCAGCAGAGAAAACCTCCAGGGCCACATCACTAGCCTCCCCTCTTTTCCCGCCTATTTGATATGTTTTAAATGAGCTGAAAGCATATACTGTGATCTAAGACAGACTCAGTCACTGTTGTTCATTACAATGAGAAAGATACCTTCTTAAAACGAAGTCACTTAATCCCATCTGCTAAGGCTTGCTTCTAAGACAAACTTGACTAAACTCTCAAAGAGAGAAGTGTGAGTGACGTTCTTGGCAGAAGCAAAGTGAAGACTGGCTCGGCAGTGTGTGTGCGTCATGGGTTACCACTCACTGAAAACGTTCGTTCGTGTAGGAGAGCTGTATGGGAAGCTCCAGGGAAAGGCTGACTCTGCTATAAGGGCCAGACGCCTAGACTGAAATGGCTGACATCGATAGGATTTAACACCTTTTCAGAGCTTGCTAGTCGCCTCATAACAGAAATCCTGAGTTTGTCAACCAGTGTCCTGCATCCCCCCGAGTTCCCATACTGCTCCTTGCTCCCAGCAATGTAGTGCTAATCTGGCTGCCGAGTTCTGACTGTTTTCTAATCTGTGTATCCAGCTGGATGAAATGTCCATGAGGCTGAGGAACTACGTGTTGTTCCATCTCTCAATCCTCTTTATTCTTTTAAAAGGATTTCTGTTAAGATTTTTTTGAAAATAGCAAATTATTACTTGAGTTTATATGTTTTAAGGAAAAGACATCGTATAATTCAAAGTAGGCTTGAATTCTGTAATCGTGGTTCATTTGGTGAAGTGCTTGATTGATATATGTTATTCGACTAAATGAATAAATGTCTAGCAAATAATACTTTATGAGATTTCAATGGGGAGACCCAAAAGCAAATTTAGCTTTAATTTACAGTGTTTTTAGCAGTGAAGTCTCTACAACTGAAATCTAACAGGAACTTTTAATGGAACTTCTCTTGGTTTTGATTGGTTTATTCATATGCCTCCATTCTCCCCTCCATCCTCTACCTCTACCCACCAATTACAAAACACAATTTTACTCTTGAAATGTATCTGTTGAGTCCATGCCAGCCAAGATAAGTAGAGAAAGATTTATAACAAAGTATTAGGCCAGCCAGGATAAGTAGAGAAAGATTTATTACAAAGTATTAGATAGCTTGAAGAATTTCTAGGGTGATGTAGGAACCAAGCCTGGATGTTCCGTGGCCAGGAGCAATGCAGCTGGACAGTGACTTATGACACAACCTGAGACTTTACTTCCAGCGGCTCTGTTGTAGCTACCACCTGCCGCTCAGTATTTAGGACTATAGGAACAGGATATCACAATTTCTATCACAGTTTTCCCAGAAGAACAAAACATTTCCCAGCATAAAGCCATCACCTTAACTTGCCCACTTCATCATTCCGAATGAAACTTTTTGCTAGAACCTGGGGTCTCTAGCTGCATGATAGGATTGAACATGTTTGCTTTCTCCCTCCCTCCTTCCTTCTGTCTTTCTCTCTCCTTTCCTCCCTTCTTCTTTCCTTCCTGCTTCCTTTTTCCTTTTTTAAATTTTTCTAGTTCCTATCACGTAAGACACACTAGAAGGGAGCTGGAGTGGGTGTTTATTGAGCCAGTCTATAACATCTGCTAAGAACGAAGGGCTAAAAAAAGTCTCAACTTCCATAGTTAAAGATTACAGATAGGGTCTGCTTTGTAGGTGCATCCTGTGACATAATCCAAGATCTCGCACTTGCTTTTAAGAGACATAAGGCGGATGTTACATATTGAACAAATGCAAACAGAGCTTGAAAAGAAAGATGAAGTTCTTTAAGTGAAGTTGTTCATCTTTTCGCATTAATCTTTTCTGTGAACTGTCTATGTTTTTGCCCATTTTTAAGTGGCCATTGTTCATTTTTTTCTTTTTCTTTAATGTGAATTTTTATGTTAGGAGAAATAGCCCTTTGTAATATGTAATATGCATTACAAAGACATTTATCTAATGCGTCACATGTCTTTTGACAGTTTGTGGCCTGCATGTGTGTGAAAGAAGTTTACAGTATTAGTGGGCACACCAACATATTTGTAAAGACATGAAAACCAGCAAGTTAATATTGGTAGGCAAATTGTACTTCTTCTAGTTCTCACATACAATCTGTAGCCATTTGAAAAACACCTGTTAAATTGAATTTCTTTATTGGATCATATCGGTGTACTTATTTCTCCCATCAACACCATTATTCAGGAAAATGGCATCATCTTAAAACTTATAATTTATGAATGAAAAGTACTTTCATAGGATTAGCAGAGGCTAGGTACTGTCATGAATGGCTGCCTAGCATTCGGTAGGACCTTATTAAGTACTGCTAATGAATTGCTGAATATAATATTTCAAGCATGGATATATGAATTATTAATGAAGGAAATGATGGTGATCCTGTATTATGTTTAGGAATCTCAATGTAACTTTCCAGTTAAAAATAAGGATACTGCAAATAATGGTGTCTGTGTCTCAGAGAAGAAAATAGTAAAACCACAGTTGAATGTCCATGTTTCTTAGATGCTGAAAACTTCTGAAGTTCAACACTTACACTTATGCTATTGAAGAAATTGTCACAAAAATATATTTAGCTTTAAAAGTTTGTGAGAATGCTTTGCAAAACATAAGAGCTAAACCAAACTAGCATAGGGAGACACCAGATCACAATCGCTGCTACCACTGATAATGTCATCATCAATAATGGGCTTTAAATTTTATAGTATCCCTGGTGTTCAGAAACAAACTGGAAGGAACAGTGGAGGATGTACCAATCGAAGCATGTTTGCCCCGTCTTTGGGAAGGATATAGTATGCTCTGAAGGAACAAGAGGCTGCGGAGAAGAAACGGATGAACATTCTACTCGCTTCATTGGAAGAGCTGAGGAGAGGGCATAGTGATGTACCAGGAAGTTGACAGTAAATGAAAAACCAATGAGCACAGAAGGGATCACATTTAGAGAAAGCATGGTGGCCAGTAAGGGAAAGGTGGACCCATAATTCCTATCTAGGCAGGGTTAAAACAGGAGAGACATCTGTAAACTATTTATAAGTTATGATTATAGCATTGAGGAGAAGGAGACACAGTTAAAACATGGGAAACTATCTAGTTTTATAGATCATGGCAAAAAAATTAGATTTGGAGAGATTGCTATAAACGAATGGGCTTTATAGTTGACATGCATGCAAGCAAAAATTATGTGATGCTATGATTACTCTTGCCATTTGATTTTGTCTCATCAGAATTAAGTGTAAATTGTAGGTTATGGGTCTTAAAAAATGGTGTAAATTATATCTCTTGCTCACTCTTACTCCACAAAACAAAATAAGAATGGGACTACCTGGAGTAATAAATCACAGCTGCCACTGGGGAGCCTTGGGGGATGTTTCCTGTGGGACACACACTACAGGAACATATTATGCACAGTCAGGTTTCTGAGGCTGCTTCTGGGAAGGGGCAGCAAACCAGTAGGACCAAGTCTTCTATTTTTTAAAGGCCAGGATCATCTTGAGTTTGGGATGGAAGGTACACAGTTTTCTGAATGTTTAGCCACTCCTAAGATGTTCTCAAAGGGAACCAACAGGCAATAGATTATGCAGTATCTCTGCAAGCCAGAGGTTCTGAAGTCCTAGAGCCTACATCCTGGGGTCCATGTCAGTTCTCACTATAGAGAAATCCAGTCCTTCCATCCACTGCTCTGATATCAACTGCAAAATTCAACAGGGAAGGCATAAGGTGTGCTACAAGGGGATGTCCTGGGCATCATATGCTTTTATTTACGATGGATTAATTTCACAAGTAAAGTAGAGCATACAGAAATTAGGAATTTACCCAAGTCTTTCATTGGAATGAAAATAAAGTCCTCTAAGAATTTGCTGATTTTCATTTCATTCATTTCATCAACACATATGTATTAAATGACAATAATGGGCCGGGCACCATAATGTATGGTGGGGACACTGTGGTGAACAAACCAAAGTTTCTGCTCTTGCAAAGCACACATTCCAGAAAGGGCCAGAATTTACCAATGAAATTAACTAGTGTGAGTCTGATAAACCAAGCATTAATCTGAATAACTATTTTCTAAAATAAGCAAGAGATATTATTGTATTCATGCAAGCCAGTATGTAAATATCGGGTATGAGTGATCTCCCAAAGGCATTTTTACATACAGCTGATCCACACCCTGCCTTTCCTCTCCTCTCTCATCTTCCCAGTTCATTTTTCTCTCACTTCCCTAGGAGGCCCCCAATGTAAAAGCCTCAGGTAACTAAAGGTGTAATGAATAGTTTTTTATACAGAAAAAAAAAAGAAAGATAGCACATTGCTGCAAGTCACAGAATTTAGACTAGCATTCATATGAATTACATTTCTTCTGCTATTTTTATTGTATATCATCTTTATTCTTAATTCAATGGATTTCAGAGCTTTCATATCTATATCAGATTAAAACTTGAGTCTTTCTTTTAAGCACATGACGTGATTCTTAACATTCTGTTAATTCCTCTCAAAATGTGCCCACAGACTGCCCACTTACAAATCATCCCATTCTAATCAACAGACTTAGATATATAATCATGACAGAGAAGTACGAGTCCCTATCCCTTTCAAATCTTACAGGTCTCAACCAGATAGGATAACTGATTCTGTTAAATGAACTAAGTAAAGTTTTAATGTCCTTCTCAGCCAGACAGCTTTACTAGAATTGTCATTACACATCATGTAAAATTTTCAGTTTCATAAAAATTTGTATAAAATTTTAAAACCTCCAAAATTGGAGATATAAAGACAAATTTGAGAACATGTATTAAAATGAATATTTATGCATAATGCAGAGATATTTGACACTGATACTCAAGTTAGTTTTTATAGTACACATGAAACAAAAAAAATTATCCAATTATATCAATTAGGCTAAAAAGTGTTAAGATGCTCATCTTATTTGTTGGTTTAGTTGAATAGATGAGCATAAACTTGTAAATTCTTTATCTGCTTTTCAGAATTTCAAAAATAATTCAGATCAATTTTATCTAATCATTCAAATAAAAATTCTTACAATGCCTTCACAAAGGTAGAGAAATCAATTTTCTACCATTCAATTGTGTACAATTTCTATTCAAGTGCATTGGAGGCAAAGCCCAAGCTGAGCAGAAGTGAGTGAATCAGGCTGCTGCTATCTCAGGGTAATTGTTCAAATCTTTGGCAGAACTCTAAAGTATTTCAGAGAGAGAGAGAGAGAGAGAGAGAGAGAGAGAGAGAGAGAGAGAGAGAGAGAGAGAGAGAGAGTGTGTGTGTGTGTGTGTGTGTGTACACATGCACACGTTGGGCATTTTTTTCCCTGAAAAACAGAGAGTGTTTACCTCATGGTTACATTTAAAAAAAAATGACTAAGCAAATTTATAAACCTATGAAAACCATTAATTCCAAAGGTACATTAAAAAGGGACAAATTTTGTTCCAATAGTTTTTCTTTTATCCAAGTGAAAACAAACAGTTGGTTCCAGAAATCATGTGTAGATGTCTAGAAGAATAATTTCATAAAATTAAATGCATTAATGGAATAACTACAGTATTTCACTATAATTTGAATTTTTATTATTTTACCCATTTCTCATTTAATAATGATTATGAGATCTGTACTCTAAAGCATAGATCCTAATCAGCAAAACCCTCCAAAATTTTAGTTTAACTGTAATTTGGACAAGTTCATGGTATCTTAACTGTTTCTAGAAAAACATTTTGTGCCCTGGTTCACTAACGTTGTTCTCTCAATTGAGGGAGAGGTATTTGGCACATGGTAGGTTCTCAAAGTTATCAAATGTGGGAATGTAAAATGGTTCAGCCACTTTAAAAGATAGTGTGGCAATTTCTTACAAAACTAAACATTCTCTTCTTATAAGTGCCAGCAATTGTGTTCCTTGGTATTTATCCAAATGAATTGAAAATTTATAACCACACAAAACCTGCACACAAGTGTTTACAGCAGCTTTATTCATAATCTTTAAACTTGGAAGCAACCAAGATGTCCTTCAGTAGGTGAATGGATAATTTCAGTACATCACACACTGGAATATTATTCAGTGCTAAAAAGAAATGAGCTATCAAGCCATAAAAACATATGGAGGAACCCTCAACACATATTACTAAGTGAAAGAAGCCAATCTGAAAAGGCTACATGCTATATGATTCCAACTACATGGCATTCTGGAAAAGGCAAAACTAGGGATAGAGTAAAAAGATCAGTGGTGCAGAGGGTGGGGGTGGGGGAGGCAGGGATGAATAGGTGGAGCACAGGGGATTTTTAGGGCAGTGAAACTGTTCTGTATCATACTGTAATGGTGAATAGATCATTATGCATTTGTCGAAACCCATAGAATTTACAACACAAAGAGTAAACTCCAGTGTAAAGTACAGACTTTAGTTAATGAAAATGTATCAGTGTTAGTCCATAAATTATATAAAATATACCACACTAATATATGAAGTCAATTACAGGGGAAACTGGAGGTGAAGGGACGTATATGAGAACTCTGTACATTCCATTTATTTTTTTTTTCTGTAAACCTAAAAATGCTCAGAAAAAAATAAAGTTTACTCATTTAAAAAAATTTTAAATTTAAAAAGTTGTCAAGTGAAGATGTACTGAAATTAAAGAGGTCAGTTGAGTCTCAAAAGTAGCTTCTTCTGAGGAATCTTTACTGAGCCAAGTATCAAAGATGGAGCATTCACCATATCCTAACAATGTGAAGGACCCCGCCCACTCAAGGAATAGCCCCTCACCAATAGAGGTCTGGAAAAGATAGAGGTCTGGAAAAATAGAGGTCTTTTCCAGGTCAAAGTTTACCTACCTACCAGGAGAACAGAAGTTCATTTCCTAAAGTAAGACAGGGAAATCCAACAAAAAGCTAAAATAGCATCTAGAGCCAGGGGAGTGGAAGAAAGGGAAAATCGAATTTACAACTAAACTTTTTTTAGGCTCAACAAGAAACCCTCAAATGAATAGCTGTCAGTCACCTTTGGCTCAGGAGGTTAATCAGCAGGCTCATTACTAAGAATCTCTAATTAACTTCTGCGAGGGGAGTTTCCTAGCTAACTAGTGTTGACTATAAAAGCAAATCCTCTTTTTGACACGCAAATGTTAATGCACTATTGTAAAAGTTCAGGGTAGTTATTACTGAGTTGTCACAGGCCCATTAATTATCCACTATACTGTATTTAGCTTTACTTTGGTAAATCTTTTTTAATTGCCCAGCCTACATTTACAGAGCATCTTCATTTAACATGCTCCCAACTCTGTTTATATTTACGCCTTTTCCAATAGCCCATTAAATAGAGTTCCTAACCAGTACTCAGAATCTTTAGTGAGAAGCAGCCAGCACACTTAAGTGCTTTAATTTCACTCACTCATAACAGAGCATTTTAAAGTTCCAAATATTTTTCAAGTCTACCACTCACTCACATTTCCTTTTCCCTGCCTCTGAAGAGTGCAGGACACTTCCTTCTCCAACATTTCAGACTGTGAGTCAATCTTTCTCACTGCTACAAGGTAATTGTTTGAAAACACACATCTGAACGTGTTCTCTGAGTCTCTATTCACCAACAGAATCAAGTCCAGATTCCTTAGGAAAGCACCCAAGGCCCTGGTTAATTTGGCTCCAAAATCGCAACTCATCTGCTGACCTTCTTTCTGCCACATCTTCTGCTTCAGCCCTTTACAGAACACATCATACGTGTTTTTGTCTCTTTTTTCCTTTCTGTTTGGAGTTCTCTTAGGTCCCACTCATGTTAGTCCCTGCTGAAACCTTCCAGATAGAGAACTCTCTGCCCCGCCAAACAATTTGATTCCTGCTTTTGTTGATGATACCTGACCCTCCAGGGTATAAACAGTTGTAAATGAGAGGTCATCTTGCAGGACAGTGAACACCTTTAAGTCAGGGAGCACATTTCATGAACCTTGGTGTGCTCAGAGCCAGCACACAGTGAATGCTTGGTAAATATTTATTAAATAAATAAATGAGCGCCTATATGTTCATTTCAGCATTATTTATAATAGCCAAGATATGGAAGCAAACTAAGTACCCATCGATAGATGAATAAACAAAATGTGGTACATATACACAATGCAATATTACTCAGCCATAAAAAAAAAAAATGAATGAAACTTACCATTTGCAATATGAATGGATCTAGAGAGTATTATGCTAAGTGAAAGAAGTCAGATAGAGAAAGACAAATATCACGTAAATTCACTTATATATGGAGTGTAAAGAACTAAGTAAATGAACGAACCAAACAGAAACAAACTCATAGATACAGAGAATAAAAAGTGTAAACTTCTAATCATCAAAGAAGTCACGAGGATGTAAACTATAGCACAGGGATTGCAATCAATAACATAGTAATAACGATGTATGGTATCAGATGGGTACTGAACTTACTGGAGTGATCATTTCATAAGGTATATAAATATCTAATTACTACATTGCAGACCTGAAACTAGTATAATATTGTATGTCAAGTGTAATTGAAAAATAATTTTAATAAAAATACAGAAAAAAATGAATGAATGAAGGCATTTTCACTCCAGACTCTCTGAGTTTAATTAAATCATCTGTTCTTTCCAGCATATTTTAATCTACATGACCAGATGAGTACATAGAAGAAAATCATGAGAAAAATAACAGTGATATAGATATGTTTCTGAGAGCATGTTACTTGGGGTAAAAAAAAAAAGTCCAGCAAATCAGAACCCATTTAATGTCATGAACATTAAAAAACATTTGAAAATCATTCAGTCTCTCTGGAAAAACCATACTTTGTAAAGATGCCATTGAATTAAAAAGAAAAATACTGCAAACTTTTCATGGAATGCCATCCCCCCAAAAAGTTACACTAAGACTGCAGTTGGTAAGCCCTTTCAAAGCAAATCATGTCTACTTTGGAGGGATGTCTTTTAAATAGGCACAGGGGAATTCTTTTGATTTTTAGAAATGAACATTTAGAATTACTTTTATAAAGATTCTGATTCTAAAAATTTTTGAATTGTGTGCACTTGAGAATGAATTTTCTAGCACTTGTATATGCTAGAGTTGGACCTCTAAGACAGGTCTTTGGAGTTGAATTTGAAGCTACGTCCTGTAGATGTAAATTCTGCTGGTCTCAGAGGGAGAGATGAGACTGAAAGAGGGGCCTGCCTTGCATGCCTGTAGTTGGATTTATAATTCATAAGCAGATGTAGGATAGAATGTTGATGTGTGCAAAGCTTGACTGCATGCAGACTGAAGATACAAATACAGGTTAATTACATGCTATTCACATGGGACTAAAACCTACTTCATATTCTTCAGTGTCATGATTTCTCAATGGAAATAACATGTATTTTACCAGTAAATATAAAAAAAAAGTGACACGTTATGGATAAAATTGATCCATAATCTCCAAGTTTGAAGTTCAGTGTGAAATATCAATCCTCTGAGTAGTTTATCAGAAAACTAGCCCAGAACAATAGAACATAAATGTTGTTCCCCACGTAGATATTCAATAAGGTGTATAAAAAGAGTTGATATGCTCCAATTAGCTACTATGTTTCACAGAACTGTGGATCCGGAAGGGCCTTTAGAAATTATTTGATGTTTCCCACTCACCATTTTATAGTTGAGAAATTTATAGCAAAGTCAAGAATCAAAGCTGAAGTCCCTTTATCAGGTGTATCCCTTTCCTGGTAGTCGGAGGATAATCTCATCATTGGTCTTCACTAATTCCCACTGATGTCACAGTAAAATTGAAGTCATTGTGGTTTTCAGTACAGTCACCAGTCTCAAGGGGCTGGAAATGCTTGTCTGGGGGATTCTCTTGTATTATGTGGAGTAGGAAGATATAGTGGGGAAAAACATGAGGTTTGGAAGCCAGAGTCATGAATGTGAGTGCAGTACTTGTTGCTTAGTACTTGTATTCACTAGGGCAAGTGTCCTACCTTCTCTGAACCTCAGTCAGTTCATCTTCGAATGGGAACAATAATATCTACCTTGAGAGGCTGATGAGAAGATTGATGGTTTAATATGAGTGAAAGTGCTTGCCAAGCTCGAATGGCACCTGCAAAGATTTCATCTTTATTGTCATCGTTAAATACTATTTATTAAACTACCAAATAACCTCAGCGCATCAGTAGGCCTTAGGCAAGGCAGAGAGCAGGGAAGACAATGGGCTTTACTCACATTAAAGATTTTATCTCCCAAAGAGTCAGCTTTTACCAGTAGGTAATCTTATTTGCAAAATCCATTAAGTCAACCTGCCTCAGCAGTGAAACCACTCACCGTGGTAAGTTCCCTGGTAACTTCTAGTAAAGTCTTAAATTAGTATTTTGAAACATTTAACTTTGAATTTTCCTCCTCTCACTTCTCAAGATCTGAGTTTTGACATTATTGAGAGAAGCTCTGTCCAAAAGAAAAATAATGCAAGCCATATATGTAATTTTAATTTTCTGGCAGTCATATTTAAAAAGTGAAAAAAAAATCAAAAAAGATGAAATTAATTATAATACTACATTTTACTTAAACCAATATATTCAAAATGTTATTGGCTCAACATATAATTAATATAAAAATTATCAGTGAGATATTTATCATTCCCTCTTTTTTTTTTCCACACTAAGTCCTCAGAATCCCCCAGGTATCTGACACAACACATCTCAGTTGGGAATAGCAGCCTTTCAAATGCTCAACAGCCATGTGGAGCTAGGAGCTACCATATTGAAAAGCCGTACAGGTCCAGAGCCCAGCAGGGTGACCACACCTACCAATAAAGCAGACAGAGAAAAATGAACTTAGTGACTCTCCATGGAAACACTTAAGAACACTGAAGGAAACAATCACGTCCCAGCCCATAGATGGAGGAGGGAACCTTAGCAACAAAAGTGATGGCATAGCAACACCAGCTGTTGTAGAGAAGGAAAATTAGAAAACCATTAGTTTGAAAAGGAGCACTTCTGGAAAGGTCATCCTTTTATATTTTGTTTAATGTGAAATAAGGAAGCTGATGATACATCTACACAAATATACAATGTATAAGGCACCATTCTCATTATCTCTTTATTCTGCAATACAGACACTGACATATTTTGTCATATTGCTGAATGTTATATTTCTCACTTAAGAAGATAAATAGTAAAGTATGAAATCAGGCTGAACCATCATATTTTTCCCATGGTATGGCCAGTCTTGTGGGCCTTATAGGTCTCTGTGAGGAACTGAATTGCATAGAGCAGGTTGAACATCGGAAAGCTTTCCATACTATTTTATAAATATACCCTTCCAACTCTTGCAGGCTTGGAGTGCTAATTCCATTTTCTGGTGGAGTCCTGCTTTTGGCTTTGCTGTAATATGTTTCATCATGAGGGTCAATACAATTATCCCACTCCTACCCTCTGATGATGGGATAAAATTCTCCATTTTTATTAGTTTTTCTCATGGCTAATTTTTTCTTCCTCGGGTTAATAAATGCATACCTTATCTACAACACCCTCATCTGTTAGCAGATCAGAGACTGGAACTCAATAATAGTTTCCAGGGCATTTGGACATGCTTCTTTGATAAAAACTTCAAGTTTCTTCCCCCGTACTCATTTTATTCCGACCCTATTTCAAAGTAGATAGATATTATTATATCCTTAAATAATTGTAACTATTGGTTACTTTTCAGAAGTATAGACACAGCTAATACTTATGCTTTAATTAGGATGTTGTTACGTTACCTGTTCCTGTCTAGAACTTTCAAACCCGGCCATCGTCAAATCAGGAAAAGTCCCGTAGTATATCTGTGACTGCTACTTTGAAATAGTAATACATCTCCTGGAAATATGAAATCCTATGGCACATACATCCTAATTTATGTTATGATAACAGGCCCAAGTGTTGTAAATTTCTTTGAAGAATCTTTTGGAATTGACTTACATTTTAAAAATGATTATTATTAATTATACTTTTGTAAAAAAGGAAATTAATTAAGGAGCTGAAAGCCTCTCAAAACAAAAGAAACCTTTACAAATCTTTCCCACTGCTTTCCTAAAGGATCATTTCTTCATTGTTATGTTATAATGATATAGTGATTATGCCATGAACTAATGATGGAAATTATGAGGGACCATTTTGTTACTATTACTGATACAACGGTTGCTTTTGTTTGGGTTATTGACTCTCTGCTACTGTAAAAAAAGACCTGAAAAGTAAAGAATTCAGTCCAAAACTGATATCTTTATTCAGATTATTATCTGAGCTGCAGAAAGAAGAATTCAGACAGCTTTTTACATGGATGAAATTTCCCAGATTAGTGTTCCAGAAAGGTGACTTTGTCCTTCTTAAATAGGGTGTATATTATGGTAAGTCAAATTCTATTCACTATAGATCCTACTTTTTATATATATGTGTGTGTGATTTTCTGTTTGATTAATCTTCACCCACTTCACACACTGCCCATTGCTTTGTTTATATAGAGGATTCTTTTGACAGGAAAAACAAGGCATGTGCATAAATTAAACAAAAGAAGTAGAATTGATTTAAACAGACTACTTATGAACCATGAGGATGAGGAAATAGTTTAACATACTTCAGATAATTTTAAAATAACTGCTTTGTTTTAACATTTAAAAATCTGAAATGTCACAGGACTGAAAACTGTTCAGTTTCACAAACGATCTCTAATATCCTAGAGATTCAGGGCAGTTCCTATCTAGGAGAGGTTAATGCTTCCTTCTCTTCTTCTAGCAAAGTGTAATATATCCCTATTAGTTAACAAGTACAGCCCTCAATACAGTATCTTTGTACAGTTTAAATTCAATTTCTAGCATATTAGGTCAGTGACAGTGTAGCCCAGGACAAGCTTTTAATTTCAAAGCAAATCTAGCTCTGACAACAGCCTTCTCACTGACGTAACAGATAGTTCTTTTTCAGCCTGCGAGGCATTGCTCATATTTGTTAATCATAGCACTCCAGTTGTGCATATCTTACTACATAAAATGTAGATTGCAATTTTATCTTCCTAAGTCTATATGGCATATATCTTAGAATTAGTAATATGTAACAATTTTATCCTTAGCTTCAAATACTTATACATATTTTTGTGAAAATGGTTTCATTAGATTATAACTGAAATTCATAAATGACTCAAAATAAGTTACATTATACAAAGCTTAAGATTCTCTCTTCATTTATAAATAATACCAGTCCCTGAGGCTCAGACACTAATATTATCAACTCCAGAAAATGACTTGCATAGACAAAGAAATGCTGCAACACTGGACTTAGAAGAATACGTATAGAATTTCTGGTGTATATACTCTGGGGACTGCAAACAAAATAATTTCAATATGATCAAGATCAGAATTCTAGACCTGCAACACCCTTGGGTATTATTTTTTGACCAATCACATCCTATGGATGGAAAACTAAGACCAAGAAAAAGGAAACCAGAAGAAGCTCTAAAGTGTGTGGGGCCCTAAACGTGCTATGTCATCTACATGTGTTGTTTCATGAAACTCAGAGCAGTTAGGTAACCTCCCTGGAGTCTGAACTCCGGAGTAGCCAAAGTATCTCTCTGACTTTCCCTTTAGGACAGCTGCCTCTCTAAATAAGAAACATCATTGATAGTCTATGACCTTCTCCCTTCGTCTTAGGATTAGAAAAGATAGAATGGTGTCATTCATACCACTTCTTATCTCTAGCGAACTTCTGGACTGATTTATTTAATTTTTAACCCTTCTTCAGTTTTCCTTGCAATCAGCAATCTTTACTAGTTCTACACATAAATTAGACACAGAATTAATGTTTTACGGTGATAAAAATTAAGTGATGAGTGGTGGTGAGAGTTAGTGGAAGCTTCAAACTTTCTTTGAGTAGATAGATGAGAAGCACCAAAACTCATACATATATTCTCAGACAGTCAAGAGTAGGTAAGAGTTAAGGGAAAATATCTATTCCAAAGCTTCCCTAGTCTGACTCTTCTGTCAGCAAGAACAGGAATGCTGAATTGGGCTTCTAGATTCATCTTTCTCAGAGGATAACTGGTACTTTGTGAAATTTAGCCCCACTTTTCTAATACTAGTAATCTAAAAAAGAGCTGGGGTGATTTGTTTTATCCTTTCTAAATAGCATTGCACCTTTTCCAATTCACTGTGCCACGAGAAACTCAAGAAGCAACCAAGGAGCAAGTTCAGCCACACTCTCATAAAGAAGAAAGAATAATGCCTGGGCCTCCCTCATTGGTCAGCAAATATTCACTGAGCATGTATGCTTACACATGCAAGTTTCACACCCACTGGAATGACTTCATGAGGTCTTGCTTTGGTCCTTCTTTCCAATTAGCCATGTCAACAGTTACTAACGCCACCCTTACACAACTGGAAAGAAGTCAGTTGGTGTGGTGGTAGGAACAATGAAATGCTATTCAAAATAATATTTCTTGTTGAGAATTACTGAATGCGTCTTCCCCTGAAATCCATCTACATATTACAACTGTTTTATAAGATTACATCTGATAAACAATTTCTCTTGACTAGAACCACAGTGCACCTTACATTTGAAAATGTATAAGAATAATAAATTCAATTCTAATTCCTAGCCTTCCTTCCATAGGCCTAGTTGGTGTGTCGTGCAAATTCTAAAGCAAGTTGTGGAAATATGCTAGTCAGATTAGCCAGAGAGTCTATATAAAGGGAATCAATTTATTTATCTGTTACTCGGTGACTGGTGCAATTTAAATTCATAGATAGACAATTTCACTCAAACTGTAAAATAAGGAATCTATTTAATAGCAAGGTGTGCGCCTGGATATTCAGATATTAAGATATTTTTTGTAAGTGACTGAGCAAAGACCTTGAAACCTATTGACCCAAGGATTTGTGGACACTGTTCAAAAATGACAACATAGATTTGTATAGGTATTACTTTCAGCTACTCTATGAAGGTAGTCTGCAATTCTGTTAGAGTGTAACAAGTATACAAATTTTATTACCCTTATAAAGCAAACTGTATAGTTTAAGTGGAAAAAATTACAATCTTGGTACTTATTATTGCAAAGGTACTGAAAGCTACCACATAGATTTATGCATAAATTATTCCAACTCATACAGACACCCAAGTCAATGCACAGAGGACTGATTACATGTGGATTTATATGTTAACTAAGACAGAGATTTAAATACCAAGCCCAGCACTCCAGGATGTTGCATAGATTTTTGATATTCCACAGAAGATACTGGGTCCATAAACCAATGAATAGATTTCCAAGGGACAGAACTGTAATATTTCAAGCAAACTCCTATTTCTTTACCCATGTAATAGCAAGAGTCAGTCCACTATGTTTGGAGCAGCAAGTAATGATGGAAATTGACATAACATTTCAGGGCTGGAAGATGATCTAGTTCAATACTCTGTATGATAGTTAAAGTCTCTTCTTCTGCAACTCTGCCTACAGTTTTCCAATCTGTGTTTAGATACTTTAGTGAAGCAGACCTTACTGCTTCTAGGGAATCTTAACTGATCTTGGGATTCCTTTGGCCACTTAAAAAAATTCTTCCTCGCATTAATTCAAAATCTCTTCCTATAGGTCCCATCCATTATGTCCTAGAGGGCCTACATAAAAGTACATTGCCTCTTCCATATTACAATCTTTCAGTGCTTTCTAGAGAGTTCTCAAGTTTTCAGGCTTCTATTCTATCTAATCATCTTCAGTTTCATCAACCATTTTTCTTGTTGCTTTTACCCTCCCACATCAATATCGAATTCTAGCTTAGAATCTGCTCTGAACTACATAACCTAAAGGGGAAAATATTTAAAATTCTCTGTCTGTTTCTACATATGCAAATGAAAGAGCTACCCCAAAGATTATTCTGAGGATAAAATAAGAAAAAAAAAGACATGGAAGACCTCTGAAAATTGAAAAATATTACAAAAATATAAGAAACAAGTTTCTAAGGACTAGGAAACCTAAATTTCAGTAAGGTGAAGACCACAGTTTCCTAAAATATCTCCTCAAAAACCAGCACAATATAAATATTTGCTAAGAATTTACTTCAGTATAAATACAGGTAAAAATTTCAACCAACCTGCTTTTCTGAAAAACAAATTTTCCACCATGTTGGGTCTATTTAAATGCCCCAATTATATGTAAACTTGATCCTTTTAAAATCAGTTAATTTCCATAACTAAAAGAGATGTAACTGAGTTAGAGAAGACTTGATGACATATCCTCAGAAACTTTCAACTGTTTGCCTTTCTTTTGGGTAAAACAACGTCTCAATACTTTAACACCCCTCTACCTTATAATCCTTCAGTGGTTCCTCAGTGCTTTCAGAATAAAATCTAAAATGTTTTCATTGTCAAATCCAACTAATTCTCCATCCTAATCTCTAGCTACTATCTCTCACTCACTCTCTATTCAAAGCACACAATTAACCTGCCTTGTTCTTTCTTGCCCCTCTGCCTTCACATATAGTCAGATTCAAGACTTCATAGCCAATGCCCCACTTCATTCAGGCTCTAGAAATTCTTATCCAAACTGCACGAGTGTTTGAGTTTCCTGTTTCTACCACAGCGCTTATTTTCTTGTATTGAAATTGTTTGTTTACTTTTTTCTTCATCATTAGACAGTAGATTCCTTGAAAGGAGATGAATATTTTATTCATCTTGGGATAATCTGTAATTAGTACAGTGCCTTGCATAGAGTAGGTATCCAATATATGATGGCAAAATAAATTAATATGCAGTAGAGGGAACACAAATATACAGAAAATAACCATTCAATAAATCTAGGAAAGGGCATAGATCTTGCCTGATCTATATCAAAATTCAGAATAAATGCAGAATCAATAAAGCCCTTTTTCAATAGTTCAAGGGATAATCCATATGTTCTCTATTTTCCTACCCTTTGCTATCTCTAGAACCTCTTTATCATTTTCAAAGCACTTTCCACTTGTTCACAGACATTATGCCATTTAATCATTAATGCCACTACAAGATCATGTGACTCAGCGGGGATTCAATACAACAACCTCAGCATATCCAAATGGTATAGTACGAGGAGCACCAGACTTAGAGAGTCAGACAATCTGAGCTCAAGTTCCTGCTCTGCATTTTAATGATTAGTGTATTATTGGAAAGATCTCCCACTTTGCCACCCTCAGTGAAGGTAAATTGTTACTTTTATACATTATTGTCCTTATTATCCAAGTTGACATTTGGAGGTAGCTAATTGAGCCAGAAAGAACACAGACTTCAGGGCAAGGCAGGCCTGATTTTGACTCCTAGCCACATGGCATGGGTGATCTTGTGCCAACTGCTTAATCTCTGAGCCAGTTTCTCATATATAGAGATGCTAATAATTTCCTATTAGGTTATTATAAAACTTAGATAAGGAATATAAAAATATCTGTAGATTTTTTAAGTGCCATATAAATTGTTATTATTATTCTTTTTTTGGCCAGGTTTAAGAATGGCATGGAAAAACATTTCTCAAAGTGCTTTGTGTGCTGGTGATCACAAGAGTATTTAATAGGGGGTTCTTTAAATAGTTAACTGCACATTAACTTATTAAAAGCTCTGAGAAGTCCAGCTGTAAAAAGATCTCTTTAATTCCGTTTAACCTGTTATTTTCCCAGTGTATTTGAACATGGAATATACTTTAATACTTTGTGGAATACGGAGCATGAGAAGAGAAGAAAAAGCTGTTTTTGGCTAGGTCTCTACCCGACCCCACCACCCCCATGACTCTCATGATAGATATTCAGAAACAAAAACTAAACTAGTAAAAATAGTAAATATTCCCCTACTTTAGCATCTATTGATTTACTGTTTGCAATGTGCATATTTGCTAGAAAACTAAGTATGTGCATACAAACATAGGAGAAATTCATGTAGAATTTTAAGAGTAAATCATAAATTCTAAAGGAAGAAGACATCTAGATATAATTGATGAGTATGAAGACAAAAGGGTGTTCTCATTGGGCATTTGTGATTCTCACTGGCTGAACTACACGCAGTAACTTCTGGAATAATATGAAATGAACAAGAAAGAAAAATCCGTTCTCATTCATTCACAGGCATAGTTCCTTTAAAGACACAATTGCTCTTTTCACATTGTAGCAAAAGTTCACTTCATTATTTCAAATGGCTCTTTCCCACCATCAACTCTTGTGACTTTAAAAGCTGTCATTAATTTCCCATTAGTAAATTTTAATTGAAATGAATGTATCATTTGCTTTCAGCAGTTGCATTTGTAACAAATGTATAAATAAATGCAAATCTTGTCCAAAATGTTTAAGATAGCTATTTCCGAACAAGCAAACACTTTGATGTTATTTCAAAGGATTTTATTTATAGAAAGCTTTTAGAATCTGGCCCTTACCTAAAGTAACTAGAATTTCATGGGGATACAATGCACAGTACCAACCTAGCTAAAATCCATTTTATTGATCTTGGAAAGTAGCATGTTAAAACATGAATAATGACCTCTGAGCTTTGAACTACTCAGTACCCTTGTGTTTCTGCAATATTTATGGACAACACACTGAAAAGAAAAGCTAGAAGAGGCATAGGGATACTCCTAATTTAAGAAATTATAGTGGTTTAGTACAATAATCCGAGATTAATTGCATTTCACCAGCTTATTATCAAAGATGCATCTACCCAACCCCCAAAGTTCTACTCAGGTAGTCTACGCTTAGAGAAGTTGAAATAATTTAGGATGCATCTGAGTGTTAAATTTCATGAACTTTGTGATCCAATTTCAATTTCCTACATTAGGCCTAATTTCCATTTTGTTTTAAAAAAAAAGAAAATGAGGCTGAGTCTCAGATCATGCTCTGCCAAGTTACCCCACTATCCCCCAAATATTTTAACCACAATCCAGGAACAGTTAGATAATACAGATTTACATATTAAATACATTATTCTGAAAATGTAGATAAATATCTGAAAATATTTCCGACAACACTTCAGATGACCATGTGTTAGCAGAATGAACTTTAAAGTCTTTAAGGAAAACATCGTTGACATGCTTAACAAAAAGGAGTCATGTGTGACCCTGTTTCTCCAAGGGTTGGGTCAGTTAATGCAGTTGTCCGACAGCCTGTGGTTTTCCTTCTGCTTTCAGCCTTACTCTTCTATTCCTCCTCCCCCTTGATAGCTTTTTTTGGATGGCTAGTTGCCCTAGTGGCTGTGGTCTCACTGAGATGTGTTTAGGTCCTTTTCTTTCTTATTTATTTTTCTCTTTCTGCATTTTATGACCTGAAATAATAAACATCACTTTTAATTGAGAAAATGTTTGCTGTAGGTCTAATAAATACAATTATAAGTAAAATAACTTCTTCAGTTCACAGAATTTGATATCAGATTTGTCAAAAAGTATCAATCTTTGAGAAACATGGATAGTTCTTCAGTTAATAGAATTGAGAAGTGTTTGCACTATTACATAAATCTAGAAATTTTACAGGTGATTAAAAATATGTGATTTCCAAATACTGCATAAAGTTTGCAGAAGTTAATAAATGGATTCTTAAGCTTCATTTACTGCATTATCAGATTAAAAATGCTAATTATATGCATCCTCGCCACGAAATAATTTCACTAATTAAAACAAGCATTTGAGTTTTTCATCAAACTTGAAAGAGCACCAAGCTGTAAGTTTTCACAATAGTCAAATGTGGGAAATATAGCTATCACATTTAACCGACATTTCAAAAAGTCCTTTGAGCTCAAAATATGGAGGCTTCCAATATTAATTTATCTACAGCATATTATATACCACTTTTCCAGAAAGTACCTTCTTAAAAATAAAAGTTTCGCAATCTGAAATATCACTGTCTAGGCAATGCTTATCCTGTTTTTCAAAGCAATGGTCCCAGGAAAGTTTGCAAAATAATTATACTTGCTCTTCTCAGTGAAAACAGCATTGTGCACCATAAATAAAGTTTTTAGTTCTGTTCTACAAATTTTGAGTTGTTTCCACATGGCATATACTTCAGCATAGTTAATGACTTATAATGTTTTTTATTGCAAAAAATAACTACCAATTAACTTGGAAAGGATGGTGACATAGCAGAACGTAGACCCATATCAGTGCACTTGCTAGGAAGTTTCATTTGCCACATACTTAGTAAGGCATTTTAAACCATAAAAGCTCTAAGATGTTAGCATCTAAATGCTTTGATATAAAGAATTTTTGTAGGTGTAAAATATTGCTTCAAAGCTATTAAAAACATATAAAACTCTGAGAAACACAGTCCTGAGCATACCATTTATTTCATTATATTCCTAAATCTAGGCAATGACTGCTCATTGATGGTCCTTCCATCCAATAAGTTTAGCCTTGTATTCTAGTTTGAAAGTGGAAGTGATATCTGTGTAAAAAGACTTGGTAGATAAGATGACAAGTAGCAAAGCAGTCAATGAAGATGCCAAATACAATTAAAGTGTAAAGATGCACCACCTCTTTTCCACGGGTTCTTAGTTATATGAGAAATAAATATGGAGATATTGAAGGATAATCAGAAAGTGCACCATAAAATGAAGTCTGGGTTCCATAAAGTGTACTTACTCATTTTTGGAGGTAGATATAGATATTCTCCACAAAAGACAACCTCTTTACTTAGAGCACAGTACTTTTCTAGCAGTGATAATTAAAATGTGGGTACTTTTGAGCATCGACTTCTATCTAATCAGAATTAGCAATTTTTCTCAGGGAACAAAAGAAGTCATCCAAATTGCAACATACACCTCGAATTCAACATAATAAAACAAGAGATTTTTAGAAGATGTGACAAGAAGTTTCTCCCATTCACTTAAACAGTATCACTAAAAATGGGAGGGGGAAGGATTGTAGCATATAGAGAGAAGCTAGTGAAGCAGAGTGGGAAAAGAGAAGGAATGAGGAGATCAAAATCATTTTGTTGCCTTTCCCTTGTTTCTCACTTCCCTCCCACCTTGGTTGTGGATCACAAATTTTAAAAATGCAAAACCCAGTTAAAAAAAAAAAAAAAACGGAGGCTGATTCAGATACAAATGTAGAGAGAGAAGGAAGGCTGAGGCCCAGAGCCTCACTCAGGGAGACCCAGTGAGCCAAGAAGAACGTGGAAGCATCTCCATGAAAACGCCCAGGCTCCAGAAGTTTACTGTGGGGTCTTATCTAGGTGGGGCCTTATTTTTTTTTAAGAGTGTGACTAGGGTTACTACCACAGCAACCCTAAACGATTTTCGTGCAAAAGCAAAGCAGTGGGGATGTAGTAGCAGCAGCAAATCTCCCTCTTCCCCCACCCTTGATACGGTACCTCCAGATTTGCCCGAGCTGCAAGATGTGGATGAGTGACTGCAGGAGCCAGATGCAGAAGGAGCAGGAGGCAGACCTGTGTTTGCCGCTGGCCCCAGTGGCCCCGCTGCTGTTGCTGCCACTGTTGGTAGCGGCGATGTTGCTCTTGCTGGCGTTGGATGCCTGCCTTTGCGGCGTGGAAGGGCGAGCCTCGCCTTCTGCGGCTGCAGACCCACTACTAACCATGGTCTTGCACTCGGCTCCAGGCTGCGGGTAGCTGGAGGCGGCGGCAGCTGTGGCGCTGTCCTCGGTGCTGAAATCGTGCACAAACCAGCGGAAGCTGAACACCTGCACCGAGAGCGAGCCGAGCACCACGAAGAAGAGCGTGAGTCCGAACCACCAGCGCTGGCCGCGCAAGTAGTAGTCCACGGCGAGCCAGATGTCCGTGCCCACGTCCGCGAAGTACACGGCCACGGCGGCCAGGATCCAGAGGCAGTCCCACAGCGAGTAGCGCCGCTGTTCCCTGCCCAGGCGCAGGCACAGCGCCACATCTTCTCTCACTATTAAGTATTTCCATCTCCGTAGTGGCAAAAGAAGTCCCAAGACATAAAGCAGAATACCACAGAGTTAATCGCCGCATTCTGCGAACAGCCGCCGCCGTCCGGGCAGCAGCCGCCCCCAGCCGCCTCCTCGTCCTCGGCTCCCGACCCCGACGGCAAGCCCGGAGTCAACCCTTGCACCGAACCCGAGTGGTCCGAGTTCTGCAGCGGGGTGAACGCCACGTCGCTGCTCTTCTTCATTTTCAGCCTTCCGTCTGATTTAGCGGCCATGATGCCTCCAAACTGGAGAGCCCTCCTTTATCTGACACCTTTCCTCGCTGTCTCCTCCTCCCGCCACCTCCTCGCCTCGCCTCGGCTTCCCTCCCTGGCGGCGCGGCTCCCCCTCCTGCTGCTCCTGCGCCGGCTCTCCTGCCGC
>NW_006443225.1:2505437-2520452 GCF_000325575.1 Pteropus alecto | reverse complement strand
CCCCGCGGCTGCCGCCCGCGCCGCCGCCCCCGCCAGCAGCAGGAGCAGCAGCGGCCGCCGCGGCGCTCCTCGGACCTGCACATTCCTCTCCTCCCCTCACGCGCGCTCCCTCCTCCCGTTTCCTCTCCTCCACCAGCTGACTCTGAGGGAGAGGATGACCTCATCTCTTCTCTTCCAGCTGCTGCCGCTCCCACCCCGGCTCGGGAGGGGCGAGGGAAGAGGAGAGCCCCGGAGGAGGGGCCAGGATTGAGAAGAGCGGCTGGGTGAGGGTGGGGTTTTGGCGGGTCCCGGGGGCCGGGAGGAGCGGCCGAGAGGCAGCAGGAAAACAGTCGGGGGCCCCAGCTCATGGGATTTCGGAGAACGCTGGGTGGATTTGACTGACAATGGGGGAGGGAGGTCTAGGACTGACAGGAGGGCGCGAAGAGGGACTGGGGGGCGGATCCTGGAGTCCAGCCTTCGCGGTGGTCGAAGGAGAGTGGGCACCGGCGGGTGTCGCGGCGCCGAGGGCTAGGGAAGCGCAGGCCTCTTTGTATTCTGTTCTGGTCTGTGGACACCTGGAGAAGGGCTGGATGTGTAGCAAGGGCTGGGTGTGTAGCTGGGGCCGGCGAAGGATGGGAGACTGGTTTTAACTGGGACGCCAGACCCCCGACTGCCGGCAACGGCAGTGGGTGTGCCCGGCCTTGGAGAGCTGGGGAGGGAGGGCGCGTGCAGGGCCAGTGGAGGCGCAGAGCCGAGCGCTTAGCCTGGTGCGGCGCAGGCTGCGGAGGGCAGGCGGGTCCGCCGGGAGCCCCGAGCCCGCGCCCTCGGGGGCAGGAGCGAACAGCCGGAAGGCTCCGGGCTTCTCTGGTAGGCCAGATGCCCAGGCTCGGGGAGGTGAGGTGGCGGCTCCGGCGTCCGGCGCCTTCCGCTGCCCAGGTCCACGCCGCGGGGCCAGTACCCCTCACGCGCTCTCCGTGGCCGGGAATTGGCCAAGCCAGGAGAAGCAGCGAGCCGGGCGGCGACTCTGAGCACCACCGGGCGGTGGGGCGTGGCCGGCAGCCTGGAGAAATTGAGTACCCACCCGCTGGCGGGGAGTGGTGGAGCCGGGAGCTGGGCCACTTCCCTTACTCCAAAACAAGAATTACCTTCTCTTGAAGCTGTAGGAGTTGAAAACCTGATGTGTTGTCCCACAACTCTCGAAATGACTCGAATAAGTTAAATCTATGATCAGAATGGTTCACCAAATTAGATAAAAAGAGAATATAAAGTATTTTGCTGCTTGAAAAGATTCTTTAAAACCCAATACATATAAGATTCTCATCTCTTTTTCTAATAAGAAGACTTAATTTTTTTGTTTCACTTAATTTGCAATGTAAGAGTAAGGGAGTGTAATTCTTAAATTACACTGTGACTCACATGTTTTAAGACCAGAGGGAAGTGAGGCAACAGGTGTTACACTGTCACTAAGCACCAGTTGTGGTCTTCTAAATCTGGAGGCAAAATATAACACCCTCCCCCTTCCCTGTTGTAGACTCCAGGCTCAGTTGGAACTAGTGTAAGTGCCTTTCTTAATTAGCAGCATTATGAAGTGGGAGTGCACAAATTTCTCTGCATGTAGAAGTATCCACCCCAGACATCTTGTGCAACAGCTCATCTGCTGTTTCAGCCCCAACCTGGACAAAATGGCATTTACCCTACCTTCGCATATATTCTCTTTTATTCTTACAGACTAGTGCCCTGGGTGCTGCCT
Organism: Pteropus alecto; assembly: GCF_000325575.1. Taxonomy (NCBI): domain Eukaryota; kingdom Metazoa; phylum Chordata; class Mammalia; order Chiroptera; family Pteropodidae; genus Pteropus; species Pteropus alecto. Next base: position 2,518,723 of record NW_006443225.1, on the reverse strand, counting down.
TACATGGCCTTTGTCTGACAATCTGGCAGGAAGTTGTTGGGCCGCTGAGCCCATAAACATTTCATAGCATGTACAAATCCAGTATTTCTAGTAAAAAGTATTTAAGTGGTGAATGAGGGTCATTGCAGTACCACTGAGCTTGGCAAAAGGGTCTACTTTTAAATCTAGCTTTAAAATTGGATCCTTTTGGAGTAGGAAAATCCTTTTTTTTTTTTTTGGAAAACACTCTAGTTTTATTTTCCCAAGGTCCAAATCTAAGATTTCATCTCTAGGGCACTATGGCTGATCTTACTTTATGCCAAACCATTGGGGAGAGGAATGATCTCTTAGGTAACTGGGTCCTAAGGGATAGAGTTTACTCTAGATCAAATTCAGGGCCTTAAATTGCAACTAGGCTTGAAAAGGCCTTGCAGAGTATCTGAGGTTCTGAAGGCTTGAGTTGACCAAAAGTTCCTTTAGAGCAGGAGTATTTCTTATTCAAACGTACCCCCTGCACCTAAAACAGCATCTGCACAGACTATTTGTTCAATAAATTGTAGTTGAATGAATGCATGAATTTATAGAAAGATCATTCCACAACAGTAGGAACACTACATTCTGTACTAATGTTCCCATGGAAACAGGAATTATGAGACTTATCCTGTTAGGTTCTAACAAAGAAATAACTAGTAATGGTTTCCTTATTAACATTTATTCAAAACTGATTGGACTCTTTAAAGTATCTGTCTGAACCATCTCTGGATAGTGATGGTGGAAGTTTGTGGAAGGAGTAGATAAGTGGGAGGTCAGAGGAGCAACGTTTGCATCCAGCCTCTGCCACTTACCGGCCTCACTACAACCTGGGCAAATTGCTCGATACACAGGATTAATATGAGGATTAAATGAGATAATGCATATTATTGGACTTTGTATACAATATTGTTCTCAAGAGTCTCTAATCTCATAAGTCTATTATTCACTTCTCAGTGTGCAGATTTTAATACTACATACTGGTTAAGAAGAGCTCAGAGTTTAGACTCAGACACAGGTGTCCTTAGGCGTGTTATTTAACCTTCCTGGCCCCCACACATTTATCATTTGCAAAATAGCACCTAATGTTGTTGCCAAGAGTAAGCGAAATGAGGCATCTACACTGTTTGACACCATGTCCAGAACATTCAAACCTCAACATCCCTCAACATCTTCATCTATGTTGTCCCTCTAACTTAAAAAACAAGCAAACAAACAAACAAGCAAACAAACAAAAAAGCACCAACCCTGCTTAAACCCTGCTCTTCGCTAACTTGAAGTCTGAGCCTGTGCAACTGGTAGTGGCTGGAGAAAGAGCGAGGCCATGCTATTGCACTCTTTTTAGATCCATAATCATAACCCTGTAGTAGAGTCTAGGGACGTTCAGCAATCATGCCTCATCTTCCTAGTCCATTTGTTTTTTTACTCTTTTAAATTATTATTCTTTTTCTTATTTTCTCTTCTCAAACTTTAAACACCTCCTTCCCCATCCTTACTCTCAATTAATGATTCTGCTTCACATTTCATTGAGAAAAATGAAACAAGCTGAACAGAACCCATGAAGCTCTCGACACCTCCCCTGCTCACCAGCATTTGTACCCACATACTTGGTCTCCTGCCTCTACAAGGATACTCAGCTTGTTCATCAGCTCCCATTCTCTCTCATCATTCAAGAGCACAGTTAAGCACTAATGTCCACAATCACCAATTTGCCCTCTCTGCTGGATTATTCCAGTCAGCCTACAAACATGCTCTTATTTATCTACTAGTTAAACAAAACAAAACAAAACGAAACTTCTTTGGGTTTTAATTACCTTTCTAGCTCCCAATGCAGTCCTTTGAAACCTTTTACAACAAAATTCCTCTGGAGTTGCCTCACCCGGCTTTCTTCAATCCCTGCTTTCCTATCCTCTTGAGCACACTCAAATAAATCAACTACCGTTCCACTGAAACTGCTCTTACCAAGTCCGCCGCATCTATCTCCACTTTAGTAAACATCTCAGTTCTCATCTTATTTGAATTTCAAAGGGTTTAATAGTATATTACCTAGGTGATTGCTCCCTGCTCATTGAAATATGTTCTCCACTTGGCTTTCACTATATTGCTCACTCTTGGTTTTTTCCCTGTCTCAAAACCTGCTTCTTTGCTAATTCTGGGTACTTTGCTAATTCTTTCTCATTTCCTCTACCTTTAAATAAGCTCAATCCTCAAATCTTTTTCTATGCAGTCTCACTCTCTTAATAATTTCATGAAATCTTATGTTTTAAAACATGACCATATATGTTGATGACTCTCATATTTATTTCTCAAGAATGAATATGTCCCCTGAACCCCAGAATATATGCAACTGCTCTCTCAACATCTGTACTTGGAGGCCCAATAGACATGTCAAATTTAAATATCTGAGCCTGAGCTGTAGATTGCTTCCCCCACCCCGCCCCCACCAAATCTGCTCCTCCTTCCTCATTTCAGTTAGTGGCAGCTTTATCCTTTTAGTTTCTCAAGCCAAAAAAAAAAAAAAAAAAAGGGGGGGTGCAGTTTTCTTGGACCACTTCTTTCTTTTAGACCCCATATAGCATTTGTCAGAAAACACTTTTGGCTTTACCTTCAAACCATTTTTATTCAACCATTTCTTAACATCTTCCTTGATATCATCCTGATTTGATTCACAATGATCTTCCACCTGGCTTCTTACCTCCTACTGGTCTTCCTGTTTTCACCCTTGCTCTCCCACAGTCTACATAGCAGGCAGAGTGATTGATCCTTTAGAAAAGCAAGCCAGCGTGTGCTATTCATCTACTCTCATCAGGGCTGGCTAGTAATTTGTGAGTCCCAATACAAAATAATAATGCAGGACCCCAGCTGGGGACAGGGAAGTCGACCTCTTTTCCCATGAACCTCTGCCCCAACCCATAGTGGACAAGCAATTCCCTAATAGATTACAGCCTTCACACTGAGACATGCTCAGTACGGGGATCCTGGGTGGGTGAGGGGCTTCTGCTGAATATACCTGGTGCTGCTAGCCCAAGAAAGAGAAGGCCATCACCTTGCCTGAAATGCCATGGGACACATGCCTGACTGCAACGTTCCCCACATCTGTGCCCAGGCCCCACTGGGAGTGGAGGGCAACAGTGAAAATGGAACCTAAGTGAGAATGTAGAAGGGGAGGCCAGGAGGGTTGAAGCACCAGAATATGGTGAATGAGTAGCAGAGAATTCAACCTAGTGAGGCGGGCAGATGGGAGACAGGACCACTTGTGGGCTGAGGCTCCAAATCCTTGGCACACGCTCCATTGTCCCATTGGACTTCACCACAGAACACAAATTCAAGGATTAAAAGATGGCAACTGTAACACATTAATGTTTGAGACCCTCCTAAGCACGGAGGGCCTGCACAGGTCACACATCCTTGAAGCCAACCCTAATTCATATGTATCAAATATCTCATCTTGTACCGTGTAAGAAGGAAAGTTTTTATATTGACATGCAAGGCCCTAATTTGACTTCCAGTCAACTATTTTCCCTTTAATCCTATTTCCTACTCTTCCCCCATTTCCTCCAAGTACGCTGTTCTTACAATTTCTCAAACACACCAGGAAGGCTACCGCCCAGGGTCTTTGCATGTCCTGTTCTTTCTTTCTGGGATGTCTTCTCATGTGTGCATAAGACTTGTTTCATTTTCTTCAAGTCTTCACTTCAAATCTTCCTTCATGAGACCCCTTCACCTCCAGCTTGGTCATTTTTATTTTGAGCAGAGTTCTTCACTTCATCTTGCTTATACACTTTAAACCCTCCCTCTAGGCCCACAGAAAGAGGCCTGACTCTTTTGCCTGTCTACCTAGGGCCCTTGATCAATCCTGATTTCCCATTCAAGGTCTCCCTTGTTCTGTGGTAACTAACATGGGGAAACAGTATAACCTCCCCATTCTATAGAGAGTCCACACACTTCCCACTAGCCATTGAGCTTATCCAGTAGGCTCCAATAGAGACACCACATCCGAATATGCACTAATGCTAACATTTGCCCAAAAGATTTATCTCATGTGAGTTTGGGGAGTGGAAAGCAAAATTTGTCAGGGTCCACCTAAGGTTTCTTTTTATTTTCTTATCATCCAAGTTTAGAGAGGGAATATATGAACTCAAGGGAGAGATAGGGAGTAAACAGAGTCAATATTAAATATTTTACCTCAGTTCATTTGACCCTGAAACGGTGAAGGGGAAATAAAGGACTAAGATGTGTTGTTGGACTGATTATTTGTGTCCCCCAGTCTATGGTATTTTGTTGTAGCAGCCTGAGTAGATGAAGACAGGGTGGTTATCCATATTTATACTTCTCTGTAATATTTCTGTTTATTAATAAAAACCACCTCTCAAAAAAAAGCTATATTTATATTATTAAAGTGACTGAATGCTACTGAGACAGCTGCCTTGATAAATAAACCAATGATGTATGTTCTATAACCTTTCTCTGAAAGCTACCAAATCCAGAAAGCTATCAAACCTAAGATTTTTCACTTAAAATATCAACCATACTTCTGAGAAGTTTATAAAGCTCTAGTCATTTCAAATTAGTACAGAACTACTGTCTGAGATTTTTCTAAGCGTTGGTAAGGAAGCATCATGTTGCATATAGTTGATCTTACTTATTATTCAGCGACCCCCTCCTATATGCCAGGACACTTTTTACTGCATGATGCCAGATATGGGGAAATTTCCTCTCTTTCCAGACATCTGTCCCTTGCCTTGCCCCAGGACCCAGTTTTATAACTAACTTCTCTCTATTCTTCAAGCTTTCATTTAAATGACTAGAATAACATGTAAAAAAAAAACATGAAATAAAAAGTTTGCAACCAAGAGGAAATAAAATAATGTCATACTCTATGATTTTCAAAGACAGTGCCTTACAACTTCATGGTACATTTGTAAAAGAACCCAGACAGACATTATAATACCATTAAAAAAAATGAAGGAGCTGGAAGAAAGGGGTGAAGGGTTAAAGAAGTACAAATTAGTAGTTGATAGATGGTCACAGGGATGGGGAGCACGGCATAGGGAATGCAGTCTGCAGTAAGCTAATGGCTATGTGTAGTAGAGCCATGTATATACTCCGTCCCCAGAGCCTAACACAGTGTCTGGCATATTAAAAGGCATTTGATAAATATTCTGAGAAAAGGTTTCTTAGACAAATAGTCTGTCCCCTTTCCGGGAATCATTAGAGCTATAACAGTGGCTTTCAAAGGCTAAAGCTCCAAAAGCATAGAGACTTCTGAAATGCTAATGAATCAATAAAAATGGCTATTAAACAAAATTTAGGGTAGTGCTAAGGAATTTAAAGTTTAGAAGTAAGTTGTGGAAGGACCAGATGAGTGCTAAAGGATACAAGTATCAAAAATGATCATTAGAAAAATTTGGAGAATTGAATTGCCCCAATAATTTGCTTTCCAAATTGTCATAGCAACACACACTGAGTAAAAGAAAATAAAATAGGATGCAATTTAGGATTTAAAATGAAATCTCAAAAGCTGAGAACACAGGTTTTGATTTGATCCAGAAAAAAAAATAGGGAGCCTTGGTTTCTTTCTATATTTCATAATAGCTTCTGACTGGTAAGTGTGTTTTGTTTCTGAAGTATGTTAGTGAGTTCTTTAGGTCTTTAAACGCCTTTTCCCATGAGAAAAAAAAAATGACAGTGATTAGGTCCCCAAGCCAGCCAATAAAAACCTGTTTAACCCTGACATAGTTGAAATGTACATTTGCAATAAAAAAGCAGAAAACACATCATTTCCATACGAGCACTTAGACAAAATTTAAAATTACTATAGTATTGAATAAGAAAGAGTTTTATTTATATTAGATGCTGGTACTTGAGAGGGGAGTAAGAGAATTAAAAAGCATATAAACCCCTTCAGAAGAAGGAGCTTAATTCTCCTCCTACCCTGTACCCTATTGTAACTTGAACTTGTTAATAACTTACTGCAAAAAAAAAAAAATATAGAGTATGGGAAGGGTGGAGGGAGTGATTTTCCATGGAGAAACATTCCAGAGGAGAAACTAGCAAATATTTCCTTGGCTGAGTCATGTTGGTCAACATCAACAGTGATAAATCACGTTGATAACAGGCACCCCTAATAAGATGGGATGAAGTCACTTCTCCTCCATGATCTTCTTCCCCAAAACCCACCATCCCAGTCTAAACAAGAGGAAAATATCAGATAAATGCTGATTGAGTTACATTCTGCAAAACACCTGGCCAGTGTTCTTTAAAACCATCAAAGTGATCAAAAAGAAAAGTCTGAGAAACTGTCACAACCAAGAGAAAGCTGAGGAAACATAATAACTAAATGTAATGTGGTATCTTGGATAGGATCCTAAAATAGATACTAGTGTCTAAATCAGTGCAATTCAAATAAAGTCCAAAGTTTTACTAATAGTAACATAAGATATTAACAATAGGAGAACTGAATAAGAGGTATATATAGAAACTCTCAGTGCCATCTTTGTAACTTTTCTGTAAATCTAAAACTATTCTAAAATTAAGTTTACTTAAAAAATTGAAAAATTTCTGCATTTAAATAGATTAACAAAATCAAAACAAGTTAAAAGAAAGATATCAGGTGTGAAAGAGAGGATAATCACTTCAATTTCTACAGACATTTAAAAAGATAATAAAGCATAAAACTACCATATGGCCCAGTAATTGTAGTCCTGGGCATTTATTCCAGAAAATAAAAATAATTAAATAATTTATTAATTTTTCAATTTCAGTTGGCATATAATATTATATTAGTTTCAGGTGTAGAACATAGTGATTAGACAATTACATAACTGATAGTGATCGCCAGATAAATCTAGTACGCATCTGACACCATACATAGTTATTACAATATTATTGACTATATTCTTTATGTTATACTTTCTATCTCCCTGGCTATTTTGAATCTACAAATTTATACTTCTTAATCTCTTCCCCTTTTTGCCTACTCTCGCAAACCCCCTTCTATCTGGCAACCATCAAAATGTCCTCTGTATCTATGACTTTTTTGTTTTGTTTATTTACTTTGGTCTTTAGATTCCACATATAAGTGAAATCATTTAGTATTTGTCTTTCTCTGTCTCACTTATTTCACTTAGCATAATATCCTCTAGGTCCATACATGTGCCAGATGGCAAGATTTCATTCTTTTTTATGGCTGAATAATATTTCATTGCATATATGTCCCACATCTTCTTTAACTATTAATCCACTGATGGAAACCTAGGTTGCCACCATGTCTTGGCTATTGCAAATAATGTTGCAATGAACATATACATGCACATGTCCCTTTGAAGTAGTGTTTTGGGTTTCTTTGGATAAATACCCAGAAATAGAATTACTGGATTCTTCTTTGTCTCTTATCATAGCTTTTATTTAAAGTCTATTTTGTCTGGCATAAGTATTGCTATTCCAGCTTTTTGTTTGTTTGTTTTCACTTTTATGAAATATTTTCTCCACCCCTTTACTTTCAGTCCACATGTGTTTTTTGATCTGATGTGAGTCTCTTGTAGGCAGGGTTTGATTTGTATGCAAGGGTCTTATTTTCTTATCCATCCAGCTATGCTATGTCTTTTGAATGAAGTATTTAATCCATTTACATTTAAAGTAATTGTTGATAATTATGTACTTACTTTCATTTTATTTTTCATATTTTTAACCTTTTTTTTCTTCTTGAAGAAGTCCTCCTGACATTTCTTATAATACTGGTTTGGTGGTGTTGAACTTCTTTAGGTTTTTCTCATCTGGGAAGCTCTTTATTTGTCATTTGATTCCTAATGATAGCTTTGCTGAGTAGAGTAATCTTGGTTGTAAGTCCCCACTTTTCATCACTTCGAATATTTCCTGCCAACCCCTTCTGCCCTGCAAAGTTTCTGTTGAAAAATCAGCTGATAGTCTTATAAGAGCTCCCTTGTAGTAACTAACTGCTTTCTTTTGCTGCTTTTAAGATTCTCTCTTTGTCTTTAACTTTGATATTTTAATGATGTGTCTTGATATGGGACTATAGGTTCATCTTGTCTGGGACTCTCTGTGCTTCCTGGACTTGTATGTCTATTTCCTTCACCAGGTGAGAGAAGTTTTTAGTCATTATTTCCTTAAATAGGTTTTTAATTTCTTGCTCTCTCTCATTCAGAGAGATGAAAATTTAAGTTTACACACAAAAAAATGTTCGTGGCATCTTTATTCATAATAGTCCCAAAATGGAAATAAGTTAGACCTCTTTCAGTGGGTAAATGGTTAAACAAATGGTGGTATATCCATATCCACACCATGGAACACTCCATGGCAATTGAAAGACACAGACTAGGGATGTTTAAATTTAGGATTTTGGGGTTGTGGAGGGCAATAAATAAAATTTATGTAAGACAAGGGTGACAAAATAAGAAACGAATGGGGAAAGATTTTTGTATGGAGTTAGTTGGAATTTGGAGAAGGGATAAAAAGAAGAATGGAAAGAATGTTATAATGAAGAGCTGAACTTGCAAGACTGAACAAAATGAGAAAAAGGTGGCGAGTTTGCATGGTGTGGCACCACCAGCCCTGGACAAGCTCAGGTGCAGAGGGTATGCCAGATATGATGTAACCTCAAGCAAAGGCTTTGCCTCTCTGCTTCTGGATACTCCTTTGCAAGATGAGGGAATGGTACATTCAGGGCTTTTCTGAGCACAAGAATCCATTGTTACAGGTGTGCACACAGGCCTGGGAGGGCAGAGCAAAGGTTAGAGGAGGGCAGAGACCTAGGGTGGGGAATATATTCAAATGCAGGTTGCCAGGTGACTGAATCCCATAGCTTAGGTTTGCTGGCAGTGGACGATGGTTGAGGAGAAGCCGGTGTGAGGGATTGGGACCAAAGGAGCAACAGTGAGCATCAACCACTCGTGTTGATAGGATCTATTATAAGGGACAACTTTAGAGACACGTTTTACCACAATATAATGGCTTGAATAGCATCCACCCAAAATGTGTGTGCACTTTGAACCGCCGAATATGACTTTATTTGGAAATAGGGTCTTTGTAGATGTAAGTAAGGTAAAGATTGAGTTCAAATCATTCAGGATTAGGGTAGACCGTAAACCTACTGAAAGTATCCTCATAAGAGAAAGAAAAGGGCACCAAGACACAGGGGGAAAAGGTGATGTGAAGACAAAGGCAGAGGTTTGTGTGATGTGGCCACAATCCAAGGATAACCAGGAGCCCTGGAACAGGCAAGAAAGGTCCTCCCCTAGAGTCTTCTGAGGGAGCATAGCCTGCCAACACCTTGATTTCAAATTTCCGTCCTCCAGAACTGTGAGAATAAATTTCTGTTACTTTAAGCCACCCAGTTTGTGGTAAATTGTTATGGCTGTCTAAGGAAATATTATACACACCTACGAAAAATATGCAGTGAAGAGGTCATAATGACGTAATTAGATTACAATCTGCCTTTTGGAACTTATTGTGGATTTGTTTTCATTCTACCTTTTTGGTGATGTGTCAGAACATGGAATTAATTATCTTGTAACTTCTTGCATTTACTGGCCCACACAGTTGCCTTTTTGGATGCACATTTGACCAAATATGTTTTTGCGTGTTTGTAAATGAAATAAAAAGACAAGTTGGAAGAAAAGAAGAAAGGAGTGCAGTAAAAATAAAAATAAAACTATTATTTTAATAAAAGGAGGGGTGTTTGTGAGTGTGTGTGCATGTGCATGTTGCATTTTGGCATTATTGTATCCAAATCACAGCTCATACAAAAAAAATTGGAACTAAAGTGACTTCCTTGTTACTCAGTCATCTATATTGAAGATACATTTTCAGAACCAATCATGTTATTTGAAATAATATCTTTATTTTATCTAAAAATAAACCTTCATGATCTATTTTCTAGATCCTTTAATGTTGGAAAAATGTTTTTAAATGAGGTAATTCCTATTAATATTTTATAAAACGATAAGAAATCACATCATTATTGAAAGTAATTTTGTATAAAAAAATTAATGTATGATTAAATTTGATGATCAACTAAAGAGAAATATTATGGTTCTTATTTAATACATTTATAGACTTTGTTTATATGTTTTTAATATATCTTTCTCTTTTCTTCCTCTGTCTCTCTGCTTCTCTGTTTTCTTTGCTTTTTAAACCTTCAGATAATTCAGTGAAGTTATTCGCAATACTATTTACCTAGCTCAGTGGGAATAATAATTTGTTTTGAAAATTTGTCACTAATTGTCCTGGATGTCAAATAAAATTATCTCTGAACTCCAACATTATTTCCTTGTAGAAAAGTTATTAAAAGGCAAAAGTAATAAATAAGAAATTAATATCATTATTGTTAAAATAAATAAGAAAACATTTTTAATAAAATCAAAAAGTGGAATTTTAATTAAGAAGCAACAACAATGGTCTTTGAAGAGAATACTGACTTCGAAATAAGCCACTAGGTTGACTCTAACTCTGATTTATGATTAAACGAAATTATAGATCCATTGAATTCAAATTCAACGAAATCAATCTCCTTACAATTCTTTCGCTTTCTGAGGTTTGTCAATGTTCTACATTGTTCTGAAAATACAGAAGCCGAGGTTTTATAATTAAGAGATATGCTAGTAAGAGTAAAGGGTCATTGTATTGAGACCAGGAAGTCTGGGTTCTAAGTGCTATCTTAATAAGATCCCCTGCATTGTGCCTGTGGCATTTGAAGATCCTGGTTAAAAGAGACAGAAATGAACACAAGTTTGGGGCCACAAAGTCATAGGAGATTTTTATGATGTGATTTTTCTAGCCAGGATCATGGAGACAAGGTTTTGATGGTCTCCAACCTCACTCGGGTAAATATTTTGACCAAGGTTTATATGCCAGAAACACCTTCTCCTACATTTCTTAATTCTTCCACTACATTTCTTAATTCTTTTCAGAGTTTATTCTTTCTTTGCCCTCCCTGCAGTGGCTTCCCATCGACACAACAACACATACCCTATAACCAGCAACTGGAGCACTATTAGGAGAAACTACAAGTATAATTTTTATGGCCAAATCTACTTGAGAAGTCTCATCCCAAATTCTTCTCATGAGTTCTTATCATCACACATCCAGAGCACAGAAATGTTTACAATGAATTTGGGCTTTATTTCACACTTTGGAAACAAGGGATGTTACACTAGATGTCTTAACCCTTAATGCCCCAAACTCAGCATCAGAGTCATACAAAGCCCAAACATGTAAAGGTGAAGGCACAATGATTTACAACAAAAGGAGGGTACAAGTTATCAACAGTTGGTTCCAATTAATAATAAAGGAAACAGAAAAATGAAAGGCTAAGTTGTGCCAAATGGTAAAGATCAAAGTGAATAAGTACTAACCAAAGCATTTGTTTGCTCCACATGATAAGCCACAACATAAAGTCCAGATCACCACCAATTCTGATTGCAGCTCCCTCTTTACTAGTCCCCTCTACCACTTGTTAGCTGTTTAACTTGAGACGTGTTCTCTAACACTGTAGGTCTTACTCTGTTCATGTGATGTAAGGGAAGTATAATTAGTGTTTTATGGCCCCATGCTTCATATTCATGTAACACCTACTTCAGGGGGATTTTTCTGGGGAATCAGCAAAGACGCAATAGATTTACTTTCTAGAGTTGACTCTTTCTGGAGACTGATGTCTCTGCTATTGACCTTGAGCTGATTGTCATGCGCATAGTGCATATCACAAGTACCAAGAGTGGTCTGAATTTTTAAAATTTATTACTTCATTAATTCAAACAGTACTGATTGCACACTTTTTAATGTGTGACATTCTGACCTTGTAGCAGCCTGCAGGAAGTGAGCATAGCAGTTCCTTAAGCGAGCCTGGACTTAAACATTCGACTCACCACAACTTCATTCTGAACTGTAATTCTGAGTGCTTATCGTTGGGAATATGCCTTCTCTCAGTAACATTCTCTGAACCTCAGTTTCCTCAACTAAAAACAAATTTTAGATATCTTCTTTTTGTGATGGCTGTGAAACTGCTATTAGACAGTATTAACAATTATGGACAGTACTTGATATACATATGTAATAAACCTGACACCTGGGAGATGAGCATAAAAAGTGAAGAATATGTGAATCATTTCTTTGAAAGCTTTTAGTCCAAACTAACCCAAACTCGAGTAATATAGTATGAAAAGCCTATTGGCAATGCACATAGATAGAATAAAGATGCAAAGTCATGTAGGCTTTGTGGAAGAGATAATGCTTAATGAGGGTTCCTAAAGAATTAGTAGGAATTCATCAAACAAGCAGAGTGGGGAATGCATGCCATGCAGAGCAAGTAGAGTTTCTCAGAATAAAGAGGCATGAAATAGCGTGGAACATTTATTAAACTATATGCAATTAAATTTCACAAGATGATAAGTACATAGGGATGAGATAGTTTTCAAAATGAATCTAAATGGACTATACTCAAGATGGTCAGTGAGAAATGGGTTCATGAAAATCTTAAAAAATTTTTACCCTAAACTCATACCTAACCCTAACCCTAATTTTAACTTTACCTCAACCCTAACTTTATTTCTAATTCTAACACTAACCTTAATACTAACATCTGATCTTAACCTTAACCCTAATACTAACACTAACTCTAAAGCTAACCCAAACCTAACCCTGACCTTAACCCCTAATCCTAACCCTAACTCTAACCCAAAATATAACCTGAATTTGAGCCATTACCAAAGTCCTAATTGTTGTAATGTAAATGCTTCTAGTACTGATATGAGCAAATTCTATTCCACAGCACTTGGTCCCCATGACTCTTAATCTTCCTCTAAATTGACTCCCCTGGGTTCCCATGGTTCAAAGGGAGCACAGAGAGCAGATCCTGAGGTGTTGGGACTCCATGCCCACCTTTTGTGCCCTCCTCCCAAATCAGTCCTGCAGCAGGAGCTCCCTTTGAAGTCTGAGAGAGAACTGGGCCTTCTCCCAGATGCTACTGGGCTCTTTTTTCCTAATTAAGTTTCCAAGTTCCTCGAGAAAAAAAATATATAGCAAACTGAGGTGATTCATGCATGCCTCAGAAAATATGAAGTGTGGAAGGCAGTAGAAATGGAAACTCCCTATTGTTTGTCTAATAAAACTGGAAGTAATTGAAAAACCCAGTGGCTTTACATTGCAACTTCTTCATAATTTAGATGTAGATTTAAAGAGTTTTTAATTATTCTGATAAAAAGATATGACTAAACATGAAAATTAAAATGAGTAACGATGGAATAATTCTCTTTTCTCTCATA
>NW_006443225.1:2496615-2505313 GCF_000325575.1 Pteropus alecto | reverse complement strand
AAAAAAAAAAAGACCTAACAAAGAAAAACACCTAGCAGCACTAACCCAGAATTATAATAGGTATTTAATGTTTTAGTGTTTCTCCTGCTGCCAAAATGCTCTAGTGTGTGTTATAGGTAAATTGTAGAAATATAATAAACCATTTGTCAGGGAGAATAAATATGTGATCACCTTTTATATAAACAATCTCAGGAGAATATAAATTCAATTGAATTAAATTGAATCGTGACAAACTTTTTTAAGGTGATCATAAATGAACATTAGTAAAACATCCATCAAAATATATAGATGTTATTTTGAACAATGGGAAAATCCTAAGGAATTGCATAAATATATTAGAAATGTATAGAGGATTGATGCGAATAATTAAATTAAATAGCATAAAAAGTTTAGTAAAATAATTTTTCTATTCAAATGCAGTTTTTATTTTTTGAATTTACAAAGGAACAAGAACAAAGAAAATTGTGATCTCCCTTAAAAGTATTCTCAGAAAGCAGATTCAAATGAGAAATTTAGTTCACTTAAACATGCTAGGGAAACAGTGGATGCTGTGTGAACTGCAGGATTAGGTTTCCTGCTTTTAGAACTTGCAGGAGATCAGTTGACTTTTTTGAATCAAGATAAAGGGGAATCTACAGCTCTTTCCATAAGTGATAGGAGATCACTTCTTAGGGTACAGGAGATATTTCTTAGGGAAGAAGAGCTTTCAACCAGGATGAGGGTGAAGAATGTTAAAACTTGTCACTCTATGGCTCTAGGATCAACAGTGGGAATAGAAATAAACTATGAATCTTGTGCTGCATTTGAATCCTGAAAGCAATCCTACTGATAATCAAAATTAGTTGAAGCCCTGGAGCTACCTGGTTGAGCTGCTAAAGTGTTCTTGCCAAGCCATTCTTAGGGAGAGTTATGTTTATACGTTGAAAATATAGGTACAAAGAGACCTGTAAGACGGGGAGAATGTGGAAAAGAGGAAAATGCTCTTCATTCAGAAATGCTGGATCGATTACCATGTAGTCAGTGGCTAATCAGAGTACACTGAGCTATCAGGGCAGAACTTCTCGCTCTTGACCACCATGTCTACTCTTAAAATAGAATTTGCCTATGTTGTGCTTTTCAAATAAGTAAACAAGTCAGGTGAAACAAATGAGTGAAATTAACTTGTACCTTGAGGATTTAAAAACAAAAAGCTAAGGTGCACTACTTAGCTTGTGCTGATAGCACATTGTAAGAAATCATTGAAGGTCCCCTCTACACCATAGAACAAAGTATTGACAATTTCACCATTAAGAAACCTTGAGTAGTGTTCATAGTCATTATGTCAGTAACAACTGCAATATATCAAAAGTGTACATATTCAAGTGTGTATTCTTGAAAAATACTCAATTGAATAAAATTCAATACCTTGTGGCACCTTACCCATTATCTAAATGTTATAAACAATGCTAGTAACAGCTTTCTGGTAGAGTAATAATGGTCAAAAGACACAGAATCAAAGTTATTACAATAAACTCAACAAATACTTGTCAGCATAAAAATACATTTTTATTCCTTTATAGATCTTTTACCCTAATATGTTTTAAAACCTCCTGACTTAGATGAACTTTTGGGGTGATTTGCTAACAATGCCTCATAGTTAAATATATAGACACATATGTGAGTATGCATCTACCTTTCTATCTACCTACCTACCTACCTACATACCTACCTGCATACCTACCTACCAGAATCTCCTATATTAAATATATATGTGAAGTGTTAGTTTAAAAAGCAGAAAGAGAAACAGCCTTTTTCTCTGTTAAATTGGATACCCCATTATTCAATATCTGCTTCCTCTTTCCTTTCCAAATTAATCTTGTCTAGTTATTTATTCAGTTGATTTTCCCAACGCTCCATTCATATAAGCAATTTGGAAGTTACTCTCCTCCTTAAGTCCCCAAGGATAATCATTAAAATTAGAGAGGGAAGTTGGCACCCTCACTACTTGAACAATGTTAAACAATGTATTTGAATGAGTTTTAAGGTCAAAATGCATTCTCCACATTGTTGATCTATAATGGATTAGCATACTGATAAGACAGGTGTAGTAAAGGCAAGCTCCTCTGCCTTAAGAAGCAATACAGCTACTACATGAAAGCATTCTTTATCAATAATTGAAAACAAGATCATTCAGGGCTTATTTACACATGATCATATATGGTATTGGAGAATTAATATTGCACACAATTAATAAAAGGCATGGTAATGCTACAGAACACATAACTAGTCACAACAAAGTGGTTTAGCATAGTAAATATTGATACATAATAACCAGGATTAGAAAAAATACATCCCAGCCCTACTGTACCAGTACAAAAGGAAATTATATTTCTGAAGAATTAATACTATGTCATTATTTGTCTACTTGGATCCTCTTAAAAATCTCTTAAATTATTACTTCTTGGGACACAAAGGAACAGAGAGGCACTGCCAGGAAGACCCTGTGGCTCTCTGTTGGGAGAAAGGATATAACATATGGAAGACAGTCAGGCAATAATCATTCCTTAACCTGATTTTTAAAAACAAAAAGTTTTCATCTCAATTCTGAAGTCAGGGTTATCACACATAAACTTTGTATTAAGCAATGATTTGTGAAAACAGGACAAGTCAGAGCAAACGTTTGGTCTATAGGGAAAAATGAAGAGAGCTTGAGCGATATCAGGGCTTGGGTTCCATGTGTGTGCAGAACTAACACTTTTCAGGTATATTTTTATAGTTAATTTTCTCCAACCTCTACACTTCTTATTTCTGATCATAGCAAGAAGCAGATGCCAAATCTTATGAGAAAGGCTGTTCACAGGGTATTTCTAGCCTGTCTGAAAATAGGAAGTGCTAGAAATTTCATAGGAAAGTCAGTTCTTGTTAGCTTTCAGATTCAATTTTTGCAGACCAAAGTGATTTGGTCTACGAAAAGCAATAATATCATAATTATTATCAAAAATGTTAAAAATCAATGTGAGAGGGCAGTAGAACATAATGAAAAGCCACTGGACAGTGGATCAAAAACCAGGAAATTTTTTCTAATTCTGAAATTTACAATGAGACTTTGGACAAATCATTTAACTTCCTTTAGCTGTAATTTTGTCATTTAAGATGAGGAGGTTATAGTAAATCAGCAGTTCATATATTTAACTGCATAAGAGTTTCTTATAAATTAAGTATGTGGACATTAAATAGCAAAAACATAAAAATGGAGATCCTTTTTTTGAAGAGAGGGTGGTTGTCATAAAGCATGTGTTCAATAAATACTTGTTGAATGATTGACTCTCAAACTCCTTTAAGAAACAGCTGAAGAACACCACATGGTATCTTGGCTAAATTATTTTTGAAAATTTGAATAAAGAGTTAAGGCCCTTTTGATGTAGAAAGATCCAAAGAAAAGAGAGAGGGCCCTAGGAAAATGACAGCTAAAATGAAATAGATGCATGACTCTTACTCTGGAAGGTTGCATCTATGCTTTGGTTACCAAAAACAGAAAGTGTGATGCAAACTGGTTTGAGCAAACCTGATAATATGTTGATTAATGTAATAAATCATAGTGGACCCAACTTCAGGAGAGGCTTCATCCAGAGGTTTTCAGGTCGGTAAACTTGAGCTTTCTTTCTTTACGTTTCTCTCAGCTTTGGCCTCCTCCGTTGTGGTCATCGTCTCCAGACTCACTCTCCTCCTGGTAGTATCATAGCTGCAGCAGTTCAGACCTTAAACACATAGCACACTCTGCAGATAAAGTAACTCTCTCTCTTCTGGTAGTCCCCAAAGAAGAAAGAGGCAGCTTCTTTTCAGAGGCTGCTCAGTGAGCATCTCAGTCTTACTGGCCCAATTGCAATGCGTGTTCATCCATAACTAATCAACGGAGGAACGGAGGACAGCAACTGAGCTTAAGTTAAGGCTCACTCCTTCAGCAGGCACGAGAGCAAGACTACTCAAATGACACACCTGAGAATTTATGGAAAGAAGAAGAGGAAAGGCTTTCCAATAAATATTCAGTTCAGCTATTAACACTATTAATTTAATGCATCCCTGTATTTCTCTATAGAGATCTAGTAAAGAATATTTTAGAGAAAAAAAATGGTGTGTTCACATATGATCATTACTCTCTCATCCCATCTTATTAAAAGCCACATCAATGATCTGCTAATAGGTAAAAAGACAAGGTCTTAGTTCAAAGAATTGAGTATGAGTTAGCTTGAGTATATGAAAACTATACACAGACAACAAATTCACAGCATGAGTTTTCATTCATTCTTTACTTAATCTTGCTTGTGAATAGATTATGTATTAAAGATCTTTAAATTCTACAATGTTATGAATGTATTGTTTTGACATTCTTCATAAATAATTATGGTACTCTTATAATTTCATGTGAAGAAATCTGGAAAATAAAATTAAAATTCACTTGAAAAAAAGAAGCACATGGAGAATAAGTGCTGGAAAAAAATAAAAGCAAATTCACTGGTAAAGCTTCATAACAAGGAGTTCACTTCTATCATACTCTGTCAATCACCTGTGTGAAGGAGGGAGAAAAATATTTTTGCCTTACAAATAGCCCAACATAAATTTAGGAGGCAGTTAGCAAATATAATCACTAATTGTAAGGACTAATCCCCACTTCATCTGAAACCCAATTATCTTGCTCTTGCCCTGAAAACTAAATTACTATTTCTAGTATTCATTCGGAAAACTCACTGGTTGCTGTCTTAAGACTTTCCTGAACCACACATGCAATAGATATCCATTGAAAACATGTTTTTAGCTCCCAGTTTTATTAGGTGCCATGAGAAGAGAGAAGGAAACGATTCAGGATTCATATGAAGAATTTTATTTTATTTTATTTTATTATTTTATTTTATTCTTTACAAATATTTGTTTGGTATAAAATTCCGCCCAGAAATAAATATCTGACCCCTTTAAGATATCAATTGGGCTTGTTATGTAGGTGAACGGCAAGTACTGACTGAGGGATACAGAAATAGTTGTTAAAAATTCAGAGACAGACTGTAAAAATGGCATAGATGATAGAAGCTACATTCATCCCTTCCTGCGACCACATCAAAGTTGTAATGGAAACACAGAGCAAACAGCAAGCAGAGTTGTCTGGGGTCTAGATCAACAGAGGCCATATAACTAAGGAGAGAAATAGGAAATCACCCTGAAATAGTAGAAGGTAGGATGGGGCAAAGACGCGAGGCTGCCCAGTCTCCAGCAGCTGAGTGAGACAGAGGCTGTGGCAACTGAGGCCATTCCTCTTACAAGGGCCATGTCCATGAGTGGGCTTTCGCCTTGATGGATCTTTTCACTCTGAGCACCAGCGCCTCGTAGGCTGCTGAGGCAAGGAGGTACCAGGGACTTACAGGGGGACACTGAACTGTCAGAGTGAGGGCTGGAGGTGAGGCTCTTTTCTGGGCAGAAGTGCTGCCGGTATCCATTTTCCTCTGTTGAGCCCTCCCCACTCCCAGTAAGCGGACACAGCACGGCCATAGCTGAGACATCACCAAACTGGATAGAGGTCGATCTGCCCAGAGGATTCCCTGAAACTCCACCTCCCCCCAACTCACGTTCTCATCCAAGCCACATCCAGGTGTGTCCTCAGCGAGTCCTGTGCCACTTGCTGAGCATTGTCAAGACTCACACTGGTTGCAGCTAACCTCGGTTTCTGGCATGGCTTCTTGAGACAACTATAAGTACAGCATCTGTAGATTGCTTGCTGAATCTTAACAGGTGGCTCCAGAAGGGCACAGGCTGAGGCTAAACTTGGCCTGCAACTGAACCCCTCTCAGGACTGTGCCACTGAACACCTACTATACAAAGCCATGCTATAAGACCAGGAGACTTAAGAGCTTTGCTTGGCACATAGAAACAGACACAGAAAGGCAGCCAAAATGCGATGACAAAGAAGCAGAAATCATATGACAGAACAGAACAGAAATCCAGAAATAATGGAGTCAAGCAATCTAACAGATGCAGAATTCAAAACACTGGTTAAAGATGTTTGATGAACTTAGGGGAAGTATAAATGAATTTAGTGAGAACTTTTAACAAAGATAAAAAAAAACATAAAAATGGAAATGGAAATTATAAAAGAGAACCAGTCAGAAATGAAGAACACATTATCTGAGATGAAGAGTGTATGAAAGGGAATCAACAGAATGGAAGAATAAGAGGATCGAAACACCATTATAGAGGATGGGGAAGCCAAGGACACTCCATCAGAATGGTAAGAAAAAATAAGCCAGGACTATAATAACAATTTAAGGAGGCTATGAGACAAAATTAAATGTCAAAATATCCATGTCATAGGAGAACTAGAAAGAAAACAAGACATCGAAGAGCTATTTGAAAAAATAATGATGGAAAACTTCCCTTGCCAGGTGAAAAAAAGAAACATACAACCCCAGGAAGCTCAGAGAATCCCAAGAAAGGGGAGCCCAATAAGGCCCACACAAAGACACATCATAATTAAAATGCCAAAGGTTAAATACAAGGAGAGAATCTTAAAAGCAGCAAGAGAAAAGCAGTTAGTTACTTACAAAAGAGCACCCATAAGACTGGCAGCTGATTTCTCAAAAGAAACTTTTCAGGACAGAAGGACTAGACACAAAATATTTAGTGTGATGAAAACCCAGGACCTACAACCAAAAATACTTTATCCAGCAAAGCTATTGCTTAGAGTCGAAGGACAGATAAAGAGCTTCCGAGACAAAAATAAGCTAAAAAAGTTCATCAACACCAAGCCAGTATTATAGGAATCGTTGGAGAGACTTCTTTAAGAAGAAAAAACATGTATCAAAAATATGAATAAAGAATGATAATATCTATATATATATCAATAAGTATCTCAAGTGGAAAAGAATTAAGTGCTCCAAACAAAATATAGGGAAGCTGAATGGATAAGAAAACAAGACCCTCTACATATGCTGCCTACAAGAGACTCACTTCAGATTGAAAGATGCACACAGACTAAAAGAAAGGGGATGGACCTAGAGGGTATTGTGCTGAATGAAGTAAGTCAGATAGAGAAAGACAAATACCACGTGATTTCACTTCCATGTGGAAGCTAAAGAACAACAACAACGATGACAAAAACAGAAAAAAAAAATTCATAGGTACAGAGAATATTTTGAGGGCTACTAGATGGGAGAGGGGTTAGGGAGTGGAGAAAAAGGGCAAAGAGATTAAGAAGTACATATGGATAGATACAAAATAGTAATGGAGATATAAACATAGCATAAAAAAGTCAACAATGTTTCAAAAATTATATAAAGGAGAGGAGGGGTACTAGATTGAGTGGGGTGACCACTTCGTGAGTTATATAGATCTCTAATCACTATGCTGTGCAACCGAAACAATATATTATTGTATGTCAACTATAATTGGAAAAAAAAAAAAAAACTCAATGAATTGTACAATGTAAATTTGAGCAACTAATTTTCTATTATACTTCAATAAAGCTGGGGGGAAAATCCTAGGGGCAACATGTACCTTCCTTTGAAAATGAAGTCTAGAGTCGTGAGAAAGGAAGCCAAGATTTGAACTGTATGACAGCAGAATGCCAAAGTACCCAAAGAAGCATTATGCCAAAGAGGGAAAGTGGCCCTTTGCCAGAGAACTCTGGGACCCCTTGAGGAGCCAATATGTGCTCATGAGTGTGAGGCTGAGACTCAGAGATAACCAGGGCTAAAGTAATGGGCCTGATGAAGTTCTCATCACTTTCTCATTCTATCTTAGGGGGGTAGGGAGGGGGTGTTCTAGTAAGCAATGGTTTGGCATTATGCCCTTAGAGGGATTTTAATACTTTGCTAAGCTTGTTGAAAGACCTCAACCTATTTTAAATGACTAAAATCCTGCAGATTTCAATGTTATAGTTTTGTGGGGAGCAGCATGGGAAACACCCGTGCTGGTACATAAGACTCTGGTTTCTCAGCTGGCTCTTTGAGTCACCAATGAGTGAGCCTCAGTTTTCTCATCCGTGTTGTAGAAATACTTATACAGTCTCTGAAGGGCTTTTATAGCTTTTAAGCAAAATACATATAAAATGCCTGATGTGTTGTCGGGTGCAAGGGTGTTTGGAAAGTGCTCATTTCTTTCCCTTCCTTTTCCTCCTGTATTTCATTCAAACACAGATTCTGATTTTCAGCTAGTTGTGCCAGGATGAGATGAAGATAAAAGCAAAGAGCCCAGATGAGAGATTTATTGTTATTTTTGATGGATTATTTGGATATTTCAGGAAGTGAAAACCCCTGCTTTATATTTCTTATAAATGAACTAGTTCTTGAGCTGTTGGCTTTCTTTCTGGTTCATAAACCTCTTGGGCAGCAGTTGGGAGAGGCTATCAGTGAGGATTTGAGGGCCGCCTCGTGCAAGGAGAACAGCTGAAGAGGAACATTTTATATTTGAACAGAGGTTCACATTTTGCACATGTAGAAAGCACTGCTGGAAAAATTAAAATTGAACAACGCCATTAATAAGATCCTCTTCAGTGTTTGAGTCACAACTTAAATTCCCAACTTTGTCTTTTTGGGTGCAGGTCCCTCCGAAGGTCATATTGATTCATAAAGGACACAGATACTCATCAGGTAGGCTATCATTTTAAATCCATCTTTAGATTAATTGTATTTCTTTTTTATTTGGATTGACCTGTATTATGGACTAAATGTTTGTT
>NW_006443225.1:2474832-2496595 GCF_000325575.1 Pteropus alecto | reverse complement strand
TGAACCCTGAGTCTCCAGTGTAATGCTGTCTGGAGATGGGGTCTTGGAAGATACCTCAGGTTAGCTGAGTTCATGAGAGTGGGTTCAGGGTTTAGTGTTCTTATAAGAAGAGACACCAGAGTACGTGCCCTCTCCCTCTCTCCTGTATCCCTCCCCGCCTCTCTCACCATACACAGGATGGAGGAAAGACCATGTGAGTATACAGCAAGAGAGCAGACATCTACAAGCCGAAGAGAGCCCTCACCAAGAATTAAATCAGTTGGCTTCTTAATCTTAGACTTCCCAGCCTCTGGAACTGTGAAAAATATATTTCCATTGTTTAAGCCACCAGTTCGTGGTATTTTGTTATAGCAGCTCAAGAAAACTTATATAGCGCACATATTTTAAGATAATAGAAGAATTTCACATTCTAAAATGTATGTTACAAAATGTGAATATTTCTGTTTCTCAGAAATTTATTACCACCAGTCGTATGAGTCCCTTAAGTCCAAAGTCCTTAGCCTGATATTAAAAGCCCTCTGCGATCTGATCCTTAGTGAATCTCCAGCCCCATTTCTTCCTTCTTCTTCTTTGTGTTCCAGGCAAGACAGGTTCCTCCCTCTTGCCTTCTTGGAAATGTCAAGCCTACCTTCTCTCAATTGTTCCTTCCTTTTTTAAACCCTCTCTCATATCCCTTTCCACTCTAAACTCCACTCAAATGTAAAATGCTAGAAAAGAAAGAACATTGATTTTGGAGTCAGCCATCCAGGATCTGAAACTTCATTCCACCTCTTCTAGTCGAACATTCTATGATAATAGATTAAACTTTCTGTGAAAGTGGCGATATCTATCTTGAAAGGCTGAGAGAAAGGTTGGGTGATGTGCATTCTATGTACTGATCATAATACCTGGCAATTATTGGGGGCTCAACAAAATTATTGGGGGCTTCCACTGAAATCTTACCTTGAAAAAAATTACAAGTGTCTGGCTTTTTCTTCCCACATTGCTTTCTATAACAGCTTTAATGTGCAAGGGGCAAGTAGCAGCATCTGTGATACCTAATCACCCCTTCTCTAACCTCCAACCTTCTAAAAACAAAAAATAAAAATAACAAACAGGAAAACTCCAGATGGACAAATATTGTCCCTGAACCAAGAGACAGAGAAAAGAGTAGAAGTTTGAGATAAACACTTGAGTGGAGCTATCAGCAGAGCAGGGCTGGGTGACCATCACTAGGTAATGCGTCCCCAAAATCATAAGGGAACAGAGTCAGAAGTTGACTAGAAGAAAAAGAATGAGCAAACACACACAGAGAAGCAGAGAAACCAAGAAACAGGAGAGGAGACAGGTGTTCCCTAAAGCCGGCTCAGTATCTGTTCTTCATTCATCCACTCATTTATCCAAATATTGCACAAGTATTTACTAAGAGCCTACTATGGGTCAGTCTGGGGGCGGGGGAGAATAAACATAAAAGCATATAAAATTGAGATGTTGATAAGTGTTAGGAGAAAAGACAAAGCAGGGGGAGGAAGATAGGTATAAGGAACAGGACATGTTATTTTACATCAGGTCTTCAAAGAGGACCTCTATGACAGGCAACACTGAGCAAAGAAAGGCCTGAATGGAGAAGCAGTGACCTGTGCTAGTGTCTAAGGAGGGGCATTCTGCACAAATGCTTCAAGGCTGGAGGGCTCCTAACATATTGGCGTTACAGCCAGGAGGCCAATGAGGCTAGGATGGAAGGAATGAGGGGTGCAGTGGGAGGGCCAGAGTTAAGAGAGTGAGAGAGAGGGGACAGGCCATGTAGGGTCTGGTAGAGCCTTCCTGTGCCTAAAGAATCTGCTTTTTCTCCCTGAGTTCTCATAAACCTGTCTGCTTCCTTTAACAGACTTTCTAGTTTTATTTGAGTAAGTTTGAATGAATTTTAGATCATAGAAGTAAAAGAAAAGTCTGTGGAAACATATATTTCTTTTAGCATTTTTCAGTTTCCATCATCCTATAATTAGGTCTGTCTTTTAGTGAACATGCATCCTTGAGGTATGATCAACACATGTGCTTTTCAATTTTTGTTCATTTTTTTTTTTCCTTTGGATGAGATAGGAAAATTAGACAGAGCTGACGTTGAGTATTTATCACACCTCAGATCAGTTAGGCTCTGGTAAAACCCCAGTAGTTTAGGCTCTGGTTAAACAATTTCTCCTGAGGGCAGCCTTGTTAAGAAGAACAGAGTGCTATGGCCTGTTTCAACATGGTTCCTTTGCTTTTCTCCTTGCTGAAAGCATGGGAGGAGTTTTCTCTAATTGTCACTGATAAGGCTCCTGAAGATAGAATTCACAAAAATGTGGGGTCTGCTATGACTAAGTCCTCTCAGAGTTTTAAACTCCTACTCTGAACTCTCAGCAATTTGTCAATTATGGCTTAGATTTCCTACCCAGAGAGGGTCCCTGGGGGTTTATCCCCTAAACCCTTGCTGCATGAAGGTGTCATTCTCTGTGTCTGCCTGTCTGTCTCTCCAATTTTGGAGGCAGCAGTTTGCTAGGTGAGCACAGTTCTCTGGTGGATCTAAGAGAAGTAGCTGATTTCTAGTTTGTTCAGCTTTTTTGTGTATGTGGATGTGCAAGACATGAGACAGATAAATTCCTAGAAAGACGTAAACTGCCAAACTGACTTGAAAAAAAATAAGAAATCTAAATAGATTTATATCAAGTAAACAAATTAAATCAGTAATGAAAAAATACAAATAAAAAAATGCCCAAGACTTGTTTGGGTAGGAGAGGAAAAATAAATTTCCTTCTATTCTTCTAAATTCTTCTGGCTTGACTAAAAACCTAATTGACCTGAGACAGAATAATGGGAGAGAATAGCCAAATTTAATTATACACGTACATGCAGGGGTTCCATAAGAATATGTCTCCCCTGCCCCAAATAGAGCAGTTGAGGCTTATGTGCCAGGGGGATAGTGGTTTGGAAAGGCAGGCAATTCACTGGTAAATGGAAAGAGCAAACATTTGGCAAACAAATTTCTGCCTGGCTACCCAGAAACTATGGGACACAGAGAAGAGTCTAACCAATAGACTTTGCTAGGTTCCTCTGGGTCTGTCACATTTAGTCCATATTATGTTAAAGTGAACGTCCCTTTCTTCTGAATTCCATTAGGCAGGTAAGGGAGAGGTAAAAAGTCTTCTTGAGTTTGTTGGGTTTTAATTGTCTTCGACTTGAAATAATCTGTATGCCAGGGTGGCATATTGTGGGGGGCACTCATTCTGAACCCCTATGGTTTCTTAAAAATAACCAGCTTAAAATAATCAATATCCCCAAAACGGCACATTTTGAGGGTGGCAAAATTCTGCTTCCCCTCAATAGGTTCCCAGGTGAATTTTATCAAACATTTAAAGAAGAATTAGCACCAATACTTCTGAAAATCTTTCAAAAATTAGAGAGAACATTTCTAACTCATTCTTTGAGGTTAGTATTACCTTGATAACACAACCAGACTTTCATTTTTCAGATTCTTTTTGCTTTAAAATTACATACGCCAATACCTCTTTTCCCGTATTTGAGTGGAATTGCTCCACTTCAGAGAGCATATATATCAGCCGTGCGGTCCTCATTCAAGCACAACATTATTTGATGGATTGAATGACTGAAATCTATATAAGAACTCTTTTATTCACACATTTATATTTTCTGAATTTAGCCTGTGTGTGTAAGGAAGAGAATGACTAAGAATTAAAAGGTAAAAAATAAATTCTAAGAAGAGCCCAGATGTCAGGTCTGTGATTTTATTTCATGGATGTAGTCTTTGATAAAGGGATGTAGTCTGTGACAAAGCTCAAGTATATTCTATGACTCATCTATGTATATTTTCGGTTCTCTTCAAGAGATCTTCCAGACACTTCCCTAGAAGAAGGTAGAAATATCAGAGAAAACTTAAAAATTAAATCCCTGGGTCAATATTACATTGAGTGGTTTTTATAGGCTAAAATTTTAAGTAATAGGATGTATTAGTTAAAATTTGGGTGTTTTTTGTCTGGGAAGGGGAATAAACTAAATAATAATAAACCAGGTTATCAAAATAAGTTTACATTTATAGAAATTCCTAAGGATATCATTTTCTGAGGTTAAAAATCCAAACAATTCAGAGAGAAAACTTAATTCAAGTTACTCCCAAAATGGGCATTATCACTTTTTTTTCTCCTTTCTTAGACTCTGTAACTAATCATTCTTGCCTTCGGGCAAGGATAAGTTGTTTTCTTTTATCAAAAAGTGAAATAAGTTTAAAAAATAACTGGCTTCTTACGAGTTCTAATCAGGAAGACTAATTTTTCTCACTCAACCTTCATCTCTTTTTCTTTCTTTCACTCAACTTCTCTTCCTTCTTAACTTTTCTCTCTTCTTTTCTCTCAAACAGATCACAGCTTGCCAGCTATTATCAGCTTCTGAGTCAATCCCTGGCAAAACTGTTTGATATCTCGGTGACCTAATGAGAATTCTCAGGTTCTTCTCAGGCCACTGTTCTTACCCATTGTGCCATCTGATTAACAAGGCCATATTCAGGCACAGGGTAGTATAATTAAGAGAGAACAGAATCTAGAGTTGAAAACCTGTGTTTTAATTCTGTGTCTGTGACTTACCAGTCTGTGACCTGATGAAATCACAGTCTCACTGATTTTCATCTTCCTCATCTGAAAACGGATATTAATGACATCTAACTCAGTGGGGGCTTTGACAACTAAATGAGAAAATATAAAGCTCTCTTATATGAGAGAGCTTTATGTGCTTATATAACAATGTATATATCTATAACATCCGGCTTTTCAGTCAAGAGGCTTCCACACTCCAAATTCCTGCTCTTCGTTCTCAGTTTGAGAAGCAGACGAAGGGAAATAACATCAACACCCTTGATAATGATGGTGACTACTGCTTATCAAAAGCTTACTTGTTGCCACATGACATGTCACATGCTTTACAGGTATCATTTCAATCAATCCTCACAATAAACCAATGAGGTAGAAACTGAGGCTCAGAGAGTTAGGGTCACAAAGTCACTACGTTGTTAAGCTGAGATTTGAACCTGTATCTTCTCCGATATGAAAGCCTGTGTTTCAATAAGTATGTGACCTATTTACCCACAGCTGTTCTGTCTCCTCCCATCCACACCTTAGAGGTCTACTTCTGTCTTTGGCAGGAAAGCTGCACCCACCCTAACTCATAGCAGCAAAGAAAGTGGAAGGCTAGTGTAAAGGACAATGAATAAAGAACATTCTTGATGCTGAAGAAGTGGTGGTGTTTTCTCAGACAGGGGGTTAGTCATTAGCAACAGTGAATCATGCCTTTTGGAGTCACGTGTCTTGCCTTTATGCTATTGTGCTGAAAAAGCTAAAGCTAATTGCACCAAACTATGATAGCTGCCATTTTTGTCTGCCTAGTACATTTTCCCATCCCCTTTCTTGTGAATATAAAATCCCTCTGTCTGCAGAATTTCTTCTCATTCCTTAATGTTCTGATGTTGCTAATAGATATTGTGTCCTAATCCCAACCTCTCCATGAAGGGTGGACATGCAACCTGGGCTGGACCTATAACAGACACCCATCCTTTAGGCAAAAGTTATTAATCTGTGGTTATGGATCTTACTCAAAAAGATCAATCAGAGTCTATTCTCTGGAATGACATTTGGACTGAGAAGAGATGAAGTCTCTTTGTACAAATGATGCTAAGTGGAGATGCTGGAAAGTTCTGTTTTCTTTATACCCTGCCAAAATAATAAGAAAGAATTAGAATAAATTAAAGGAGGGGATGAGGGAGGGGTGGAGAGAGAGAGAGAGAGAGAGAGAGAGAGAGAGAGAAAGAGAGAGAGAGAGAGAGGAGCAAGAGAGACAAGAGAGAGAGAAAGAGAGAGAGAGAGAGAGAAGCAAGAGAGAAGCAAGAGAGAGTGCTAGGTTCCTTTTTCTCCCGGTGAAGACACTGATCCCATTGTGATCATGTAAGGTCATTCTCATAACCTTACATGCACACACACACACACACACATACAGAGAGAGAGAGAGAGAGAAAGAGACTGAGAAAGCACTGACCATATTGTTTTTGTTCCTAGATCAAGTCTTGCTGAAGACCAAGATCCACTTCTGGGCTTCCTAGAAATCCAAACCAACAAATTTCTCTTTCTGGGTTGAGCTAATTTGAGTTGAGAATCTATGTCTTGCAATCAAAGGATCTTGATACAGATAATTTATATAGTGAAGAAAGCTAGAAAGCCTAGAGGTAGAGATAAAAAATATATCAATAGGTTAAGAATATACAATTTGTAAGACAGTTCCACTCCAAGACAAAACACAGATTTGTCTACAGATCCATTGCAAAGAAGGGACTGTGTTTTCTTCCTGGATATCTCTGCAATTTATACTTTAAAAAAGAAAACTGACATAAGTTATAGGGGAAAAATACTCAGGTGACAAAATATTTTAATATGCTAAACATTCAGATATAAAGATTCTCTAAGTTTTTATTCTAACTGCTGGCCTGAGGCTTGTAGAGAAACATTGCCTGAGGGGTATTTATTCCCATCCTCACACCCTACACTAAAAGCCTTAACAAAGCTTTCAGGTCATTTTAGAAAGTTAGTGGTGATGATGGGCATTATAAGGATAACTCTCAAAACTCTGAAGGTGAGTTTTGATCTCAATTAAATTCAAATAATGACAGTGAATCATATCAAATTAACAACATGACCAATTTCCACATTTTAATTTTTGCTTCTTATCCCACTGTGAAATGCTATTAAAGAATGTTTCTAGAGTCTGATGATGTTGATCTTGATACTTTGGCTGGGTAAGATGGGCATAGGAGATTTTTTTTTCCTGAGAAAAGCAGATTTCTGAGTAGATCAAACTTAAAGAAGAAAACTTAGTTCATCACCTTTAGGCTTTGGACTGCATTTACTCATTAAATATATGTGAGATTTTCATAAGCACATAACAATTCGAGATTTCAATTTTGAATCCTTCAAACTAGCTGTTTCAGGGCCACTTTTGCTGACTTGGGCCATGCAGTGGGAAGGTCAACAAATCCAGTCAAAAGATTACTGGCTTTGTGGTCTCTACCTCCTTGAGCTTCGGTCACTTCATTAATAAAATTATAAGATTGTTATAAGTTGTTTATACAGCATCATCAAACTATAACTTTCTACTAATACAAATACCAATACTAATCCCAAAGCATAGTGTTTTGTATTCCTCACTCGTACATTTCAGCATAGTTCAGGTGTTTAATCATTTAATAAACATGAGCTTTTTTAAAATATAAGAAATATATTTTTCTACAACCATTCCAAGGAGAAAGTGCTGACATGTAGTTCATTGATTTGACTTATGACAAAACACATGAAGAAAACAGTAGACTCAAGCATATTTAAGTGCATTTATAATTCTTACTGAAATTTGATTGAAATGTATGGTTTTCCGCATGCTAATATTTTAAGAATGACTATTATATTAAGGAATTGGTTCCCCAAGTTAGACAGTCTACCTCCGGTATTTTAAAGTCATTTAGAAGGAGGTGCCTAAATATTTTACATATTTTTCCCCATGACCTTTAAGCTGCTAAAGAAAGACAAGGATTTCAAATCCTTATCGCAACCAGGAAGGGGAGAGGGGGTCATAAAAAAACTAACCAAAGCAATTCATCTGTCAAGTCTCCAGTGCCAGCAAGATCCTGGTCAGTTAAAACATTCTGAAAACTATGGATTTTATAGCTTTTGCAGATTTTTGAGACTTTTTCATAGCTTAACTCATTTATATTTATTCATAGAATTTTAAAATATCATTTAGTTTTTATAGCAACGTTATGATGTAGATAACTATTATTACATTCATTGTACAGGTAATTAAACTGAAGGAGAGAGAAGGTAAATAGCTTCCACAGGACACAAGCCCACAAGGGGAAGAGCCCAGTGACGAACTTGGGTCAGAAAAATCCAGCACCATGCTTGTGACCCTGACACGACAGTGCCTTGGTGGTGAAGGGGAGAAGGACTAAGACTGACTTTGGAGGATCTTGTGTGTTTTTTATCAGTTAGACCATGAGCAGATTATAAATTGGATATAAATGTTTTAGAACGGTCTCATTGAATGCAGTTTAGAGGGAACTACTAGAGAGTCCTTGTTTTCTTCTAGGATGTTCCTGATAAATGAGAAGGATGTTGAGGCTGTACGGGGAGGTCACCGCAGGGAACACTTGAGCTGCCAGCTAAGGGGTAATGGGCTCGAGCAAACAAAGTGTTCTAGTGAGCGAGAGGATCCTGGTGGGTAGGAGTGCACAGTCTTTAACGTTGGTGAATGTAGCCAGAGGCATAAATGTCTAAAGACTGGAGGATTATGCAAGAAATTGTATTCCATTGATCAGTCAGTCACGCAATAAGGGAAGAAGGGTTATATAAGCCGGTGGGAAATTTATGTTATGTATCCATCTACAGAAAGCCAGAGATTTCCTTCACCAATTCAGAACTGGGAGCAGTCATCGCATTCTGTTCCTGGAGGTCAAGATGTCCAACAAGCAGATGGCCAGGAACAGTCAAGACGAGGCAGGTGGGTGGAAGGGCTGCAGGTAAGTGAGGTGTCAAGTTGCAGAGGGTCTACACACCCACTGATGCCAGCTGGGCTTGAAAGCCTTGTAACTGGGAGGCTTGGATCCACCTCAGATTTCACATGCCGTGTTCTGGGTGGTTTAACCAATGTCATTCTGGAGCTAACACCCATTAATAAACTGCTAGATGGCAATGACAACAACAACAAAAAATGAAACCTTGGACCGCAGCCAGTGAACCAGCTCTCCTGAAACATCGCTTGCAACTTCTCTGCTGCTCCAGATGTGATGTGGATTCCATAAGCAGCGACTGCAATGAATTGAACTGAAAATGGAGAACAGAAAAGACAGGAGTAAGTGCTGCTTTACAGCCCGAGGCCTAAGGAAGATGGACAGAAAGCAGTTAGGCATGGGGGTTACCAGAGAGGGTGCAGCTTTTCCTTCCTTTCTTTCTTTCCTTCATTTTGAAGACAGCAGAATTAAAAATAGAAACGAGCTCAGCAAACAGCCTGTACAGCTGCTAAGGGAAGAACAGCCTTCATTCAAATGCACTGCAGAAAGGACAGCTGGTCACATTGGTCCTTTCAGCCTTCCTCCTATACATATTTAGCAACATAGTGGCAGGATCTTGAATATAAAGCACACTGATCGCTCTCTGAGATAACTCCAATTCAGTTAAACTTTCCTTAAGGAGAATTTACCAAGTCCTTTCCCATTATGCCTAACTTCAGTTCTCTAGTTGTCCTAGATTCTTTGTTTTAATATGGAAAATTTCAGCCTTTAAAATAAGCAGATGTGCAGCTATTAAAATATAGAGAAGTCAGAGCATTAATAGTTGAGATCTTGACTGGTTCGGGTTTATGATTGCATCGAAGAGATATATAACGGTGTTTTCTGCATTTGTTTGGAGTTAATATTCTCTTCTTTGAACATGGGTGATGTACTCTCTAAGTAATCAACTGACAATTCTTAACTTTGAAGTAAGGTATATAGAGGTATCAGGTCCCCACCCAGTTACAATTTGGCGAATGGACTCAGCAAACATGCGTTTAGTGTCGCCAAAGCTGTACAACCTACAGCGTTAGAGCCTGCAGAGGACACTGAAAAACGAAGACATCTGGCTTTCCTTTAGGAAGGTGTTTACACTGAGACACAGGCAGAGCTGGTGCACAAATAATTCATAATACAAGGCAGAATGGGTGAAATGCCAACACACAGAAATACACACACAAACCCGCAAATGTTCTAAGGGATTAGAAAGAGAGAGAGTTTACATAAAGGAGAAGGAATCAGAAAGTGACTTGGAGATGGGCCTGAAAGAATTAGCAGGATTTTGACAGATGAAGCTTTTGGATAGGGTGAGGGGAGGAGTAAACTTGAGAAACCATAAAGTCATCTTGTTCAGATATAAAAGAAAAAGCCAGAAGGGAAGGCTGAGCCCTATAAGAAGGGATTTGAATTTCGGTTTGAAGGGTTTTAAGCATGAAAGGGGCGTGGTTGCAGCTGCTGTTTCAAGAAATGTCCCACATAACTCAGATATTTTACGCTTTATTATAGCTGACCTCTGAACATGGGAAGATCAGTGATAGAAAAGCATAAAATAGGATAAGAGCTTTGGATTTTTGTCATGTTGGTCAAGTTCATCCTTTTTTTTTAGCTTGCAAATGTAAGATGGTTTCTCATAATGTTAGTAAAGAGATAGCAATACATTTCAAACTAAAAATCTTTATTCTAAACAGATAGGAAACATATAGACGAGAAAAAGAAGTATGGTTCCAAAGGCTGTCCCAATAACAAGCATTCATATAATACATTCTGACAAAAGTGGGGCATGTCCTGATTATCTTCATTTTCAGAATGGGAAGCTCAGGGTTTGCCCTCAGTGTCAGGTCCCGGTCCTGATCCATCACCGTCAGTCTTCCATGGCCTTCATCTAAGCCCCGTCACGTTCCCTTCTGTCCTCCTTCTCCAGTAGTTTGTTCAATGGAGTTCTGACATTTAAAAATATCTTGGGGAAGAAGCCCTTCTCTATGCTTTATTTCTCTGTCTTCCTTCTTCATAAATCTATTTTGGGAGACATAGCTTGCAAATGTGGTTGTCAAGGTAAACATTTCTTGTTAGAAAAGAAAATCTTGAAGGATTTTGGACCTGATTAGCAGCATAATGTGGGAGAAAGGCCGAGAAAACAGCCACAGAAAACTCTCACGGACCTGAGTGACTATCATAGCAACAGCACAGGAATTAAGGACAGAACACGACTGAGGCAACTAGAGCAGATATTGGAAGAGTTTAACTCTGAGGAGCCGGGGTAAACACTCAGCAATCACCACATTACCCTAACTCAACAGTCAAAGCCTCGTACGTTTTAACCCTGCCTACACTCAGGTAAGTAATTCAGTGGCCAAAATACTCTGAGTCTTAAAACTGGTAAAAAGTAGCTGACCTAAATACCAAGTATTACAAAGATTTTTTTTTTTCTTACCAGAAAATGAAGAGAATGACAGTGTCTGTGTGTAACACTGATTTATTTAATACGTCAGACTTATCAGAACTCACCTTTCTCTCTCAAGGTGTCTGAGATGGAAGAGTTTCAGAGGTTCAGATGAATTCTCTTTTCCTGACAGTCAGGTAGCTTGTGCCCTCTTAAAGTTGGGGTCGATCGTGCCAGAGAAAAGCCATCTACCAGACAGGTATAATGCTAAAGTAGGAGTGATGGAGGAAACTTGTTCTTTTCAGGGGTATTTTCATTAAAAAAAAAAAAATGCCCAGTGAAAGTAAGATTGCTCCCAAACTATGAATCTTTCATTGCAGAGTTCCAGAAACTTGGATATTGGGGTTGAGTGGGGTGGGTGTGAGGGGAGGGTTGCGAGGGCAGTGAGTGGTGCAGGCAGGTGTTCTCTTAAGCCCACGAATCATACTGCTTTTCCGATTAAGCCCAGCCCTACCAGGATCCACAGACATTGCTGACTCCTAGGGCATTATCTAGGAATGGGGTGAAGGAACTGATGTCATAGTCACTGTCCAATTCAGCTCTGACTCACATTGGCTCTGTGATCTCAAAATGGCAATTTTTTCTCCCTCAGCCTCGGTTTCCTATTCTATAAAATGAAAATAATAATGATAATTTTAACCACAATGATGACAATGTAAATACATAGTATTAGTTATACATTCCAACATGAGTCAAAGCTCGAATCCCTACCCTTCTCCCAACACAATCCCTCCTTTCAATTCTACCCCAAGGAAAAGAGGTCTGATATGGGTCAAGTCCTATCGAGCCACAGGTTGGGATAAATATTTACAGTTTAAATATTTAAAGTTACTTGAAGGTTATTTCATGGATGTCAGACTTTTTGCATTTCTATTTTTTTTTAATTGATAATTCTCCTCTAGGGTTCTAAAGGGGCTTAGCATGCCTCTTATTTGGAAAGAAGAGATCTCCTTCATAACCATCCCTTCCCACCGTTGAACAAGAATAAAAACCAGGAAAAAGAGCCTAGTGAACACGTTTCTTAGGTCCATTCTTAACCTAATACAAAATTATAAATATGTTTTCTCTCCTGTACCGAAGAGTGCTATGCAGAGGACTCTGAGGCCACATCTCAGTCATGAAGGATTATCAGTGTTTGCCGCCGTGTCTCATGGGGACATGAACTGACCCCACCTTCATCTAGTTAGAGACCACTCAGGCTCACAAGGTAAGGACCCAGGTAGAAATTGGAGGCTAAAGCTGTAGCTTAATAATACAGAATGCATTTTTGCCTATAGTGTCTGTCCTACTGCATTATTTTTTATCAGGAATTGATGAGCTCTGGCTAACCCATCAATGATTTGGGATCCTATCCAAGTCCTTATCCTTTGGATGACAAATCTGTCAGTCTTCAGCAAACCAAAGTTCAGGGTGCTCACTGAAGCCTGGGTTCCTTGGGAGCCCCAAATTGTAGAGGCAGCTACACAGCTACTTGACACATTTATTCAAGAGAGGACAGCTCTGGGAGATAGGCTGGTTCACAGGTAGGGCAAGGCAGCCTCATTTAGGCACCTCAAGTTGCAAAAGCGACTGCAGCCTGGCAGACCTGCAGGTTAGAGGAGGGAGAGGGATCCCTCTGGGGCCCAGCAAGCTTGCCCTAGAATAGGCCTCAGGAGAGGTTTTGGTTGGGCCTTTTGGACACTTTTTCTTTCTCCCTCCTTTCCTGGGAAACGCAAATCCATGGACGTAGCTTGGAGAGCTTTCTGTTATAAATGCTCGTAGGAAGAATGATTGTCCTAGACCAGAGGCCTTTTTAAATTTATGATTAAGGTATCAGGAGTACCTTATAGGAATGCAGAAGCTAAAGAGAAAGGGGGAAAAAAGTGTTGGTTAAATATTTATTAAGGATGCTAAAGAGAATAAGAAGACCTAGGGAAGACCTGAGGGCTAGAGTTGCCTGCAGTTAAAGTTTCTAAAGTGAGTCAGAGAAACTGTTTCTGAAGACATTCTCTTTAGAGGAGGCAGTCTGCACAGTTGTGGGACTATTTTTGCAGTTAATCTATTTGTGGGAAACTTCCCCTAAGTGCACTTGAAATTTATTGGTGATAGAATCTTGATACCTGGTACAAACCAGAACTAAAATACCTTTTCTTCTCTCTCTCTTCCCTTATCTCTCTATCTACGTCTTTCCTCCTACCAGTTCTGTCCCTGTTCTCCTGTACAGCCAATAATAGCATACAGGTCGATAAGGCAGCGTGGTTTGGCTTCCGGAACCAGCCCCTCTGTTGGGGAGACATTTACTGTATTAGGTTCTTTTGTGCACATGGGGTTTTAGGCTCTGGAATTTAACAATTTTGATATTTTGTAGATGTAGGGTGGTGGCTGCAATTCACTGCAGTGTTCACTTAGCTCCTGAAACTGAAACAATGAAAATATTAATAATGTTAGCACTGAGCCAGAGACCCCAGGTCACACCAGCTTTTAGAATGGGACCCATTGGCCGGGGCTGAGCAAAATGAAAATATGCAAAAGGAAAATATGCAAAGCTTTGTATGTCTTGTAAGTTTCATGTCTCTAAATTAATCAGAAGGAGTCAAAGAAGTTTATCGGTATAACAAAAATTTATCAGCTAATAGAAAATTTAAGCAACTTATATTATTCTATTTTATGAAAAATGTTAAAATCTAGTACATATTACTTAATTCCAGCTTTTGGAATTTTTTGGTTGATGCATTGAACATAACTCATGATAATAGAGAGAGGGTAGTTTCCTGACCTAGTATGTGATTCAAAGGTATCTTTTTTTTTCTTATTCCTCAATTTTAGCATAATTTACTGCATTGTGGAATACATAGATCTTAATTTTACAGTTATGAGTTTTGACAAATGTATGTACCCATGTAATCTGCACTCTAGTTGAGATTAGACCATTGCGAGATAATAGAAAATATAGATTTGTCTCTGTCCTCATTTTCTGGCACAGGGATCCTAAAACCCTTGTAAATTCCTAAGTGATAAGAGCACCTGGAGCATCTTTTATTCTTTTGAGGTGACTCTGGATGGGCTCCTGGAATGGGGCTGGTCATCAGAACGATCCAAGCATAATTAGAAGCTTGGAATTTTCAGCCCCACTCCCTTCTCACATTCTTTAGAGGGGAGGGTGGCTGGAAATGGAGTTAATAACTGATCATGCTTATGTGATGAAGCCTCCATAAAATCTCAAAAGTATGGGCTTTGGAGAACTTCCAAACACATCTATACCTGGAAGGCGGCACACCCTAATTTCAAGGAGAAAAAGGCTCCTGCCCTCAGGATCCTCCCAGACTTTTCCTTGTGTCTTTTATCATATCCTTTACTAAACTGGTGAATTTAAATAAATGTTTCCCTGAGTTTCGTGAGTGGCTCTAGCAACTTAATCAAACCCAAAGAGGGGTCATCGGAACCTCAGATGTATAGCAGGTGGGTCAGAAGCACAGGTGACAACCTGGGCTTGCAACTGGAGTCCGAATGTGTGTGTGGCAGCAGGTGAGGACAGTCTTGTGGGACTGAGCCCTGACCCTGTGGGATCTGACACGATCAACCTGGAGATAGTATCAGAATTGAATTAAATTGTAGGACACCCAGCTGATGTTGTAGAAGATTGCTTGGTGTAGGAAAAACACATGCATACATTCAGTGATCAGAAGCGAACTATTTTATGTGAGCAGTAAAGGAGACTCACAGGAGAAAAACACATAGAAAAAAAACTGTTTTTTTTCCCTACTTTTTTACATAGGAAGGAGAAAGAATGGTGTTTTTCATTTTAACCATCAACCTAGAAAGTCACTTTGTCCCCCTTCCACTAAACCTCTCCCCAGTAAGAGGCAACCACTGTTCTTATTTCTATCACTATAAATTAGTTTTACCTATTCTTTGAACAACATACATATGGAATCTTACAGCATGTACTCTTTTTACGCATTCTCGATTTGCACAGTATCATGTTTTGAAGTGCATCCATGTTGTTGGTGTTGGTTCTTTTTATTATTGAGAAGTATTGCATTGTATGAATGTCATATTTCTCCATTCTCCTATTGATGAACATCTGTTATTTTCAGTGTTAGAAAATTATAAAGTCACTATAAATCTTATTATACTAGTCTCTTATAGATACAGGCATGTGGTTTTGCTTTGTCATAAGAGAGTTCTGTGCTTATTTTTGTAAGAATCAGCATATTTCTTTCCAAAATGGTTGTACCATGTGCACCCGCACCAACAATGTATAAGAGTTCTAATGACTCCACATTTGGTGGTGTTGGCCTTTTTAATTAGTCACTCTGGTGAGATGGAGTGGTATCTCCTTTTGGTTTTAATTTGCCTTCTCCTGATAACTAATGATGTTGAGCATCTTTTGATATGCTTATTGGCCATTTAGAGATCTTCTCTGAAGTCTGTTAGAGTCTTCTGCCATTTTTACTGTTTCTTTCTTGTACTTTTTAATTTTTTTAAAATATATTTCAGATAGCAATTCTTTGTCAGATACAATAATTGCAAATATTCTTTCCCATCTGTCATTTGCCTTTTAATTTCTAATCTTATCCTTCGAAGAACAAAAGTCTTTAATACTGACAAAATTTAATTTGTTATTATTATTATTTGGTTCTTAAAGTTCTTAAATATCCTTACCAACCTTAAAGTCACAGATATATCATCCCATAATTAATTCTAGAAGCTATGTATACTTTCTGACTTTACATTTAGGTCTATAATTTTTGTTTAATATATTTATACTTTTTTTTATTAAGTCATAATGAAGGTATAAAAGTTTACTTTTTCCATGGCTAAGAACTCCATTACATATTGAAAAAAAAGTGGTGAAAGGGGTATATCTTTGTCTTATTTCTGATCTTAGAGGGTGTGAAAGTTAATTTTATGTATTAACCTCACGTGGCCATGGAGTTCCCACACATTTGGTCAAATATTAATCTGAGAATCTCTGTGAGAGTGATTCTGGAGATTAACATTTGAATTGATAGACTAAGTAAAGTAAAGCATATTGCCTTCCCCCATGCTGATGAGCCTCATCCAATCAGTTGAAGGCATGAAAAGAACAAAAAGGCTGAGCCTTCTGAGAGTAAGAGGGAAGACCCTGTGACTGTCTGCCTTTAAGCTCAGACATTGGATTTTCCTGCTTTTGGACTGAGACTGGAACCATCAGCTCTCCTGGGTCTCCAGCTTTCCTACTGCAGATCTTAGGACTTAATCTCCATAATTGCATGAGTGTGTGTGTGTGTGTGTGTGTGTGTGTGTAAGTATATATGTGTATGTGTATGCATATATATGTATACATACATACATACATGCATACATATGTGTATGTATGTATACATATATATGCATACATATACACATATATACTTACACATATATACATACACATATACATATGTATGTATGTATGTGTGTGTGTGTATACATACATACATACATACTGTTTCTTTGGAGAACCATGACTAGTATGGGAAAAAGAATAATTTTTACCATTGGGTATAATGTTAGCTGTAAGCTTTTTCCATGCCCATTATCTAATTCAGGAAATCTCTTCTGCTTACAGTTTATTGAAAGCTTGAAATTTTCATTTCGTCAAATGCTTTCTCTTCATCTATTTATATGATACGTAATTTTTCTCCTTTAGTATGTTAGTGTGGTTAATAACATTAATTGATGTTTCTTTGTCAAATCGGTCTTGCCTTCCTAGGTAAACCCCATTTAAAGATAATATATTAACCTTTTTACATAATTGCTATATTTAATTAGCTAATAATTAATAAAAGTTCTTTATGTCTACATTTATTAGGGATATTGGTCTTTAATTTTCTTTTCTTGCAATGTTTCTTGTCAGGTTTTTGTTTTAGGATTATGGTAATATAATTAAATGAGTTGGGAAGAAATAATTTCTGTTTTCTAAAAGATTTTGTCTAAGATTGCTATTATTCAAGGTAGCCATCTGGGCTTCAAGTTTACTTCATGGAAAAGTTTCTAATTAATTCAATTTATTTAATAGAGAGCTATTCACATATTCTATTTCTTCATATGTCAGTTTTGATGCATTTGTCTTTCAAAGAATTTGTCTATTCTATGTAGCCTGTAAAATTTATTGGCATAAAGGTGTTTATAATTACTTTCCTTTTAATATTTGTATGATTAATAACTACTTCACTCCTAATATAGTAACTGGTTTTTATTTATTTTTCAACAACATTGTTAGATATTTGTTAATTTTAATAATATATTCAAGGAACAGAAATGATATTGTTCATTGTATCTATTGCTTATTTTTTATTTCATTGATTATTGCTCTCATTTTTATCATTTCCTTTCTTCTATTTACTTTGGGTTTAATTTGCTTTAAATTTCCTAGTCTCTTAACATAGGAGCTCTAGTCACTGACTTTAAATTTTTTTCTTTTCTAATATAAATATTTAAAGAAAACATTTTTTCTAAACACTCATGTAGCTACAGTACATAAATTTTTATATGTTGTTCCCATAGTTTCATCAAAAATATTTTCTGATTTCCCTGTGATTTCTTTCTCAAAGGGCATTGCATAATGTATAATTATATGGGGAATTTTAAAATATCTTGTTATTAATGGTTTCTAATACATATTATTTTATTCTTTTTAAATTTATTGAAGTTATAAATGACCCAGAATATGGCATACCTTGAAAAATGCTCCATGTGCATCTGAATGTGTATTTTGCTCTTGTTGGGTAGAGTGAACCATACATGTCCAAGGTTAAGATAATTGGTGGTGTTGCTAAAACTTATATTCTTTTTGATTTTTAGTTTAATTGTTCTATTAATTACCGAGAGAGGTGTTAAAATATTCACCTATAATTGAATTCGACTACAGCTCTCTCAATTCTTAATACATTTATTTCGAAGCTGCTATTAGTTAAAAAGCATAGGATTTTTATGTTTTCCTGGTGAATTGACCTCTTTATCCTTATGAAACGTCTATCTTATCTCTGATAATATTTCTTGTCTTGAATTCTGCTTTGTCTGATATTAGTGTGATCACTCCAATTTCTTATTTTCAGTGCTTTATATTTTGTATCATTTCCATGTTTTTACCTTTAGCTTTTCTTTATACTTAAACTTTATACTTAAACCTGCTATGTTTTTATTTAGTCTGAAAACCTCTGATTTTTAATGATAGTGTTTAATCCATTTACATTTAATTTATTTTTGAAAAGAATTTGTTTATATCTATTATCTTTTCATTGTTTTCTAATTGTCCCCTCTACTCTTTGTTCCTTTGTTCTTCTTTTCCTGCCTCTATTTTAAAAAAAAAAAATTCGATTTTTATTTTTTAGTATTTCATTTTATTTCTTTTATTGGCTTTTTAGACACGCTACTTTGTTTTATTTTTAGTGGTTTTTCTACGAGTCATCACAAACACATTTAACTTATTTTACTCTACCTTGAAATAATATTATACCACTTCTTGTAAAATATATATTGCTATACTTTGAGCCACACTCCTCCTGTCCTTTGTACTGTTGTAATTTTTTTTCTTCTGCACATGTTATAAACCCATTGATATAGTGGTCATTTTGTTTATTTTGCTTTAAAAAAGTCGAGTCATTTACTGTAAATATAAAAAAAGAAAAGTTGTCTTTTGTTTAATACATTTCTTTCTATAGAGTCAAGTTTTTTATGGTATCATTTCTTTCCACTCAAAATATTTTTTTAACCTTTCTTAAAGTGCAAGTATGCTGGTGACAAATTCTCACAGTTTTCATTTATTTAAAAAATATTATGAATGTACCTTAATGTTTGAAGAACATTTTTTCCTGAATAATAGAATAGAATTATGGGTTATTAATTACTTTTTTCCTTTAATGCTTTAAAGATGTAATTTTATTACCTTCTGATGCACATTCTTTCTGATTAGAAATAAGCTATAATTCTTATTGTCGATCATCTCTATGTAATGTGTCATTTTCTCTTGTTGCATGTTAGTTTTTTTAAAAAATTTTTTGCAGTTCAGCAAACTGCATAAGGTCTTATAATTATTCTGCTTGGATATTTATTTTAATTTTTTTGATCTATGGGCTTATAATTTTTATCAGCAATTGGAAAATGTCTTTTTTTTAAATGTTCTCAGCTTGATACCTAATTGGGTTGTATTTTCTTTCTTTTATTGAGATATAATTGACATATAACATTGAATTAGTTTTAGGTGAACAATATAATGATTTGATATTTGTATGTATTGCAAAATATTACCACGTTAAGTCTAGTTAATGTCCATCATCATATATACTTGCTATTAGCGTTGTAACTGTGGTCTAAGGCTTGCTGACTTTTCCTCATTTCTGAAATTCATCCTTATCCATAGCTAATCAACTTTTCTGTCTGACCACCCCTGTATTAGGTACTTGGCCTCATTTATGGAAGTTGACACTGTTTCTAGATGATCTATTAAAAGATAATTTCTTTCTATAGTTCAGTGAATCTGGGCTCACTTATATCCACCATCCCTTGCTACCTTGTAGAAAACATGCTCATATTTTTATCTGGGCTTTTCTTGTTATTTCTGGGGAAATAAAGGTTCCTATCTTTTTCAAAATCCTAACCAGAAGTACATCTTTTAGAGGTGGGCTGGAGCAATGTCAAATTGGTACAACATGAATACAAACAAGCAAAGACAAGTTTAAAAACTCGCCTCAGAAGGATGCAGAGAAGATTTTTCTGATAATATGATGATCCTCTTTCTTGGGTATGAAATTGGAATCATTATGATCCTCCATTGGTGAAGAAGAGCAAAATCACCTTCATCTTCTCACTTCTGTAGAGGAGAATTGCTGAGATAGATCTCTGCCTACGACTATGGGGTGGAGAAGGTAGAAGTAAAGTAAAGTTTGGGGGCAGTTCTTGCTTTGTGTGGAACTGTTGACTCTCGTTCTTGTTCAGACTTCATGTTTTCATTTTGGAATATTTTCCGCTCTTACAACTCATCCTCCATGCAGTTGGTGACCCAAGATTTATTTATGGCCTCCTCACACTTAGGAACAGGTGACTCTACCTTTACATGATCAACTGGGAACAAGGGTTGGATCAAAGGACGAGGGTTTAAAAGAAAAAAGAACATTCATCTTTCTTTCAGCCCCATAATCAAATTAAAGATCACAAAAGGATATGGAATCCAAGCTTTGAATGGTGTTAGAGTCTTTCTTTGCATGGAGAATTTTGTGAGGTCAACTCCTTTAAAATATGCGGTAACTATAGACGG
Source organism: Pteropus alecto (assembly GCF_000325575.1). Taxonomy (NCBI): domain Eukaryota; kingdom Metazoa; phylum Chordata; class Mammalia; order Chiroptera; family Pteropodidae; genus Pteropus; species Pteropus alecto. Next base: position 2,476,285 of record NW_006443225.1, on the reverse strand, counting down.
CTGACCAAGAAGTCCTTATTTTGAGAGTTTAGCCAAATGTTTTTCTCTAACAATGCCTAACATTTATTCCCTGGTATTGTTGTGAGAAACAGATGATAAGCTACTATATAGAAAAGGACTTTCCAATTTATAACATCTTCCATGAATAATAATAACTATTTAATTTTATTATTTTATAACCTATATTTTTGTAAAGAGAGAGATTCGTTGGAGCACACCCATTGGGAGATTGATAGTTCTCTGTTAAAGGGAGAGAGAGCTGCCCTAGTGAATAGACTTCCAGCCGTAATAAGTTTTAGTTGGGCATCCAACATCTATCTCTCTTGGGTTTGGGTCACAAAGAGAATGTGGAAAAACAGAACAGAACCTCCAGGCAGCTCCAGCTCTTTCTGTCACAATATTTTTTCCTTAGGTTGCACTATCCTTTAATTTCAGAGCTGGTTGTCACTGCCAGTTACTAGGTGACTCTTGCCTAGGTTGGAGGATGGGGGTATCTCTCTTTTCTAAAGAATGTAAAATAAGCTCTGTGGGATCCAAACAGAAAAGTTGAACTCCATGATGGTAATCGTGTGAATAAAACCTTATCTTCTATCTTTTTCTTGGAGACTGAGAAAGATTTGTAAGGTTTAAAATCACTAAAACTTCTGCCTTGTATCCTGACAATATGCTCCATGAAAGCAGTAGCAGGGTCATCAAGGGCAACCCACATTTAGGAGTCTAAGAGTGAGTATCCTTAAAAGGCTTATGCCTTTATATGTCCACGTGCAAGCAGCCCATGTAGTGTGGGAATTAGCCCGGTGAGCTTTGTGGAAGCATTTGACCCTTCATGTGACAGTTTGCTTTTCTCACATATGGGGGAGATTTAGAAGTCTGCATATTTGCTAAAAGTCCTTCCCCCAAGCTCCCTACACACCAGATTGCCTGGTGAGTTTTAAGGATCGAACTTTTTTATTTTCTTCAAAAACATAAATGAGCTCTCTTCTATGAATCTCCTTTAGATATAGTGCTTTAGTATCTAAGTCATAGCTAACAAAAATAAAGTAGCATTTACTTGAAGAGGTTATCCAGGTTCTTCCTCTGAATGCTGGTTTTCACCAGACATTTAGTGTTCCCAGGCCATCTCAGGGTAATACAAGGGTCTACTTGTTCATAATCTGACTATTTTATGCTCCCAAAACAACCTAATAAATATTAGCCACTATTATTATTCCTCTCAATACTATAAGAAATATATACTTCATTATCTGCATTTGATAGAACTATCAATTTAAGTAGGACAACTTCTCCAAAATTACAAGACCGCCAAATGATAGAGATGAAATTCAAAATACAGAGCCAAATCACTTAACCATTACACATGCTGTCTCACAGCCTCCCAGTAACTTTCTAAGATTACCCAGCTCATCAGTATGGAGCTGGGATCCAAACTAGGTCTTTCTGACACCAGTCCCAC
>NW_006443225.1:2455770-2474810 GCF_000325575.1 Pteropus alecto | reverse complement strand
CTTTCCACTTCATCTCATTTTTTTTCAAGATCCAGTGAGAATATAACAGGCAGCCTTCAGAGTGCTAAGAGGTAAGCAGCTCTGCATAGATTGTTAACAACTTCTTCAAAAAGTAGAAGCTAAGATAGCAGCATTTGTTTCACATTTTACATTTACAAAACACTTTCAAATGTTCAATGTTTTCAGTGCTCACAATAACCCTGAGAAACAAAAATTCTTATTTCCATTTCCATTTGTGGAAGCCGTGGCCAGTGATTCAGGCTATTTACTCAAAGGCATAGTATTCAACTCACAAACATTTTACCTTTCAGAAAGTTGAGTTCTTCCTTTCCTTTGAAATGAATCAAAGAGTCATTTTTGTGAATGTGAAATTTGAATGATTATAGACATTTTTTTCAACTTTAGCATGGGGTGGGCATTTGGACTTTTCTTGCCAAAGCAGAACTTAAAACCTTACCTGTATTACCTCATTATAGCCAAGATGTTAATGGATATGTAAAGGTATATACAACACAGTATCTGCATAATAATGATTAGTTTCCTTCCTTCTTTTTGCTAATTCTGTTTTTGCTAAGGCTGCAGTATACTCTGCTTCCTATAGTCTTTCAGAGAAGGTGGACAAACAAACTCACCAAGAGTGTCCTTTCTACTACAGGTATGCATAGCAGTGGGGGCGCATTCTCATGACACTTCGGGGTCTTTCTAGGGGTGAGGAGAAGTAAAATCCTGGTAGATTTTAGCTTCTGTGCCTGGGCTGTCATTTGTAAAGGCTGCTCACTTCTCTATGTTGGCTGCACTTTCAACTTTTCTAATCTACTTAATGGAAATATTTGATTTGCTAATATGGAAGATAATACCATGTGGGTTTCCCAGTTCAACAGCCTCCAGGACAAAACAAAAACAAAAACAAGAAACCGAAAAACTCCACAAGAATGATAGCAACAACAAAAACATCCAGGATTGCGATCCAATCATTGAAAAGAGATTAAGAAACACATTATTAATTCAAAGACAAAGAAAAAAATGAAGTGCATGTTCTAGAGAAAATGAAAAGTAGAATACCTTTCTGCCTTTTTCAAGACATGCTTCTGATTAGAGAGAGGATCTCTATATCTCTACTGCTTTCCAAGATGAAAATTTTAAGGTGAACTCAGCTCTCTAAGTCAGAAAAATGGTTAGTATCCCCTAACACTTAAACACTGCCGTGTGATAAGAAAAAGACATACAGTTTATGCTCTAAATATAACTTAGAAATTTGCTTTTAAGATAGCATTGTCTTTTCATTTTAAAGTAATAACCAAAATGAAAGTTGAAGCAATTTTCATAAAGAAGTTGCATGAGTTCCAAATTTTTACTACAACTATAATGACTGTAAGATAACAGTGACAAATTAAATATCTTTTATATGGTTTCACACACAATTTTAGTATATTTATAGGACTATATGTATATTATAATATTTACAATATAGTAGAGTCTAAAATTACATAGATAACTTTTTCTTTCAGTGAAATATATTTTGATTTTTGACTCTTTAGAAAACAACATTTATGAGAAGGTAAATTCTGAGAAATAAATATCAGTTAAAAGTTTGCAACAAGTCCATATGGCGTGAATGTTTTATGTAACAGTTAAGTTATTGAGTGTTTATTGAACTTAAACTTTGTGCTACATACTGTATTTAGTGCTAAGGATACAGAGATAGTGGGTTAAACCATAATTGCTATTTTTTTTTTAAGTTAAAAAGAATTAATGGTAATTTAAACAGCACCTAATAAGTAAAACATGATCCTTGTCCTCATAGGGTTTAGTCTAGGAAGGAAAACAGACTTATAATAGATATGTGCAAATGTAGGGTGAATAATAACCCATGTGGATTTTTAAGGGTAGGTTATATTTTTTGAAAGTAGGAGTAGAATGGGTGGTATAGCAACAGATGGATTAGGTTGCAGTGGGTCAGAACATTAAACATGAGTTGTAAGAATAGATACAGGACATCCAGTGCATTACTTTTTGAAATTTGGCTTTGAAGCTGAGAATTGTATCTGGATACTGGTGTGGTTCAGGACATATTTATTTTTCTTTTAAGATGGGAGAGAGATGTTTATGGGCTAGAGGAATAAGAGGTCAGGAGGAAAGTTGTGGAGAGTGACCCTGAAGAGGCCAGAGGAGGGAGTTTCTGGCACTAACTGTGTGAGTCCTGAGATTCTGTATACTATGCACATAACAAGTAAGAAGCGTGCAATAAATGTTTCTTAAACTGAAATAAAAACAATGCTAGATTTTTATATCTAATTTTTGATGGTATGTTGGTCTTAGGGAAAATCATGGATAAGAGTCAATTTGGGAGGAAAAGTCTTAAAATTTTATTTCTAAATTTCTTAAGTAAATAATGTTATGAAAAGAAGAGAAAACAAATACTTAAAAAGACTTTGAACAGAGCCCAAAGTTTAGTAAAAGAACAATGTGGGGTAGAAGCAGAAAAGAGAGCAGAGAATGAGCCATGCTTAAGGATTAATGAATGAAGACCTGGATAAGAAAAAGATATTAAAGATGAAAAAAAAAACATCAAAATGAGAGGAGCTTTTAAAGTTCAGAGTATAGTATTCTAGAAAAGGCAGCAAGAAAACGATTAGTTCCTGTTGACAGAAAAGAATGTTATTACTTCATGCAATACAATGGCTACCCCTTTGTCTGACAGAAAGCTAATCCATTTAGTGTGCGAATGTAGAATTTAGCAAATGGTTGTGCTATGCTAAGAAAGCAAAATGTAGGAGGAAGTTCATAGGATGATTGTTAGGGTAAGATAATCCTAGTTTTTAAATTAACAGGAAGGAGAGAGAGAGAGAGGGAGGGAGGGAGGGAGGCAGTCAAGGAATGGAAATCTTTCTAAAATTCTGAAGTCAAAATAAAATAAACTAGAAATTTTTAAAATATTTCAGACCAATTCAACTCCCAATTCTGAGTTTTTCCCTTCATTGAGAATTCTCTTGAAAGGACAAAGCTTATGTATTATCTCCACTGTATAAACAGCAATAAGCACTGCTCTGCTGGTGGCCAGTGGGACCCAGAGTGCTCTCTCCTCTTAAGCCTGTCCCTTTCCCCATTTTTCTATCTGTAAGACATCTCCATGGATCTCAATATGAACACTCTCCTGTAATTTATTTAGCCTTTTAAAAATGATCCTTGTTTTTGAAAATTCTATTTACTACGTGTCAAAATATCTCTTCTAATCCCAACTTTCCCTTTCCCCGCAGGCCTCAGCACTGCCGACTTCCCTGGAGGTTGTTACTAGACAGGTCATGTGTCCGAGTCACCAGTGAGGGTGCGCTGGCTTCTGGCTGGTGCCAAGTGTGTGTGTGAATATGTATGTTTGTTACTACGTCAAAGGGGTACCTGCTGTGCAGCACCCATTCTGCCCGATGTCCCTCACCTTGCCACCAAGGGGAGGAGAACTGACTTTAATAAGAGTTGGAACCTCCAAACTGCTGACTCTTTGTCTGATACCCCAGAGATCAAAGAGAGAGAAGATAGAGTAAATTAGAGTTATTATTTAAACAAAGTACAGACATTTTGAGAACATGAACTTCACCTCAGATGGATCTAAGCTCAAATTCTGATAATAGCCATTACCAGCCCAGAGTGTTCAGTAGTGACTTCACTATTCTGAGTCTCAGTTTCACCAAACGTACAAAGAAGACAGTATAATCCTCATGAATAGTGTTAATTATTAGAAATGAGATAAGTAAAATTCCTAGCACTGTTCCTGGCTCAGGGAAACCACTCAATAAATAATGACTATTCATATTATTTTTATATGGCCTATATTTTCTCAATTCTTCTAGAACATTAAAGTTCCCAAAAGACTGTCTCAACGCAACATCAAGGGTCTTGATGAGATGATTAAGACGGGCAATACATCAGAGTTGCTGTAATGTATACCCCAGAGTTGCCTGCTTAGGAACACACTGACAGTGGGTCAATACTGCTAGCACCAATACCTCCCTGTCATAACATTCTGCTTAAACAATCAATACACAAATAGAAAGATCTTAATGATTTAACATGTCATTAGCATAGTGCAGTGTCTTCTTGGAAGGCAACTTTGAATTACAATTGGGAATTTGAAGCAAGTGATTTCTTTAAAGGCCATTCTGCTTTTTTGGCAACTGTCCATTGACAGCATGTTACTTTTGCTTTCTTTGTCAAGCACAGAAAAACAGGAAGCACAAAATCAATTGGGGGTGGGAGAGCTGACAGAGAAGTGGGCTGTTTCTTGCAGTAGAGTCTGATCCACATTACTCAACAAGAGATCACTTTGAACTAGGCCTAGGTCTCCCGTCAAGCTGCTCTTTTGAGCATTTTTGGACACATTGAGAAATTTTTCTGCACATGTGGGGTTTCTGGATCTCTCCTCAGGACCAGGCTTTTTAAAAAATGCCTGCTGGGTGTACAGAGCAATGGAATAAGTGGGGGATGAGAAGACTGAGACATGGACATAGATCCAGCTTTATAATAAATTAGCTATGTGACCTTGATATCTAAACCACCTATAGTATCTGTTTTTTCAACTCTGAGAGCACTAAACAAGGAGGAGTTTCACACTCAAATTTTGAATAAGGAATATACTGTGGAAAAGCAGTGGAGGTGACCCCGAAAGGCTGTTCTGGGCTGTGCTCAAAGGAATATCTTGTGCGCAATCTAAAGACATTCAAATTCCATTAAACAATAGTCATGTGCCAAGAGAGGACACTTGTTGTCTGTCAATTTGAGTCCTCTGAACCAGATGATGTGTAAGGTCTTTTTTAGTTCTGTGATTCAGGCCGTGCTGGCACCAGAAAGTATCATCAAAGGATATTGAAGGATGCAAAACCAGAGCGACTTGCCAAATAACATTTAGCTATGCATTATAAGGGAAGCTTTAAGCGTGTAAAAAATAAACATGCTCTAGTTGTACTAATTCTAAAACAAAAACTAAATGGATTTCAGTTTAATTAGAATTAAGTCTAGGATTGATAGATGAATTTTCAGGAATGTTCAAGTATATAAAAAATGTAGTACTTTGAGAAAAAATGTCTATTAGGTAATATTAGCTCCAGAATCATTTATCATCTTCCAGACCATACTTCCCTTAATGGCCACTCAACAGGGACTCAATCTATCTGTCTCCATTAAAAGAAAGAGGAAGTATTTATTTATAGAACAACTAAAATATCCATTGTTGCTTTATTCTGCATTTGAAAATAATGAAGAAACACAGATGCTGCTTCTCAAATTCTTCTGCCCAACTAGGACTTTATTGATCTTTCCCAAGTCAAAGGAATAGAAACCTAAAACACAATGACCCAAATTATCACCTGGTGGACAAGTAAAAAAATTACTTATACTTTAAACGGCTGCTTGATTCTGCAACACAGCATGTCATATAGATAAGCGAGTTCCACGGAACATCAGAGCCAAATTAAGATTTTTTAAAAAACTTTCTGCTTTGAAATAATTATAGGCCATAACAAATTGCAAAGAGAGCACAGAGAGAACCAACATACTTTCATCCAGTGTTCTCCTACTAGTTAACTCGTAAATGTAGAGTACTATATCAAAACCAGAAAACTGACATTGGCATAAAATATGTGGATGGTTGTGTCATGTCCTTGCAGGTGCAGATTTGTGTAAACATCACCACAATTGAAATACACAATCATCCCACCACCACAAAGCTCTTCCGTGTGGTACCGTTTCGTAGCCACACTTATCTTCCTACTCTCACTATCCCTAACCCCTGGCATTAATTTATTTTCCATCTTTATAATTGCGTCATTGTGGGAATGTTATATAAATGGAATCACATGGGAAAATATACAGTGGCTTTTTTATATTAGATTTTTTTCACTTGGCCTAATGTCCTTGAGATTTTTCCAAGTTGTTCCATTCCTTTCTATTTTTGTGCCTTCTTTTATTGCAGAGTGGTATTCCATAGTATGGGTTTGTTTAACCATTCACCTATTATTGGACATTGTTGGTTTTTGTAGTTTGGGGCTGTTTGAAATATAGCTGCTATAAACAATCACATGTGGGTTTTTGTGTGGACAGAGTTTGTATTTCTCTTTGATGAATGCCCAGAGGGCAATTCCTGGGCTATATGTTATGTTTAGTACGTTTAATTATTTTTTAACAAACTATCAAACTGATTTCCACCATGTCTGTACCATTTACATTCCCACCAGCAACGTATGAGAGATCCGGTTTCTCTGCATCTTCACTAGCATTTGATATTTTTCTTATTTTAAAATATTAGTTGTTCTAACAGGTATGTAATGACATTGTATTGTGGTCTTAATAGCTAGTGACATTGAACATTCTTTATGTCCTTATTTTCTCTCCATCTATCTTCTTCAGTGAAATGTCTCTTCATGTTTTTGCCCATTTTCTAACTGGACGTTGGTTTGTTTTTTATTGTTAAGTTTTGAGAGTTCTTTATATAGCCTAGAGATAAGTCCTTTAATACATATGCGGTTTGCAAATACTTTTTTCACAGTCTGTAACTTTTCTTTTAAATAATTGCCTTAACGAGCCTTTTGCAAAGTAAAATTTTTAAACTCGATGATGTCTAATTTATCATTGTTTTCCTCTATGGGTTACGTTTTTCATGTCTGAGAACTCTTACTGAATCCCCAAGTTCCTAACTTTTTCTTCTATGTTTTCTTATCTCTAAACATATTACGGTTTTATAGTTTACATTTAAACCTATGCTCCCTTCTAACTTATTTTTTGCATAAGGCATTGAGTTTAGATTGAAGTTTACATTGTTTCTTTTTGGCTTATGAGGTCCAATTGCTACAATGCTATTAGTGGAAAAGGCTTTTCTTCCTCCACTAAATCACTTTTGCACCCTTGTTAAAAATCACCTGGGCTATTTCTGGGTTCTCTAACCTGTTCCATTGACTGATGTGTCCAATGTCACCAGTATTGATTATTGTAAATATGTAATAAGTCTTAAAATCAGGTAGACTGAATTCCTCATACTTTGTATTTTTTTTCAAAATTGTTTTAGCTATTCTAGTTCCTTCACATTTCCTTTTTTTTTTTTTTTTACTTTTTATAAATTTGACTATTATGTGTCTTTGCATGAATTTCTTTAGATTTATCCTGTTTGGAGTTCACTCAGCTTCTTGAGTCTGTAGATTTATTTTAGCAAATTTCAGGAATATTTAGTCATTATTTCTTCAAATACTTTTAGCTTCTTTCTTCTAATAGCATAAATGTTAGATCTTTATTCTTATAGTACCCTAAATCCCTAAGGCTTTATTCTTCCCAGTCCCCTCCCCCATCTATTTTATGTCAGTTGTTCAGACTGGGTAATTTCTCTAGGTCTGTCTGCAAGTTCACTGATTCTCACCTCTTTCACCTTCACTTTGCTCTTGAGCCTATCCATTGAGTATTTTATTTTGGATACTATATTTTCTCGATGCTAAAATTTCCATTTTGTTGTCTTCACCTATATTTCTTTGCTGAGATTTTCTATTTTTTTCGTTCATTTCAAACATGTCCATAATTGTTCATTTGAATTAATTTTATGATACTGCTTTAAAACATTTATCATAATTCCAACATCATTGCCATCTCTCTCTCTCTTCTTGTCTATTGATTTTTTTTCTCATTAAGATTTTCCTCGTTCTTATTATGATGAGTGATTTTAATTGTAATCTAGATACTTTGGGTATTATAAGAGTCTGGATCTTACTTAAATCTGTTTTATGTGCTTTTTTTTTTTGACACCACTCTAGGAAAAGAAAGTGGGAGTACTGTCTCATACCTGCCTTACAGAGTGTGGAAGCACCATATCCCCTCTTGATCTGCCTTTACACTAGGGGTGATGTAATCCTCATTATTGCTGGGTCTTGGAAGTTCCTGCTCCCCACTCGGCCTTCACTGATCACCCTGGCTAGGAGTGTTAGGAGTATCCTGTTACTGCTTCCAAAGTGACCTCCCCTCACACCATGGGGGAGGGGATGACATTGTTATCCCTACGCAGTGTGTGGAAGAGAACCTCGTTGTTATCAGATGACGGGGGAGTCCAGGTCTCGTGGAAGCGGGGGCCTCGTTACCATCCAGCACGAGTGAAACATTTGGCACTTCATTCTTTTCTGATATCAGCCTGTCCATGGAATCGGGGCATCTTATGAGGGTGGAGAGGGTGGAAATCTAGGCTCTGTACTCAGTCTCTGGGGCAGAGGGGAGGAGGCAGCCACACTTTTTTTTTTATTTTTTATTTTGGTGTTGGACTAGAGTAGAGTGGTTATTCCCTAAAAGATTTTCTGCATTTCTAGACTGCTCCTCCCCTGGCATTTGACTGAGAGAGAAACATTTTTACTGAGGATTTTTTATTTTTTGGTTTATGTGTGTGCCCACTGGCATTTCCAGGTTGCTAGCTTCTCCAGTGTTCAGTCTGGGATATAAGAGGCAAAAAGAAAACCCAGGGATACATCTCCATGTCGTTCCCTGGGACCTGATGTCCCTGGTCAGATTCTCTTCTTCTTTCTACCTTTCCGAGTCTACTTATGTTTGTTATACATACAATGCCCAGACTTTTTAGTTGCACTTAGTGGCAGGAATATGGAACAATTTTTCTACTCTATCCAGAAGGAATTGTTCCCACAAATCAAACATGTTTAGTCCAGATTTTTCACATTGTCGTACTGGTGCTTCTTCAACCTTTGGGCATATTTCCCAGGTACTTTTTGACTAAATTATGTAAGGATATAATAACCGGGAGATAAAATTGTTTTAATTCTAAAAACTGTGATAGCCAAAAAAAAAATCAGGAAAGGAAAATATATTTTCACTTTGTTCCAATCAAGCATTTATCTGGACAGCACAGTACCCAACAGTGTTCTTTCCATTGCTTGTATTGCTCCTACTTTAAAGCAGGACAGGCATTTAAGGGAAATGAGCTGTTTTAGAAAATTTATGTTTCTTTGGGGGTTAAACTTATACCAGACAGAAATTTAAAGACCAAAGAAAGTGCTCTAATAAATAAAAATGTGTACTATAACTGTATACTATACTCTAAACGTACCTCCATCTTTGAATAGCACAAGGAAAATGTCAAAGGACTTCCTAGCAAAGGTAATTCTCACATAGGTATTAACAGCTAACATATGACGAGATTTAAACTGACTGGCACAATGTTGGTGTCAGTTGCATATGCCTCACCTGATTTCCAATATTGGTGTCTTAGTGGCAAAGGCATTTACTTTTCTGCTTTCCTGGATTTCTAATTGAAAAGGAAATGGAAATCCAAATTAATGTTTTGGCAAAACAGTATTTAAATGATAATGAGCATATGTATTCATTTGTGGTTAGGCAGTTGAGTATCATTTAGATTAAGATTAAACTGAGAAGTCTACAATGTGATTTTCTACTTAATTTTACCCTCCTAGACACTGCTCTGCATAATGAACTTGTTCTGGAACACACACAATATTTTGAAAAGCTTTAGATCAAGACACAAATTTTTATTTTTAATTATTTATTCTTAATTTACCTAATTACTGCTCTCACTGGTTTGGATGTGTCTGAAATGATCGATACTTCTAATACCAAACTAATTACTTATAACAAGATACAATAGTACACAATAAGACACAACTTTTCTTTGATTTTATGGTATAGTTAGTGAAAGTCTTTTGTGTTCCTGGAGTTCACAAATATTTCATACCAAAATTAGCAATATCTATTGTTCTTAAGAATTTCTTGTAAAATTATCAAAACTGATTAGAGATTTTTAATAGCACATTGTCTATAACTTAATTTTCTAAAAGCAGATGACAATGATTCACTTCCTTTCAAAAAATAATAATATTAAGGCTACGTAATTAAAGATTAGGTAATACTGCACATACTAACAAACAGGGACAGGTCACATTACCACCCTGTGGAAATAATGCAAAGTAAGTATAAAAATATTTTCTTTTTTCTTTTAATATAGAAATAAATCATAAAATACATAAGAGATAAGCATTTTGCTGTTTGCAATTATATCATACCAGGACCTTTTGAGACCAGTGTTAAATGGATCTAATAGATTCCCAGACTTCAGCTTCTAATTATGTTTCCGAATTAAACAAGATGAGATGCAGGAATGGTCTGTTCTGTGCATGATGCTGGATCTTGTGATAAGTTTTACATGCCTGGATCATCCAATTAAACCTCATAATCTCTCTCAGTTACTATAGGTCAGAGAATCTAAGTTTTGTTTTTGTTGGAGTGAATGTATTATCTTTTCCCAAGTTCTTCCAATAGATAAGCTCCACAGTGGAAATAAAATCAAGTTCTGCTGACTGCAGCTTTGCCTGTTGTGCTGAGTCCAGTTGGAGCTCCTGTATTTGCTATAAAATGGAAATAGTTACGATGCTATCTAACAAGAGGCAAAAATGCTTGGCTGTATCACTTCTCTTCCGAAATGATTTTAGAAAATTGTTAACAAATTGATAATTAGTATAAGAATGAATTTTTTAAAACAAAGAACAAATCACCTGTGATTTTTAGTGTCACCAGTGAATATTCTGTTCCGTTTCTGAGCAGGTCTGAGCCAGAAATAGCTGTTCCTTTGCATTCACGGGCGCCTCCCTCACAGCCATCTTTTTCAAATGCCAGTCAAGGCCTTTCCCCCTTTCACAACCAATGTTGCAAAAGAATAAAGACAACTGCTTCCATCCTGAATACACCTGCTAAAGGTTACATCATGGTTAGCAAGGATAGAATCCTCATCTGCACCCTGAGAGAAGTGTGACAAAACTTTCATTGTAAAAAAAAAAAAAAAAAAAGCTGACTCTGAGTGAAGCTGAGTCATAAGCTCCAACTTCCTCTCTTTGTGAATAAACTTGAGAGTTCATGTTAAAACCATTTTACATACTATTGGAAGTATAAGCCTTTTTTGAGAGGAGCATGTCTGACTAACTCTTCCCTGAGTTAGAGTTTCTATGATGCAAGAAATTCTAAATGCAAGAATCTTTTATCAGAAATTCCTTGGAAGAGGTGCTTTCAAAATCAAGAAAACCACAACTCAATACATTAGTCGTTTTTACTTTTAGAGTGTACAGGCAGATGATGTACCACCTAAAATGAAGACGCAGACACCCTTGCTGTCAAATTCTTCCAACTTAAAATTCAATCTAAACTTCTCTGAATGTATGAATTGGTCAATAAGAGGAGAGTTTGGCCATCAGTGAAGACAAGCAGCAAGAAACATGATTATTTCCAAAGCTGTCTGCAGGCAAGTTCACTTTTCAAGGGGCATGTGGTATAATGGCAAATATATATTTAGTCTTTATCTGAGTTCCTTGCACAGAGCTTCTAAAACCTTTGGAATTTCTTGAGTGATTCTAGCATCTTTTGTTATTCATAACAAATCCCGTTCAATCATACCAGAATTTGTGCTAAAGAAGTGCTTTTTGAGGACTCCTAGATAGCTTCAGGATGACAGCTGGCTGCCAGGAACACCCAGATATGATTAGAAGGTTTGGTTGGAAATTTCATTCCTACCCCTGCTCCCCTTGCTGACCTCTGGGGAGAGAATAAGAGCTGAGGATTGAGTTCTGTCACCAATGGCCAGATGTTTAATCAATCATGCATATATAATGAAACTTCCATTAAAAACCCCTTATACAATGGAGTTCAGAGAGTTTCTGGGTTGGTGACCAGAATGAGGTACAGGGAGGACAGAACGCCCAAAAGAACGTAGAAGCTCTGGCACCTTGCCCTCTCACCCCCAAACTTTGCCCTTTGTGCCTCTTCTATTTGGCTATTCCTGAGTTGTGTTCTTTATATTAAACTAAAAAATATAAGTGTTTTTCTGAGTTCTGTGAGTCATTCCAGCAAATCAAAGCTGTAGAGGAGTGATGAGAATCTCCAAGTTGTAGCCAAGTCAGACAGAAGTGCTGGGATTCTGGTGACCTGGGACTTGCAACTAGCATCTGAAGTGAAGGCATGTTATTGATCCCCTTTACTTATGGGATCTGCATTAACTTTGAATAATTAGTATGCCAGTCTAATTGGGATGCCATAATAAAATACCAAAGACTGGATCACTTAAAGAATAAAAATTTATTTTCTCACGGTTCTGGAGGCTGGGAGTCCAAGATCAAGGTGCCAGCATGCCCATTTTCTAGTGAAAGCTTTCTTTCCGACTTATAGACAGTCATCTCATTCATATACTCTCACGTGGCCTTTCTTCCATGAATGTATGCAGAAAGAGAATGAGTGAGCTCTCTGGGTTCTCTTCATATAAGAACACCAATCTTACTGTATCAGGAACCCACACCTGTGATCTTATTAAACTTAATTACTTTCTTATTCCAAATATAACAACACTGGGGGTTAGAGTTTCAACATATGAATTGGGGGTGGCACGAACTTTCATTACATAACTGAATATATTATTATCATAGTTATTGTCTGAGAATTGAAGAATTGCTATCAAAAAAATAAGATATATTTGGTGTCAGAGAAAAAGGCACTCAGGATGCAAACAAAATTTATCATTAGGAAAAGGCTTGTCTTTTGAATAGGATTGCATTCTCGTGGACTTTTTTGCTCGTTAAGTTTATGGAGAGATAGAGATATGAAACTGAATTGCTCTTCAGCTCTGACTAGGATGACCCACTCAGAACCCCAGACTTTCAGTTCCTTGGCCTCTTCCTGTCGAAAGAATTTATTCTCTTAGCCTCAGCCATGCACTCTCAATGTCACACCTACAACTCGTCACCATTTGAACTTGATTCAACCCCAAGTATCCCATATTCTTCCTCAGCTTCCTTTTCTTCCATACCCTTGTCACTTGTTTCCCACTATATGGTGTTTCAGACTCAATGGGGCCTCCGAGGATACCTCTACAGTGTCCCAATCACTCAAGTCTCCTTTCTGTTTTGTTTCCTTCTTTATCAAACTTCGATTTCATGTTCCTACATTTTAGAGACCGTTTTGTCACTACTCTAAACTCTTTCTTCTTTTCATCATAGCCATCGCCAATAATTACTTCAAAATTTCTGTATTTTCTCTAGTCTACAACCCCACCCAACCATCCCTTCACCAAGCAAAGATTAAACCTTCTACTTAACAGAAAAAGTTGAAGGTGTCATTTGAAATATTCTTCAGCTTTCAAACCCATAACCCTGCCTGTGTCTAGAAACACCACTTTCTTTCTTCCTGTTTGCTTTATCAGTGCCTCTCTTCTCATCCTGCACCATTATCTTGCCCCTCAGAAACCTGAAATTATCAGTTATCCCCTTTATCTAATATAATCATTCACATCTATCAAACCTCTTATTGCCATCTGTGTTTAAACTCCTCCAAACTACATCACATAAATAATAAAGAAAAACCTTTATTTATTACACATTCCTTTCTAAAACCTGACCTTTCATTCCTCTTCTACTTTATAGAAAACTTCTGGAATGCCTTGTTTCTACCGATTGGCTTCATTCCTTCCTGTTCTGTCTGGTTCATTCCCTCATGTTTCAGTCTCCTGATGTCTCTCTAATCTGACTTTGGTTTCTATATTTCACAAAAACAGCTCTTGTTAAGGCCCCCACACCTTTATATTACTCCAAAGAACATTTTTTTGTTTGCTTTTATTTTACTCAAAATGAGAAGCATCTGCATGCAATCCCTCTACTGGGTGTTTACCCCAAAGACTTGAAAACTCATATCTATAAAGATATTTGCACACCGATGTTCACAGCAGCATTATTCACAGTGGCCAGGACATGGAAGCAACTGAAGTATCCTACGATAGGTGATTGGCTAAAGAAGCTGTGGTACATATATACAATGGAATATTACTCAGCCAGAAAAAGAAATGAAGTATTGCCATTTGCAACAACATGGATGGACCTCGAGATAATCATGATATGTGAAATAAGCCAGACAGAAAAACTTGAAAATCACATGATATTACTTATATGTGGGATGTAAACCTAAAAGCACCAAATGAACAGGACAAACAAACAGAGACCCTTAGACATGGACTATAGACTAGTGGTTACCAGAGGGTAGGGTGTGGGGGAGGAGGGGGGAAGTAGATGGGGTAAAGAGGGTCAAATATAAAGGGGTAGGGGGAGGATGAAGTGAGTAAAGGGGATCGAATATATTATAGCTGAAGGAAACTGGACTTTGGGTAGTAAACATACAATAGAATATACAATTGTGAAATTATAATGTACACCTGAAAATTATAAAATTGTATTAACCAATGTTACCCAGTAAAATTAATTAAAAAAATAACTTCCTTTCTGAAATACGTCCCTCTACCACTTTAAGTGGCACCCCACTCTCCTTCTTATCCTCTTTCTGGGCAATACCCTCCTCTTTATAACCGTGCAATGCTCATACTTATCACAGCTCATCTTTATGCCCTCTATTCTTTTCATTTTGTACTTCCTTCCTAGACAATCTCATCCATCCTCAAATACATCTTCGAACCAAATATTGCTTAAGTAATTATAGCTCAAGTCTCTCCTCTGCGCTCTAGCCAGCATGACAAACCACTACCAACAAGGCAACAAAGGCATCTCAAACTCAACATGACTAAGACTGGACTTATGGCATTACCCTCCAAATCCTGTTCTTCTGCTATTTCAATTTATGATATTTCTGTCTTTCCAGACATGCAGTCAAAAGCCACAAGGGTCACATTTGTGGCTTTTCCTTTTTTTACTACTAATATCCAATCCATTACCAAATCCTGCCGATATTCTCCCCTTAATGATTCTCAAATCCTTTCTCTTCTTCCCTCTTCAGTTAATAGTTGTTTCTAGTTCTACCATTTATTAACTCTTGATTGCACTGTTTTATTCTGCAGACTCTGGTCCACTTCCAATTCATTCTACACACTACAGCCAGAGTGACTCTTTTTTCAAAACTTAAATCTGAGTTTTAATAATCCTCGAAGTTGCTACATGGTCTGGCCTCTCTGATTCTCTCTCCAGTTTCATCATGTGTTCTCATACCATTCTCTTCCACTCTGTCTGCTTGCCAGTCACACTGGACTTCTTTTATTCTCCTAAATTTTCTAGGCACCTTTTCTGCACAGTGTGTTCCTCTGTCTGGAAGGCCGTGCCTCTCCTCCCTCCCTTCTCTCTACATTCTCATCTTCCTTGTCTACTGATCAGTGCTGTGACTTCCTGACAGGAAATCTCTCTGATACCTAAGCTAGGCCAGAAGCTATAGTTCAATGCTCCCCAAATACCATGTTTTTTTTTTCCTTCAGAGTACTAATCTCACTTTGTAATTATACACTGATTTGTGTAATTTTTTAAATTAATGTATGAGAAAATTGACTATAATTGTTTTTGTATCCCAGGATCTATCATAATGTTTGACACATACAGGAATTTAATAAACATTTTTCTTAATATGATAGTTATAGTCACATAAAAGGGTGCTATGATTTTTTTAATGAGCAATTTTCTTATTGCTTTTTCATGTAGGCTAGAGAAGGTAGATTGTGAATTTTGGGGCTGAAGAGAATCAAGAGAGAAGCTAGAGAAGAGATCACTAACCAGAGTAGTATGGAGTTTTGATAACATGGTGGTGGAGAAATTGTCACCAAAGGGTGATCTGTGATGGACCATGGCCAGTTATCACTGGGAGTAGTGATATCTAGTCAACTTTTTTTCTTTTCTAATCTGAAATCCCTTTACGACACAGATTTCCAGAAAATTAGTTAATCAGTACAGGCAAGTGTCTTATTATTTCTTGGGAATATAAAGAAGATTTTTTATAGGTTCCGAGATAAAATAATTTATCAAGAGAGTAGTTAGATGGCAAGAAGTGATTAGGGTAGGGGTCTCAGTAGCAGTAGTTTGGAGTAAGAGATAATAAATGGCAATGAGGAGAAGAAATTCTCAGAAATATTTGAGAAATGACTAAGTGTTCTATCACATGGGAACCATAAGGTATTTTATTCAGATATTAAAAGGAAGGTATGATTCAAAATTTTAAAACAAAATAATCAATTTGTACAAAAAGAAAGAATAGCTCAAGATTTAAACATTGATAGTGCTGTTCATTTAGCCAATAGATTTAAGAATATTATTCCATTGGCAAATGGAGAAAAATACATCAGACTGTCTTAGTCTGATGCCATTATATATTCAAATTACTTACTGATTTTTCCTTGATATGACTCCAATTTCTCCACCAATTTCTCCAAGCAAATTTCTGATTATTACTGGCTTCCCACATAAAACTAACCAAGAGACAGTGCCTTTCAGTGTTTATGACAGTTCATTTCTCACTGTAAATTAATAAATCGATGTTCTGCTTTTCCCTGTCCACCTCATGCATGTGTTTATCTTAAAGACAAAATCATTTTCCATTTGTTGTTGGAATCAATTTTCAATGCTAACAAGGTTAAGAGCTAGCCTCTGTACTGTAACATTCTACCAAAGACATGTTATCCTTTGAGGTCCTATCTGAGTGTGATCATTTCCCAAATGATTCTCCTCTTTCTCAGTTGAGCCTTTTCTCTGTTCATTCACCCTACATACAAGGATCTACATTAAAATTTT
The DNA here is from genome assembly GCF_000325575.1 of Pteropus alecto. NCBI lineage: Eukaryota > Metazoa > Chordata > Mammalia > Chiroptera > Pteropodidae > Pteropus > Pteropus alecto. Next base: position 2,458,239 of record NW_006443225.1, on the reverse strand, counting down.
TTCATTATAAAAGTAAGTATAAATATGGTCCCTATTTTGAGAGTTTACAGACTATTTAGAAAGAAGATACATCTTTAGAAATTCCTTCATTCAAAATATTTATTAATAAATAGTATTATTAGTTAATTATATAGAAAATAAGTGCCAGTATAAATAAAATTATTCTAAAGTAAAATAACTGCATTTAGTATTTAAAAAAAAATAAGTCATCTTACAGCTAGAGAAATCAAGGAAAAGTTATTTAGAAGAGGTGAGCATTGAATTAGACTTGAAAGATGAGAGAGATTTCAGTAGGAAGAGATTTTAAGAGCAGAAAAAGCAAGAGTAGAGGAGAACAGGGTGTGTTCAAATACTTCAAGTAAAACAATACCACTTGTTATGAATTGAGTTGTCCCCCTCCCCGCTCCAATTTATATTGAAGTCCTAACCCCAATACCTTATTTGAAAATAGCGTTGTTGCAGATATAATTATTTAAGTTAAGATAAGGTAATTTAGGTGTACTCTAATCCAATATGACTGGTATCCTTATAAAAAAAGGAGACATCTGCACACAGGAACAAACACAGGAGGAATGCCATGTGAACACGAAGACAGCCTTCCACAAGCCAAGGGGACTAGAACAGGTACTTTTCTTACAGCTCTTAGAAAAAACCCAGCACTGCTGGCACCTTGATCTGAGACATTGAGCCTAGAGAACTGTGAGACAAAAACTTTACATCTTTTAAGCTCCCAGTTTGTGATACTTTGTTGTGGAAGCCCTAGCAAACGAACACACCATTGTTGTAACAGGAATCTCAGACATGAAAGTCATAGGAGAAAAAAACTAGAGAGGTGTTTGAAAGGGTTTTTTTTTTTTTTAAGCCATAATCTCCAAGCAAATAATTCAGTATTTTATCTTAAAAGGTAGAAATTCACAGGAAAATAATCTACTAATTCCTTACTAGTTAAAAAGAATTGTTAAGCAACTTTATCTCATTTGTTTCTCAGAAGAAACCTTCTGGAAAGTGTTATTAACATAGCTATAAACTGGACGCCAGTTATTAGAACTAACCAACCCAATTACATTCAACAAATGCTTGTTGAGTGAATAAACAAGTAATGGGACTCTGCCCTTGCTTGGGATCAACCACTCTAAAGTCTTAGCACAGTTTTCTACTTGGTAGGTATTTCATAATATTTCTTGAGTAGGTTACTACACGTCTTGACTCTGTTCACTCTACCTATTTAATTGTGAAAAATAATAAATTTTCTCACTATTTTAAGGGTCAGTATCTCAAAGAGGAAGACTCATTTTCTCATTTTCAATAGCAAGGTCATATGAAACAAAGCAAATTGTATTTTAACCTGAAAAACGTTTTCACAACTACAGCTCCATCTATATGTGCACTTCCAGCATGCCTTATTTTCTTTTTAAAGAAAATTAATTCTTTGGTTTTAAATTCATATTTATCATTAGGATATGGATGTAGAACTGGCCAGATCATTCTAAATCTTGCTGTAATTAAACAAAAAAAGGAAGTCCTTACACCCAGAAGAGAAATACCACTGATTTTCTATCCCTTTCTGAGGATAGAAAATCCTCAGAACTGTAAAACTCTGTAGTCCAGTCTAATAGCTCATCCATATAATGTGCAGTTCTTAATATTCCTGGGGAGAGAGATATTCAAGACAGATAAACATGTAAATACTCTTAAACAACCAACCTGAACCCAAGCTGAGTTCATTCTCAATTTGAGGCCTATTTGTATCTGTGGAAGGTTGGTAGGGGTACCACCACATGAGAAACTGAGAGCCTCATAAGAAAAAAGGAAATAATTTACCTCAAGAAAATAGAAAATGAAGATGCTTGAAGCTAAAGATCATGGAGAGTGAAGGATGATTTTAAGCCAAGGATGCTGCCTGTTGCTCAGGTTGACTCCATGTAATCTCCAAATGTTCTGGGTCCTAAGGGAAGAAGACCACCATACAAAAATAAACAAAAAGGTTTTCTATAATCACCCTGGCACTGGCACAAGCAATCACTGCGGCAGCCCCAACAAAGCTGAGGGCAGTCTAGGTGCCTGTGGGCGTGAGATAAAGGTCACAAAGGAAGCCGTGGCAGTCACAGGAAGGTGGTGCTCAAGCCAGAGCACAGCCTTGTACCAAGCAGTGCTTACCCGTTACTCAGTAGGAGCTGACACTTCACCTGGGTCACTGACCGGCATAAGTGCCTTTCTGGGCTTCTGCCTCAGCTGCTGTGAGTTGGAGCTCTCAAGAAAGCGATGCACTTTCCTGGTAGACATGCGCTTTTCCTTTTATTCCCCAGGGAAGACCACTTCCTAGGGTCTCCCAGACATGTTTGAGAGTGCTTAAAGACCTGAGTGCTTCTGAAGAGTATATGGGTGATAGATTAGATAAGTGCCATTTTGACCTTGCCTGGCATTCTCTACTTTCCTGCCAAACTGTACTTCTATTTATTCCTAGAATAT
>NW_006443225.1:2426553-2455732 GCF_000325575.1 Pteropus alecto | reverse complement strand
GGGCCTTGGGTGGCTAGTCTTCCCATCATTCAAGTCTCAATTCAAGTGTCAGTCTTTCAGAGCAGACTTTCTGAGTTCTCCATCCATCAAGAAGCATCATTAATGAAACCAGCCCCGATGTATGAAAACTGCCTCCCTTGGTAATTTTCACATCATTTACAAATATGGCTTTTTAAAATATATGTATACTAGATAAATACTGTTGTTATTTATTATTGTATTTTATCATGTTTCTCTCAGTGAATTTAAGCACTCTGAATAGCTTTTTCTCTTCTCCATCTCTAGTGTCTAAAACAGTATTGGGCAAAGGTAAGCTCTCAATAAGAACTTGTTGACTGTATGAATCTTAACCACATGACAGTATGCAAGAAAAATATGGGCTACAAATGCACGAAGGCTCATTTGCATCCATCCTTCAGCCATTTCTTGAACTGCAGCGATAGGGATGATGGTGGTGCTCAGATGGCCTGCTTTGCTCTGTTGCAAGAATGCAAGAGCAGCCAGGCATGTAGCCTTGGCCAGACAGCATCTTTAATCTCATTCGAGTGGCACTAAGTAAGTACCTCCTTGGAGCATGTATGAGCCTCCCTTGCTAACATTTCTTTGTGCAGCAGTTGCCATGGCACCGACCTGCCTAGTTGACATCTAAATATAGTGATAAAAGATTTCATCTCCTCTCAAAAACTAAAAGACAAATTTGAAGAGCAAAGAAAAATAAGTGTTCCTGTGCCATTATATTTTTTGAGGGGTGGGGAGGATACATTTTAACCTATTATTTTTCAAATGTAAGGAAAAGAGTGAAATTTAGATTTTATTTATATTTGAGATTATTTGTTGCTTTATCATATTAATGTTGTATTAAAGTTTGCTTTTTTTTTAAAGATCAAGCTTTTTTTTTTGAGGTGGGGGTGATTAACAAACAACTATATTTTAGAATTACTGTTTTAGTAATTCTCAGGTAGGTGTGATATACATGGAAATAACCTAGAAGGAACAGCCTGTGATAGCTCAAAACAATTTAGGCTGAGGGGAGGGAAAAAAAACATATGATGAAGAAAAAAGAGGAGGGTAGAATTTTTCTATCCAAAACCATAACCCAAAGAGAAAGAGACACTGCATTACTTCATGACCATGTGTTATAGGACACTTCAATTTAGGAGCAGCCAGGATGACAACGGTCATATTTATTAAAAGGCCATTGAATGCAATATAATTCTTTTCCAGAGTACTGAGCAACAACTTGAACTTTAAGAGAACTCACAAATTGTGAAGCACTGAGAAAGAAACAATAGTGTATTAAATTGCCTAAGCCCTCACTTTTGTTCGATATGTAGACCACAGCACAGGTATGATGGGGTATAAGATACACACAATTCCAAGAACGCTGTTAACCTCTCCTTTGAGGCTTACGCTCAAGGTGTGGTGCCCTAACAGGCAATTCTCATTTCTACCTTGAGCCACTGCCCATGCCATTTCACTATGTAAACAATCTCTCCCCACCAGTTTTGTTATATCTGTTCAGGCTTAATTCTACCCAAAACCTTCTCCAAAAAACCACTTTAGATTACTCGTTTTCCTTAACTGCTATAATGCTTACAATACAGAGAATGTTGCACAATTGATATTCTTCCTTTTATATAATCTCCTAGTTTATGTTTATAGGTTTGTCTCTCCACTGCATTCTAAGTGCCCTTGAAGTTGAGGTCATTCATTCATTTAACAAGCGTACACCCTAAATCATTCATTTCCCTGATCAACTGGAAGAAAAGGCACTGAAAGACAACAACAAAAATACATACAGTTATAATTATAAATCATGACAAGTGAAAAGTAAAAGAACCAAATGTTATGAGAATAAAGATCTAACTGAAGCTTTAGTGATAGAAGAGGAAATTGATAGGAGATGATGTAGCACAATTTTTCAGAAGAGCATTTATGGTGGGTCCCTGAAGTCACTATCAGGAGTCTGAGAGTTTATTCTGAGGACAAAGGAGTCAAATGAAAGGACTTAAGCAAGAGAGTGACATGCTCGGTTATACATTCTGTCAAATATTTCTATGAAACAACCAGCCCTACTTTAGACAAACAGTAAAGTTTATTCAGTCTATGTGGAAAAAAAGCAGAAAGTAATGGTAATTGAACTGAGTTAGCACTGAAATACCTTTATACAGGCTCAGTAGCTACCCTCTACTATTATAAGGGAACAAATGCTAGAAAAGGCTACAACTTGCTTTATTACATTCTTTTTTCTCTTCCTATTGGATATTTTATCAACTTAAATAATCTGATTAATTTACATAGATAACTAAGGTTACCCATTTTAGAGTCCAATCAGTATTCCCAAACAAAGCTTATTTTGGTGGAAATTTTTGTAAATCAAAAAGTGATTTTTAACATGTTTAGGCTCTTTAATAAGTTGAAGCAACTTATGTCTCCATCAGTTGAGAAAAAAAAAAAAAACCCAAACACATTAAAAGTATATTATCCTTTCCATATGCTCTTAGAAGAAACACCTTAGCTAAAATTATATGGTGTGGTTCATTGATATCTTGAAGTCTCTCTCTCGATCTATTCAAGCATAGAGATCAGCTGTGATGACTTATTTCCTTTATTTAATCGACAAACAGGTATTAAGCACCTATAAGATGCATAAGGACCTATTCTAAATATTATTGGAGCAAAATCCTGGGGATAGACAGAATCATAGAAGTACATTCCTCTGTTATCGCTTTGCCTTATTTATCTGGCCTGTTTGAGGATCTAGAATTTGATTTCCATTGTTACTGTCTTTGAATATAAAACTGAATGTGAAATTTAATTTTCATTGACCCTACAGCTGGTGTTTGGTTCACAATGTGAAAGAGTCTATCGTTTTCTAAATGAGCTTTCAGTTCTTGGCAAATTAATTTGAATGTTGTTTTCCATTCTCCTTTGTACCTTGCCAATCTTGAGGGTGCAACGGACCTAACATTTATGTTTTCAGTAGCCGGGCTGTTGTATATGTAATTTAATATTTTGACAGCACTTTATTTCAATAGAAAGATATAGTTGCTGTTTACCAGCATCTTTGAGTCAAGATAAAGTCTTATTAGAAGAAAGAATATTTTTTAAGAATGCTAACGCAACTTTAAAAATTAGAATCCTGTTTTTGTTACTTTCACAAATGCTTTAACTCAGTACTAATGGAGCATTTTTCTACCTGAAAACTATATGGAACTTAGGCATAAATGGCACATACACCTTTTAAATATCTTCAACTCACTAACCCAATGCCATAATATTTGGTCATTCATTGAATTCACTGATCAATTTAATAAAATTATCTTCTTTTTAAAAAGGTAGTAATTCCTGTGCATTTTAATTTTTTTGAGCAATTTCACTAATACCCAAATAATATTGATGATCACATAATAGTTTATTATAGCATATTGGTTAAGAGTGAGGTTTCTAAAGACAGTAGGCTTAGGTTAGGGTTGTGTTTAGAGTTAGACTTAGAGTTAGGGGTTAGAGGTTATGGTTAGATTTAGTGTCAGTGTTCAAACTTTGGGTTTTTTACATTGTAGCCATATTTTATGACCAAGAGCAAGGTATTTATCTTAACTGTACATGAGTTTCCTCATTACACAAAGGGAATATTAATAGTGCTTGAATTATGTAACTGCTTTAAAGATTAAGTGCATGATATGTATAAAGTGTTTAGAAGAATTCCTGACACAAAGGAAGAACTCAATAAAATTAGTTTTATTTCTGTCAGATTTAATCTGATAACAATGCTAGGACTAGTCAATATTTTCTTAAGATAAATTCTTGTTTGAAGTCTTCACAATTACTGTGAAAGAAGGGGGAGCTGTTTTGCATGAAGTCTCTTTTGCTCCAGAGCCTGCGCTTTCTGAACTTCATGCTAAAGCATCTCTGAGCTGTGCCCTTGATACCAACTGGGCTCACCGGGAGTGCAGTTCTACCCTCCAGAAGCACCTAATTTACATAGGAGAGGTCACTTCAGCATGAGAAAGGAGACTCCTGTTCAGAAACAGGAGGTTACAGTTTAAACCCTCCAAATAACATTTTTAAGTCCATCCACTCAGACAGCTCAGAAAGCAAGGTTTTTTCTGGGCTCTCTCATTTTGAAATACAAAAGGTTTCAAACTAAAACCCATCTTCAAATTCCAGTCATGTCTTCTATCAGCAGCCAGCAGCCAGGTTGTCATGTCCCACATAACAGAGATTTGGAAGCACATCCTTATAGGTACTGTAGCCACCTGAGAACCTAATAATGTCTTTAAAGGTAAGACGCCAAAGGTCAGCATCCTTACACTGGCTCTCATTTCAATCGGCCAAAGAGCATGGAGAAATTCAAAGCTAAACACACACATATATACAAACAGAGATAGAGAGAGAGAGAGAGAGAGAGAGGAAGGAAGACTGGCCACAGGTATGTTGTTGTCAAAACTTTCCTGGCTAGAGACTCCCTGTTCTGACAGTGGCTTCTTTGCCTCACAGCTGTCATTTGAATTGACTTCCTATGGTTTGAGGATGGCTCATATTTATTATCTACATCTGTGGTTCCCAGGCTGGCGGCCAGGACTTCTGGAATAAACTAAGGAAGACAAAGTTGTCTGTCAAGATAGGAAAGGAGGAGAATGTAACATTTATGCCCTATGCAGTTTCATCTAATAAATTGACATGAATTAGTCAGTCTTTCATTCACTGTGCATTTCTCAGCAGCCCTTGATGACACCTAGTTCTAATCAGTTATCCCAGGAAAGACACTGTACTCGGATGTGCAAATGATCTTTCTCAGAGGCAACATATTATCTTCAAGAGAGAAATTCCTTTTTGAATTTAGAAATAGCAGTGGTCCTCAGAGCAATGTAACTACTTAACTCAATGAAAAGTGTGCTTTTGGGACCTGGATATGCTTCTGAATAGCCCAAGATCATTTTCAAATATCATTCCAGGAATCAGGGAGGAAGAGATTTTTTTTTTGAGTGTGGTCTCATTTAGGCCAGTGGAGTTTTATTTCAATTAATGGAGCAGAGAACTATTTCCTAAAGAATGTGACCACAATTTTGAAGAATTCATTCACCTTCAGAAGATAAAGGGAATGTAAGTTGTTGCAGCTAAAGCACTCAAAATAACCTTGATGTAGATAGTAATTATCAGCTTTGTTTTTCAAGTGGAGAAAGCAAGGTACTAGATTTAAATGATTCTGAGTTCATGTTCAGGAAAGTGTGCCTCTTTCACTGAGCACTGATGTAGCCGAGTGCAGTGATAATGACAACCAACATGGCTAAGTGCTGGGGAAAGCTGGATGCTGTCCTAAGGGTTTTACAAGGTGCATTTTTACAAAAGCCCTAGGAGGTTGGTACTATTTTCATTTTGCTTTATAAATTAATATGTATATATTACCGAGTGGTTTAGCGGGTTGGAGATAAGATTAGAACTAAGCCAGCCTCTCCATTGTGTCTGTGTTCTTAACTGATGCTACTGCCCTGAACCAAAAGGCAGAACTGCTGTTAGTAAATGAGCAGGGAAGGAAAGAAAAGAGGATTAGAGAATTCTCAGGAGAGAGCATATAATTGGGAAGGCAAGAGGAAGAATGATGATTTCAGCCAAGAAAAATAAGGATCTGTGGGGAGCATAGAAAGAGCTAGTTGGAAGAGGCAAGGTCTGGAAATAGCACTGACCTCCTAAGGCAAGATACCAGGTCACATTTACCAAGTCACAGCCATTGAGGAATGTAAGGTAGGTGTTGAAAAATTATCAGTAGCAGAAAAGTGATCTGATTTCTTGAAGAAATGAGTTGCCTAAGATAATACATTGAAAAGCCCATACAAAAAAATGACCACAATTCAAAAGAAATATAAGCAAAAGTCAGGGAATTTAAAAAAGTACCTCTCACTTTCCTCCTGCTGAGCCTTCCTGTGGCTGATGAGGACCCTGAAGTGTGACAAGTGTATCTGCCACAGTGCCTGACCCTAGAGTGGCCAATAACAAAAGAAGGAAAGGCTTCTTTTCGTGAGGCAGAATGCAGTAGTTATTACAAAGTAAACATACTGTTAATTGATACACACCAAAATTGAGTATCTGTTATATCTTGACCTGGTTTATTTCCATTTTCAGTGAGAGACTGAGCTACAGCAAACTAGGATCTTTATGTTATCATCAATTTTACCATATTATTTGATGACACAAAAGTTCTTTGTCCACAACTTTGGCATGAAATCTTACTGAAGATTAAAGCACCCACATTAGCTGTACGACTGTAAATGGAAATTATCTATGTTAAAAAATATATCATTGTCCTTGTTTTTAGCTGTGTTTCTGAAGTTGACACCTTTTTGAGGGTCCTTAACCATGTGTGAGGGTGTAGGGGTACATGCATGCATGTGTGTGAGCATGTAACTACCAGAGGCAATAAATGTGAACTGTCCCATAGGTTGGCCTGAGGGAACCACACATGGTTAAAGAAGGTAGAGCAAAGACATAATGGTTCTTTTTCATAGAACAAGGGTGGCCAATGAAACCCGACAAGGAAAATCTAGGTCATTTTCAATAAAAAGCAAGCTTTTTTTCATCACAAAAATAACCTTTCCATGGATCTTGCAGAAGCCACTTTCTGGTATTTACTTTGCATTTCTATAAAAAGAGTAAACCTAAGAGTTATCAAGCTGAGATTACTCACTTTGCTATAAGATAAACTTGGGTTCCCTTTCTCTCCACACCACTGACTACCTGTGTGATTTTATGGAAGCTGTTTAAAGTCTCTCGGCCTCAATTATCTTAAAGATAAGAAAGAAGTAATAGTATAGTCTCTTTCACAGTGTCTTTGTGAAGTGGACAAGAGAAGATGCATGTGGAGTGCTGCAAAAGGATAAGGCATAAGAAGTGCTCTGATGTTCACAATTGTTTTGTAATTATTCACACCATCTTAGTTTTATTAAGATTAATATCTATTTCACTAAAACATCATTCTACTACTTGTGGAAACCCTGAGCTATCTTTTTGTTTTCCTGCTTGTCATAATAGCCAGTTGTTTGTTCTGACCTTTCTATTCCTTTCAATCACTGAGAAACTTTGAATGAGTAAAATGATTCCATTAGGCAATAAATTAGGGCATATGTTCATCCATACTAAGGTCTCACAACATTGTGAATGTGAGAATCACATATAGAATATTTAAAATTGAAGCCCACTTATAAAAAGATGAGACACCTGAGACCCACAAAACCTCGCCCACTGCCCATAACCCCATAACCCTGTTTAAAAACCCATAGCAAGCAGCATATCTAATAGGGAGACCAAAAGCTTTCCCCTAAGAGGAAACAAAACAAGGATATCTGCTCTCAATAGTTCTGGTCAATACTGTGTTGAGGGTTTAGCTAGGACAATTTGGCAAAGAGAAAACATAGCATCCAGATTGGAAAGGAAGAAATAAAACCATTTCTATTTGTATAAGATGTAAATTCATATATAAAATTATAAGAAATCCAATTTAAAAAACTATTAGAGGAATAATGTCAAGAAAAAAAAAGTGGCAGATTAGATAGCTCAAATGAGAGCTTCACAGAAACATAAAGAATCAAGCAAAAATGGTCTGAATCGACTTTGTCATAACTCTGGAAAATAGTCAAAGGTTTATAGCAACCAAGCAAATAATGAATCAAGAAAAAGATAATTTAAACACAGCAAGAAAGCTTTGTGGCATTTTTACTTGACCTTGCCACACTCCCTCCCTTCCTTGGTGGCATGCAATGTACCCAAATGTAATTTGTCACAATAACAACATAAGAGGGTAGAGCTACATAGAAGCAGAGATTTTGTATGCTTTTTTAAGCTAAGTTAGTATCAATTCAAACTAGATTATAAATTAGGATGTTGATTATAATCCCCATGGTAACTACTAAGCAAATAACTAAAACATAAAGAGATTAAATCAGTGATCAAAAATCTCCTAACAACAAAAAAAGTCCAAGACCAGATGGCTTAGCTGGTAAATTCTACTAACCATTTAAAGAAGAACTAACATCAGTCCTTCCCAGATTTCCCCACCTGCTCCCTCCCCCAAAGTAGAATAGAAGGGAACAGTTCCTGACTCATTCTACAAGACCAATATTACCCTGATATCAAAATCAAAGACACCACAAGAAAACTATAGATTAACATGACTTATGAGTATAAATTCAAAAGTCCTCAAGAAACTTATGTAAACTGAATTAAACATCATAGTAGAATAATTATACACCACGAACAAGAAGGACTTTTCCCAGAAATGTGGGGGTGGTTTAATGTAAGAAAATTTATGTAATACACCACATTATTAATAAAATAAAAGATATGATCACTTAAACTGATGCAGAAAAAGCATGTGATGAAGTCTTATACCCTTTCATAGAAAAAACACACACACACACAGAAAATTAGGAATAGAAGGAAATTTTCTCAATATAATAAAGGGCATTTATGAAAATCCCACAGGCAACATAATGCTCAATGGTGAAAGATTAAAAGCTTTCACATTAAAATCAGGATTAAGATAAGACACTTTGTTCACTGCTACTCAACATTCTACTAGAGGTTCTAACCAGACCAATTAGGCAAGAAAAAAGAAATAAAAGGCATCCATATTAGAAAGAAAGAAAGAAAGAAAACTTTTTTATTTGAAGATGATATGATCCTATATGTAAAAATTCCAAAGAATACATAAAAACACTATTTAAGCTAATAAACAAATTCCATAAAGTTTCAGGTACAAAATCAATACACATAATGAAGTTTCATTTCTATATACTAACAGTGAATAATATGAAGAAGAAATTAAGAAAATGATTGGATTTACATAGCGTCAAACAGAATGAAATACTTAGGAATAAACTTAACTAAGGAGGTGAAAGACATATACATGAAAATCACAAAATATTTCTTAAAGAAAATTTTAAAAGATCTAAATAAATGGAAAGACATCTGTGCTTATAGAATAGAATACTTCATATTAAGAATGCAGCACTGCCCAAATCAATCTACAAAGTCAATGTAATCTCTATCAAAATTCCAGTGACCTTTTCTTTTTCTTGCAGAAATGGAAGAGCTGGCCTCAAATTCATATGGATTATAAGGGGCCCAAATAGTCAACACAATCTTGATAAGAAGTTGGAGAATTTATATTTCCTAATTTCAAAACTTACTATAAATCTTCAGTAATCAAAAATAGTCAAAATAGAATCGAAAGGGAAGAAATAAACCTATACATACATAACTGGTGGTTGCCAGGTGTTGTGGACAGATAGGAATAGGGAGTGACTGTCTATGGAATACAGAACTTTATTTGTGGTGAATGAAAATATTTTGAAACTAGACAGAGATAATAGTTGCACAACAATAATGAATGTACTAAATGCCATTTAATTATATACTTCACACCGATTAATTTTATGTGAATTTCATCTCAATAAAAAAAACTATTAGAACTGCTAAATAAGTTCAGAAAGGTTGCAAGATCTGAGATCAGTATAAAAAAATTAATCGTATTGTAAGTGCACTTCTATACACTTATAACAAGTAATCTAAAATGAAATTAAGATAACAGCTCTATTTATAATAGCATCAAAACATAAAATACTTAGGAATAAATTTTATAAAACAAGTATAAAACTTATACTTTCAAAAGTAAAAAAACATCATTTAAAAAATTTTAGAAGGATCTAAGTAAATGGAAGGACAATCATGTTCATAAATCAGAAGACCTAATATTGTTAAGATGGCAATACTCCCCAAATTGATCCAAAAATTCAACATAATCTCTATCAAAATCCCAGCTGATTTCTCTGTAGAAATTGATAAGCTGACCTTAAAATTCCTGTAGAAATATTCAAGGGACCCAGAATAGCCAAATCTATCTTGGAGAAGAATAAAGGTAGAAAACTCACACTTCCCAAATTCAAAACTTACTACAAAGTTGCAATAATCGAAGCAGTGTGGTACTGGAATAAGGATAGACATATAGATCAATAGGATAAAATTAAGAGTCTGGAAATAAACTCTCATATTTACAGTCAATTGATAATCAACAGGGCAAGACAATTCAATGAGAAAAGTCATTTCAACAAATGGTGCTGTGACAACTGTAATCAAGATGCAAAATAATAAAATTGTGCTTCTGCTTTATACCATATATAAAAGTTAACTTAAAATGGGTCTAAGACCTAAATGTAAGAGCTAAAACCATAAAAAAGGTTTTAGAGGAAAACAAAAAAGATAAAAATTTCTGTGACTTTGAATTAAGCAATTGTTTGTTAGATGTGATAACAAATCACAAGCAAAAATAAATAAATTGAATATCATCAAAATTTAAAAAATTATGCAATAAGTGAAACCATCCAGAAAGTAAAATGGTGACCCATAAATTAGGAGAAATATTTGGAGATCATTTATCTGGGAAGAGACTGATGTCTAGAATATATAAGGAACCCATAAGTCAATAAAAACCCAAATAACCCAATTAAAAGTGGGCAAAGGAGCTGAACAGACCTTTCTCCAAAGAAGATATATAAATGGGCAATATACAAATGAAAAGATGGTCAACACCATTAGCTATCATTGTAACTCAAAACTGCAATGAGATATCTCTTCATACTCACTTGAATGAGTAAAATAAAGAAGACAGGTAATAAGTGTTGCAAGAATGTGGAGAAATTGGAACTCTTGAACACTTGCAGAGAATGTAAAATGGTACAGCTATTGTGGAAAACAGTCTGGTCATTCCTCAGAAGGTTAGATATAGAATTACCCTTTGACCTGGCAAGTCTTCCCTTGGGTATATACCTAAGAGAATTGAAAACATATATCTGCACAAAAAACTTTTACATAAATAATTTATAGCAGCATTATTTATAATAGTCCAAAGTGGAAACAACCAAAATGTCAATCAAGTAATGAATGGATAAGTAAAATGTAATCTATTCATATCATGGAAATGAAGTACTGATGTAGCACTGCAACTATAGTTGAAGTAGTTACAACATGGATGAACCTTGCAATCATGCTAAGTGAAAAAAGTCAGACACAAAGGTTCATCGTGTAGTTGTTGCTGTGATGTAAGTGAGTTGAATAACTGTGCTAAGCAGCTCCAGTGTCTTAGATCCTGAGTTCTATATACTGGAATACAGACAAGTAAACTAATTCACATGCAATTAAATAAGCCAATGACATCCATTAAATACATGATTGAAAAAAATTTAAAGAACACGTGGGTTATATTTAGAATGATTTGTAGAATGAAAACAAACATCAAAAATAGAGCTATGCATTCTCATATTGGAAGCCAAAGATAGATTCTGGCTTTGTCTATAATATCTAAATGCTTATTAAATTCAAGCAAAAACTATCTGCCTCGATTTCAAGTGACCAAACCACTTGTCTCTTTAAGTGTATCAAAGGTCTTTTATTAAAAAGAATCAAATTGTTGAAAATAATTTTTTCTTGGTATCCTGTACAATTAGCTTTGTGAATCTGTATAAATAGGTAATGAATCCTCCATATATGTGCTCTAGTTCCAGATTTGGACCTTATCAGAAGAAGCCCTCCCCCACAAATGATTCTACAATACCTGGATTTGAAACAGTAGAAACTGGTGGTAGGTGGAATGAGGGATATTTACCGGTTTATGAAGCGTATTTATACCTTTTGGCTCACATAATCCTGCAGCAATCCTGTAAAATTGGCATTATTATAACTCTAATTTACAGTTGTGGGAACTGATGCTCTGGGAGATACGGTGCCTTGCCCAGAGCTGGTTAGTGCAGATCTTAAATCCTGGTCTTGGATGCCAAAGTCTGTGTGCCCTCCACATGAGCCATATGAACTGGAATTGTGGAACTTGTGGCCAAAGAGTCGCACTTTCAGTACCATTTCGTCACACTTCCGATCACCACCATTTGTCTCTGTGAGACTAAGCCCTGTAGATAAGAGGGTGAAAAATTCCTTAAGATAAAGATCTCGTATTCGAGTTATGAATAAAGAGCTATGGAAAAAAACATTATTTCAATTATATAATTTTGTGCTAAAAAAGAAGAGGGCTGGAAAAGAAAATGTAGTAGTCGTTAAATGACTAAGATATAAATCGTCTTTATGAGTGTCCAAATGGTAAGCCTTGAAGCATTGGACTGCCTCTTGCAAGAACTCTCTGGCTTTATTATTATTCTATGCTTGTTCCTTTGCTCTTCATAACATCAGGTGCTCCCAGATGGGCATATTCTATTTTGGAGGCAATGAAATGCTGTAGCTGAAGCAACACTGAACATATCCTCCATTCCAGAATGCCACTGGGGCAACACAATCCATTTGGATATGGTCCCCAGAGAGTCTACAAGTCAATATTGGGCCAGGTCACAATGGGCTTTCTGACATTCATGGTTTAATAATATTCTCTTTCTGGACACATTGATATTAACCCTTAGTTAAAGTGCTCTTGTTTCATTTCCACTGTGGCTCTGTTGCAATGTGAGATACACACTAGAGTGGGAGGCGGGAAATCCCATGCAAATACCTTTCATGGCTTCCCAGCCATGAGACATTGGACAAATGGCTGCACATCTCTAGACCTCATCAAGATTATCTTACTGTTTTGTTTTTAATGTCAGAGGAAGATCAAATCAGCAAGTATATATTCAAAATTTGAAACTGTTAAAAATTATATTTTTGTTGGCAATTATAATATTAATATGTCACTTTGATGACAAGAGCCTCTTGTGTAAATTAGCTGAGGAGAAAAGAACTAAAAAAAACCCACAACTTTTGTGGGTACGAAGGAAAGAACATGTACCTAAATACATAATGCATAAATCTACATTCTGTATGCCTGGTATTATTAGGATGATATCGAATATTTCTGACATTCCATCACATTGAAGCCTGTATGTTAAAATTCTGATTCCAAGTGCATGCAATGCAAAGGGCTTTTCAGACAATTAGCTAATAGCTCCTGTGGGGCAGGCACAGAACCCAAAGAATGTGATTATCATTACAATCTTCAGACCTGAACAAGCCAAGCAGCAAGACCCTCCCTCTGTGTTTGTCACAAGAAACTCTGACATACTTAACAGCTCTAGGGACCAGCAATACCAAATTGACACACCAGCTGTGAGAAACTTTGGGGCTGAATTATTATTATTACTCCAGTAGTTCACTCTTAGCATGGCTTTGAATCATCACCAGCTTTTACTGTGGGTCCTGTGCTAGCAGTTATTTACAAAGTTTTATCTCTGAGCATGTGCCTGCTATTGAGATTAACCATCCAGTGAGTGCATTCTTTAAAATTACTTTCATATTTACTAACTAGCCTAACATGTGTATCTTTCGCAGGAGGATGAAGGTGAAATTAGCAGGTGGACCTGCAGATTAATGTTTGCTACTTGCTCCATCATCCTACCAATTTCAACACTTAACAAATGATAAAGAGGTTTTCTTTCTATTCTTACAAAGAAAAGCAACATATTCTTAGGTACAGGCTTGTAAACTTACAAGAAGAGTTTTCCCCTTGCTCTGTTTCTTTATTGCCAGGGCAAATGGATCAGAATCTAATCTGCTTACAATTGTGGTACTTGCACAAAGATTTTGATGTGATCAGAGGATTATATATTCAGCATCTCGAACACTTAAACTATTCATTTCATTTTTATCATGTCAACCAAAATGGCAGATATTTTTGTCAAAAGGCATTTTCAGAATCTCAGTTTATTACCTTTTGGGGATTATATGTCCAGAACGTATAACAGCCAATTTGGAATTATGATAATAATCGCTTACATGCTCACAAAAGTGAATGAATTGAAATGGGATGACACTAAAATTTGATTTTCACAGGCAACAACCTTCTGTTCTCTTCCAGTTAGAAATAATTTTCTCGATCATCTAATAAAAATCACAAGAGGTATGTTTTTCCATCACATATAAAAACATTAACATTGAGATTTAGCAACTAAAATTTTTTTTTTTAAATAAGATGCTTACATGGTAGTACATGTCATTAACACAACTCTAAAAGAGTAAGTCAAGTCATGCTAAGAGTTTTATCATTGAAAAGTATCTGTTGATTTCCAGTCAAGATGATGTTGTAGGTAAACACTGTGCTTTCCTCCTTTCACGACGACATCAAAATAATGACTTACATACAGAACAACCATCAATGAGAATCTCCTGAAATCTAGTTGAATAAAAGTTTTACTACTAAGGATATACAGAAAAAGCCATCTTGAGACTGGTGAGGGGGCAGAGACACAAAAGAGGCTGGTCCTACACATGTGTGAGGTGGATAAAACTAGGGAGGAATATCTCAACTGCCAAGGTCCCCTAGAGGAGTGAGGGGTCCCAGCCTCACCTCAGGCTCCCTAGCCCAGAGTTCTAGTGGCAGGAAGAGAAATCCCCAACACTTCTGACTGTGAAAACCAGCAGAGAGAGTGGCTGAGTGAGACAAAGGGCTGAGGTTGTCTCAGACATTCCTCTTAAAGGGTCCATGTGCGAATTTACATGCTGATGGACTCACTCAGTATATACTCTAGTGCTAGGGAAGCAGCTTGAAATATGCCAGGGATGTATGGGGAGGAAGTGAGTTGTCTGGCTTTAGGATGAGGCCTGGAGGCACAGCTTTCTCCCAGACAGAAGTCCTGGCAGAGGCCATTGTTTCTTGTTGAGCCTAACTCCCTCAGCGTGCAGACCCAGGTGGCTGCCATATTTGAGTTTCCATCAGTTAGCTAACACTGGTCACCCCACCCTGATGATTCCCTGAAGTCCCCATGCCACTCAATGTGCAAACTTACCCAAAGCGCTTCCCTTGGCTTTTCCATACAAACAGCCTGTCTTGGCTTATGCTACAGACTTTATTAAAATTTCTTAAAGGTTCACAAAACCCAAACAAGCAGCATCTGGCCTTGGTGAACCCTATACCTCTTGCTGAGCAGCCCCAAGCCTGGCACTAGTGGCAGTGGCTTCTGTTCATGGCTTGGCCTCTCAAGGCACTTCCAAACACAGAGTAGGTGGTGGCCATTTGAGGACTGCATGGTGGCTCATGCCAGGTGGCTCCAGGCAGGGCATTGGCTTTGGCTGAACTTGGCCAGTGGCAAGCCCACCCCCAGGATGCACTGTACACTAGGGCCAGTAAACCTAGTGGCCGGCTTCAGACTGAGCTAGAGCACAACCCAGTTGCTTCCACAAATAACACACCCAAAGAGCAAACTCTGCAGTCACCAAGACCTGCTAAAGCAAAACTTGTTCTGTAGGGTCAGCCCCTGTACAACAACAGCTCTTCCACTGTAGTCATGGCCAGTCTTCACAACCAATGAGCCCAAGGGTCAAATCTCTGCCATTGATGTGCAAACAGCAACAGAGGCTCAACTAAAACATAGAACATAGACAACCCACACTGGGACACACCAGGAGCACCTGGCTCAGGAGGCCAGGGACACTGCGCCACTGGGCCTCACAAGACACCTGCTACATAAGACCACTCTATCAAGACTGGAAGACATAGCAGCCTACCTAATACATAGAAACAAACACAGGGAGACATCTAAAATGGGGAGACAAAGAAACGTATCCTGAATGGAAGAACAGAACAAAGCTCCAGAAAAATAACTAAACAAAATAGAGACAGGCAATCTATCAGATTCAGAGTTCAAAACACCAGTTATAAAGATGCTCAATGATCTTGGAGAGGACTTCAACAAAGAAACAGGCAACATGAAAATGGAAATATAACACATAAAAAGAACTAGTCAGAAATAAAAAACATAACAACTAAACTAATCAACAGTAGATTAGATGAAACAGAGGATCAGATTAGCGATTTAGAAGATGATGTAGCAGAAAACACCCAAGCAGAGTAGCAAATAGAAAAACAAATGGAGATAGTTTAAGGGGCTTCTGGGACAACATCAAGCATACCAACATTTGCATCATAGGACTACCAGAAGGATAAGAGAGAGCGCAAGGAATTGAAAACCTATTTGAAGAAATAATGAAAGAAAACTTTTTTTAACCTGGAAAAAGAAATAAATATACAAGGCCAGGAAATGCAGAGAATCCCAAACAAAATGAACTCAAAAATGTCCACACCAAGACACATTTTAATTAAAATTCCAAAGGTTAAAGACAGAGAGAGTCTTAAAAACAGCAAGACAAAAACAGTAACCCATAGAAGAGCTCCCATAAGACTGTCAGCCGATTCTCAAGAAAACCTTGGTAGGCCAGAAGGCAATGACCCACGACCAAGATTACTCTACCCAGCAAAACTATCATTTAGAATAAAAGGACAGATAAAGAGCTTTGTCAACACCAAACTAGTATTACAAGAAATGTTAAAGGGACTTCTTTAAGAAAAAAAAAGAAAAAGATAAAAAATATGAATAATAAAAAAGCAATAACTGCACATTTATCAACAATTACTTTCAGGGGCAATGGATTGAATGCTTCATTCAAAAGATAAAGTGGCCGAATGGATAAGAAAACAAGACTCTTACATATGCTGCCTACAGGAGACTCACTTCAGATTGAAAGACACACTCAGACTGAAAGTAAAGGGATAAAAAAAAATTTCATAAAAATGGAAACAAACAAAAAGCTGGGGTAGCAATACTTATACCAGATTTGAAAACAAAAGTTATAACAAGAGACAAAGAAGGTCCCAATAATCTTGCTCCTGGGTATTTCTCCAAAGAAACCCAAAACACTACTTCGAAGGAAGGTGTGTATCCACATGTTCATTGTAACATTATTTACAGTAGCCAAGACATAGAGGTTACCTGCATGTCCATCAGTGAATAACTGGATAAAGAAGGGGTGGTACAAATATACAATGGAATATTACTCCCATTTACAGCCATTAAAAAAAATGAAATCTTACCTAGAGGGTATTGTGCTGAGTGAAGTAAGTCAGACAGAAAAGGACAAATGTCACGTGATTTCACTTATATGTGGAATTTAAGGAACAAAACAAACAAAACAGAAACAAAGTCATAAGTACAGAGAACATTTTGATGGTGGCCAGATGGAAGGGATGTTGGGGGGAAGTGAAAAAGGGAAAGGAATTAAAAAATGCAAATGAATAGTTACAAAATGGGGCAAGAAAAGTGTCTATCAAATTCCTGCCTGTATGGAACACATTGCTGGGCCCAGGTATAGTTCCCGTCCTCTAGGAATATATAAGGAAAGGCAAGACACAAATACAAGAAATAAGAGAATACAAGTGGTTTAATTTTTTACTTGATGGCAATGGCAACTTTCTCTATTTGCAGCATCTCTGATAAGCAGATCCACTTTCTTCACAGCTTCTTTATTCCCATTTATTTGCACTGCTGTCTCACACACTTGTGTTATCTAAAGGCAGGCTTTTGTGACCAACACTGGTTCACAAAGACTACGATCACAGCGAACTACAAAGGTCAGCTCAGGGCTCAAGCTTTGGTAGAAACATCACTAGTCTCCACGGTGATTTCCCAACTTTCTATTTTTTAAAGTACAAACACAAAAGATACTCATGACCTTTGGTATATATGGCACTTACGCCACAAATGATAAAGATAAGCATAACCTCTGTTTTCAAGTATCTTTACTATTCTTCAGAAAGTATCTGAAAAGAGAATAATGATACTGAGATGCTGCTTCTATTTCTAATATTGCTATAGCATGATCTATTACAATGTTTTTCTATCGAAATGGAATATTTTAAATTTTTAATTTTTCTAGTAGCTTCATTGAAAAGGTAAAAGAAAAAAATGAAATTAATTCTCACGATATATTTTATATAACACTTTTAAAATATCATTCAGGCTGTAATCAATATAAAGATATTAATGAGAGATCTTACTTTCTTTGTACTGTTTGAAATCTATGGTATATTTTACACTTACAGTGCACATCAGTCTAGACCAGCCACATTTCAAGGGGTTGTCACTAATAGCTATTATATTGTACAGCACAGGTCTATATTTCAAAACGTAAATTTTGGACTTCTTGTGTTGATGAATGTGATGAATTTGATCACGTATTTTTTACCTTACTCATCCCAGTGTTTTTTATTTTTGACTACAGTTTATTAAGTTTTTGCTTTTTCGTGGTTTAATTTTTGGGTTGCAATGGTATGAAGTGGTGCCCTTACAAGCGGTGACATACTCTAATTGAAACAGGCCTCCTTAAGAAAAGGGTGTGGCTTTCTTTAAGGTTACTTGAAGACACTGTTTACTTGAGAATGCAATAAAGAAATCAAAAGGCTTAATTATGAATTAGGTATGACAACAAAAATATACAGTTCATCACAAACTTCTGACTAATGTAAACCCTGCAGAACACAATCCTAGGTCCTTACTGTGGCTTTCCGTGCCTTTTGTCAGCTGAACTCTGCCTTCTCTTCCAGCTTCCTTGCTCTCCACAATCTTAAAAACACCCCATAATCTAGTCATATTGAATTATTTACAGTTTCTCTAACGTGATCATATACAAACCTATAAGGCAGGTATTTTTACCACTATGTCACAGGTAAAAAATGTGAAGTCAATGTGGTTAAATGACTTGCCCAAGCTCACATATGTGCTAAGTGGACCTTTTGACACCTGCCCTGAGCATTTCCCTCTCCATAGAAGGCAAGTAGATTTAGGCTCCGCAGACCCTTTGGAAAGGGTGGTCTTCATTGCTCAAGTGATGTGATATAGATCAAGAAGCCAGACCAAGCTTGATGACTGCTCACTTTTAGCTTGCTGCTGTGCATGAGACAAACAAAATAGTTTATTGCAAGCATGTAACTTATATTTTGCAATAGAATACAATATGCAGTCATCAAATGCAGAGGCAAAAAATAATGATTTTATTTCTATTTCAAACCATACTAAATATTTTACTTTTGTTATTTCATAAGCAGATTAGTCTAAGAGCTTGACCAGGTAATTTGCAGGAAAAAAGGCATCAATTGTAATTTCCAGGTAATTACAATTGATGCCTTTTAAACTACTGTTGTGGCTTTGAGTTTTTCTCCTGTTGTTTCCAAAAACCTAGTATTTTACATAGGTAAATAAAAAGTTGTTTTCATTTAGGAAATTCCTGGTATTAAGGGAATGAGTCTGTTGGTTAGCAACATTTTAAAGGGAAAAACTACCATTGCTGCTGCTGTGCTCACTTTGTAAATGGGCCTGTTGAATAGACGGGTGTTAGAGAAAGAGGATGAGGTGCAAACTTACCTAAGAAATGAATATTTTCACATTCTAGGAAAATTCCAAAAGTTCCATTTGCGTGCCTTTCCTTCCTCAGACTACCTTGTCAACAACTACCCAGTCTTGTTTTTCTTAAGTCCATGTCCAGCCTGCCAGTGCATTAATCATTGCTCATAAATCAGCGTAGGTTTGTACTTGAAATCATCTCTAATTTCACACAAAATTTTCTGTCTGAAGTTGTAGCCACTGACAAGACTTCCCCTCACAACTGCCTTCAGGGCCACTCCAGAGCAGGACAGAAGTGTAGCAGACATAAACTTCTATTTGATGCAGCTACATAATTAAACCAGGGCTACACTTTTTCTTCTTTGGTTAGTTGTTCATAGACAATTCTTATGAGGTCATGGAGTTGGGATGAGAAAAAGATGGCAAATAATTTGGAAAAGTATCCCGGGGGTCTGAGTTACTTGCCAGTACTATTTACTTGAGCCATTTTATAATGAAATGTTTGGAATACATCTACTTTTATGAGTAGCTAGATTTTATAACACTCAGTTCATGACAGCCAGTCTCTCAATAGACCATGGTCGAGCATGCATTCACTACCAGGGACAATAGCTAATAGCTATCTACGAGATGCTTTTCAAAAGGAGAATAATTCTTAGTAGAAAGCGAGAGAGATTTTACTCCAAAGCCCAATGGACTTGCACTATGATTCTTCTTCTGAGACTTATACCAGACCCTCTAATATGATTGGATCTGTTGGGACACAAAGTCCATGAGGAGGGAAAGCAGGACTTGCCAATGAGCCTTTTTAAAATTTCCTTGTTGCTTGGCTGGTTGCTTTTATCCTGGTCTCTACTCAAGATTATTTGTTTTATTGGTTACCATGTAAATAGGTCAAAGCAACATGACTGAATATAGAATACGTTGCCTTTAAACTCCAAAGAGGGCTACCAAACATTGTATTTTATATATAGAGAGAGTCAATGCAAGACACAGCAATGTATTTCGCCTTAAATGAGAATCACAGCATGCCAAAAAGTCCTGGAACCCTAGAATCTTCACTGGGTGTCAGGTCTCTGAGTCATTTACTCCTTAGTATACATAAAAGTAACTAAGTCATCTAGAATCTGTTCTACTTCCTTCATACTGGTCTAGTTATGTTAATTTTATCAGTTTAATGAACCTCTATGATGTTCTGTTGGTTATCAATGCAGTCTAGTTTCCTCTAGAACAATGTTGTCCACTAGAATCATAATATGAACAGTAAATGCAAGCCACATTTGCCACTTAAAATTTTCTAGTACTCACTTTAAAGAGTAAAAAGAAACAGATGAAATTACTTTAATAATATATTTTATTTAACCCAATGCATTAAAATTTTATCATTTTAACATGTAATCCATATATTAATAACATAGTTTATTTTTCTATAGTTTACTTTTCTAAGTCTTGAAAGCCTGGAATATGTTTTATTCTCACGACACATGTCTATTTGTGCCAGCTTTAATTCTAGTAGTTGATAGCCACATGTGGCTAGTGGCTACCAGATTGGCCAGTACAACATTTGGCTATATTATGACAAAGAGCAGAGGAGTTGATGAAGGCCTTACTTTTATCTTTCTCATGTGGAGAAAGACTGTTTCTGATTACCTATGCTGATATCAGTGAGGAAAACACAGTTTTTGAAAGTAAATAGCTGTCAGGGTCTATGTTTATTTCTGTAATAAAGATACAACATCTGTAACTACAGATGTGATTGCATTATCACCTGATAAGGTTTACAGCAATATAAAATCTCTCCCCTTAATCCGTCTGGCTTCGTATTGTCTAAAAGGCAAATTAAATGGAGATATAATAGAAATAACTACTCCTGCACCTCTCAATTTGTTAATGGTTACAGAAACTGAGTAGTTTCCTTAGGAATGTGGTAGTTCCTTTGGTTTACTACCCTGTAAATTATCTTGTTGCTAATTGTGTAGCAGGGAGAATTCCTGAGAGCCTTAAAAGTAAGAGCTCCAAAAGCTCCGGTCCTCTCCTCACAGAGCTTCTACTACTACTGGTCCAGGAAGACCTTTCCTCTTCAAAATTCTTCTGCTCCAAATAGAATGAACCAAAAGATTTTAAAAAGTGAAAAGAGAAAAATAAAGAGGAAAACAAACTGAAGATCAAGAATGTAGAAAAATATTGGAGGAGGGCAACAAAATTTTGCCTAAATGTATTTTTATGAATTCAAAAAGTGAAACAAATCTGCTATAAAATGGAATTCAAAACAGAGAAGATTTTTTTAAAGAAATAATTGCTTTTTTTTTTTTTAATTTTTTTGGGGGGTGACATTGATTAACGCAATCCAGTAAGTTTCAGGTATACAATTTAGCGGTAAGGCATATATATATAGAGAGATGATTTTTTCCAGCATATTAAATGTTTTCTAGAAAAGAACTGCTACCTCTTCTATAATCAGGAAGCCACGGGCTCCTGAACCACACTGCCACCCATGATTAAGAAACTACCCGAGGGAAAAGGCCACCATGAACGGAGCTATTGTGCCCAGGTCCAGACCCAGGACCATGCTGTGGTCCCTACCAGCAGAATGGATTCCTCTCCATGACACCCATGGTGCTGGTCACTGGACATTGAGCTGCTGCAGAAAATTCATACACCACTACCACACTTGCCAAAAGAAACAGCAGAAGTGAAATTTCCATCTCACTTCTGCCTCCCAGAACTCATGACAGCGCATCTGGTTCATCAAATCTGAATCACATCTGGAGCCTCAACTACAAAGAAGCCTGCCAGATGGAACTTTTAGCTTTCCAATTACCACAGCACAGGGAAAACAGCTAGAAGGATTGTAGGTAGAACAAACCTGCCACATTCATCAGAAAACACTTAAATGGAATACTAAAGCAAATCATATAAGCGGTGAAATTTGGGTGGTGTAAGAGAGAAAACGGAACAGATATCGTGAAAATATAATGATTTTGTCTTTGCTCATAGTAGATAATAGATATCTAACACAGTGCTTTTTCACATCATGGGCCACATGGAAAATAATACATGCTAAATGTTGCACACAGATGAGCCCCCACCTTCTACCCTGTTACCTATGACACATCTATAAACCACCACACAACGTGCTGTGAAGTAAACATTGAGAAGTTATGTTCTAAACAGTAAGAGAATTAAGTGTGAAGTGTTTTTTTGTGAATTTTATCAAAATTTTATATCAAAATATCCTAGCTATTAATTTAACACATGTACTTTCACGCATGTAAAATGTATTTATACAGATATTCATGGAAATATTATTTCAATGCTTAGATTATATTTTTATTTATATAGGGGACCAGCAAAATAAGTTATATTCATAACATGGATAATATTATGCAGATAGTAAAAGTATGAAATAACTTTCTGTGTACTAATATAGAATGGTCTCTGACATGCACGTTAAGTAAAAGCTGCATGATAAAATTATTTTGTATTTTTAAAAAAGACACATCAGTGCATGTAGGTGTTTGTGTATGCTAGCCTGTGCTAGCAATCTTTCATTTGCTTCTCTGTATCCGTTCTCCAACCTTCTCCACCTTGCTGTCTCTTCTGGGAGGTTGACTTGCATGGGCTACATCAGTGAGCTCTCCTGCCCTCTGGCTTCCTATTGGCTTCCACAAATAGTACCTAGAAGAGATTGGAGGGAGGAAGGAGAGGGAACCCAGGGTCTTTACTACCCGACACAGCATGGCTGCTCCCTTGCAGATCACAATGGATTCATCATGGAGATTTATAACAACTTTAGTTCTCAGATCCAAACCAGTTCTTGGATAGGAAGCCTTTTGATAGGAGGCCTAACTGAGATAGGACTCTCTTCTCCCAAGCCTTCTCTCGAGGGACTTTGGCCATTTATTAGGATGACTGCCCTAGGAAAAAGGAAATAGCTAGATTTTCTAGGAATTATTATACTGGATTTAAGTTGTTGCTACTACCCAGAGACTAGAAATGCCCCTGTAGTACACTGGTCAAAATGGGAGCTTATACAAGTGCTTGTGTTTATCTCAGAGAGAATATAGTAGGAGTGTGGATGGACTCATCCTGTGGTTGCTTCTTCAATGGTCCTTATGACACAGCTTTATGTGAGCAGATGAGGTCTCCAGGCCCTAAAGACCAGGAATAGCATGGCTGCTTCTCTTGTGGAGCCTTTCTCCTCTCTGACTCAACAACTGACTTCTTCCTACAAATATGGTGTATTGACCTCATTTCTTCTTCCTCCTTGCCAAAATGAGTTCCAGAAAGACCCTATAGCCAGTTTGCGCACCAAGTTCCCCTTGCTTTGAACAATAAATATGGTTTTTTTTTCAGTTTTTTTTTTCTTTTAGAATATGACACCTGCTTTGAAAAACTAAGTGGAGAACCCAAGGAATTTTGTCGGAAATCTCCAGCCTCAGGCATTTCCCCTCTCAATGTCTGCTGGGCACCCTTTCTACTTATGGTCATCCTTCCTCAAGTATTGTGGCTTGAGTTTACAGATAGTTCCTATTTTAATTGAATATGGAGATTCTCTTTTCCTTTGTTGTCATTAACAATTTATTAGTCTAAAAAGAGGTAGCACCTTTATGTCTATTTTAGCATTTAGACTCTAGACTGGAAATTCTGGTTGTGCTGTGACTGAAGGGAGAGGATACAATTTAGACAAGGAAAATTCAACACAGAGAGTGAGACACCAGTGGGGTCAAGTTCTGGAGGAGGAAGTAAGGAAAGAGGTCTAAGACAGGTCTAAGACCAAGTCTTCCAACATTTTTCCCACACAGAGCTTGTGCAACATATTGGAGTAAATGTTCAAAGCTGCTCACACAGCGAGAGCACCAGCCTAAAGACTTTGGCCCCATGCTCCCTTGAAATTGAGGAGATCAATATCTTAGCATCTTGTGAGCATTTCTAGTACAGCAGTTTGCACCAGTGAGGAGGCACTGAAAGAGCAGAAGGTTAGATTTGCTGAGAAATGTATTATAGGTTTCTATTATTCCAGACAGAAGAAGAATAACAGAGGTCATAAAATAGGTGGATTTTAAGACAGACAGGAGATGCGAGATATTTAATAATGATTATAGGATTAGTTGAATCTAATTCATCAGGCCCCACAAATATTCTGAAAAACCTGATTACAATTCTTATGACATGGAGAATCAATCTCTAAATCTTGGATTTAGTCTGTCATGATCATACCAATGAAATTTTAAATCCTGAAAAAAAATTTATGTAATACATTTGTATGTTTCCCTTTTCAACCTATTATTTTCCCATTTTCCAATAAAAGTGGATGTTTTAATTGTAGTATTTTTAGGCTAGTTTATTCAGATAATCATTCTAACTATCCCTCTCCCTTGCACATATGTAGGTGAACACATGGTTTCATGCATCGGTGACATAAAAGAGACCTGGTGGAAGGGAGAAGCAGGAGGTCCAAAAGCATTCAGGGGGTGGCAAGGACTAGAGAGATAGTACTAAGATGTGGCATCCAGTCCAACTTCTCTTCACCCACCTCAATCTGCTGTCCAGTGTGACACAGCTAGTCACAGAGCACACAGGAAGAGGAAATGTGGAATAGGGAGAGGAAAAATTTTAACCATAATTTATTCCTCTACTCGTAACTAGCTTTTCCAAGTGAGCCTGAAAGAGAGAAATAATATATAGTATAAATAAATGTTTTCACACCAAAGCTATTTTTTCTCTTTTTAAATCAATAAAAACAACTGATTTTTAAATCAGTTTTGATTACTTTTTGCTTAGAAAAATCTAGCCCATGTAAAATCTATTCACATTTTTTTTCATACAACATAATTTAAATGAAAGCCTATCATTAGCCTCAGACTTTGGTGAAATAATCTCTAATTATTAGACACCAGTGTACATAGTCATAG
Organism: Pteropus alecto; assembly: GCF_000325575.1. Classification (NCBI taxonomy): domain Eukaryota; kingdom Metazoa; phylum Chordata; class Mammalia; order Chiroptera; family Pteropodidae; genus Pteropus; species Pteropus alecto. Next base: position 2,430,618 of record NW_006443225.1, on the reverse strand, counting down.
TTTTAAATAAATTCTCATCGTATTTTCCATTTTACTATTATTGTTAAAGAAATATTTTACGCATCAGGCTTACCTTCTTGGTTTTTACTTTTTTCTCAGTATGCAGGAATTGATTTCTATAGTATAATTATTAATATAAAATTTTCAAATCTGAATAGTCTTAAGACAGTTAACCTAACATAGATGAAACATTTTTAAGTAAATATTGAAATTCTCATTCAAAATAATCCTAGAAATGAGGCCAAACATTAAAACAAGTAAATCTACATTAATATTAAATTCACAGTAAGAAGTATGAAACTCAGCAATATTTGAAATTAACCACTAAACCAGACTGAATTACTTGTCTAAGACAAAGTCATTGTGTTAGTTGAACATTATTTTGAGAGTTAGGAGAGTGGGTTATAATTTTTGGAAGAAGTAGTTATTAATAAACTCCAAAAATATAGTTTAGCTCATGTCTTATTTGTCATAAATGTTACTATAATCAAATAATTAAAAATATTACTATTAAATTATAGATACTAAGCCGATATTTAACCAATATTGTTCACATTCCTTTTATAATTCCTAACAGTAATACTTTACATTTAATTTTAACCAATTTTAAGTGAGTTTATACAGAGTCATACATATTATGAGATAAGAGTTTCCTATTTTTTTTTAACGACTGACTGAATTTTGTATATTCTATAGTAGAAGTAGGAAATAGCCATTCGGTCAGACAATGCAAGGTCTCTTATGTCTTTACACTTAGAAGAACTAACATTTACATACCAGGAGCCATGCTAAGGGCTTTACATAACCATCACATTTTAAACTCGCTGTGACACTATGAAATAGGTACTATTATCTCCATTTTACAGCTGAAAAAAATTTGAGGCTTAGGAAATTTCAAGAACTTGTCCAAAGTTAAAGAGCAAGGATTGAAATCTAGTTTTGTTCCACTACAAAATTATGCTTTGTCATCAATCTTTATTTCAATAATTGACAGCCGTGAAAATGTACCACTCACATCTCCTGCAGGAAACTGAGTATTTGTGTGTTGGCCCTGCTGGCATTCATCTGAAACCCATCCCTGGCTTCATTAGGATCTCTTCCATGGGGCAGCTTTGGGGCTTCTGGGCTCTATCAGCCTGACCAAAAATTTCTGGGAATTGTCCAAGATGCTTTTTACCCAATCCTCTTCTTTCCTTCTCTCTTCCATAGTTGTCTTGCCTGCAGCGTGATCTGAAAGCAATCCACTTTTTCCTCCTTTCAGCATATTTCTTGTATGAATAATCTCATTTTTGTGTATGCTGACAGATGCAAACTAGTGGAGATGTACTGGGAGTGGTTAAAGAAAATAGTAAATAAAGTATATGTTCACTCACCACCTAAACATGTCTGTATCAGCCTGACGTTAGCCAGGTGTACAGCAGGAGATACATGGAAATTCATGTCTACCTTGGCATTGTAACATCCAGAATTCATCTCTGGTGAGCATATTCAGGTTCGACTATATGGATGTGCAGGGAGTGTCTTGTGGGGTCAATGATGAGAACTTATGTTGTCTGCAAGAGAAATGATGACCTAAGAATCATGTTCAATAACATTATTCTGAAACCCAATCTAGATGACAATCCTGGGACAGGGTGTTGGGGATTTTTATTTTCCTTCCAGGAAATAGTGGCATTTTGAGCTCGAGACAATCGCTTGAAAGAATCTCATGAAGCCCTAACTTGTCTATGCAAGTAAAAAATAAATGCTCATACTTTATTTTCTTTAGTGATCCATATTTCCTAAGAGTTGGGCATATTTGGGGTCATTCCTTAGCTTTTTTTCTTTTATTGTGTCATTAAGTGGGATGTTCTATCAAGTGTTACACCATAGTATTAATAATCTGCAGTGACTGGATTTCTTTGATCATAGATACATTCCAAATAGAACACTAAATTAATAATAAGTCTTACCCAAAGGCAATAGATTTTACTTATTTAGAGAGCTAAATATGATTATAGAGTTTATTTCTCTGTGAGTTTGCAACATAGCCCTAAGGAATATGTTCCTATAGAAATAAAAATCTAGGATCTTTGGAAAAACGGCAGAGTAATAGATGTCCCTGGATCTCTCCCCTTGAAACGATAATAAGCTGAACATCTAAAACTCAACAAAAAACATCCAAACTGTACACCAGCACATCTGAGCATGGGATCTGTGCATAAGAACTATCACAGATCAGAACCCCGGGTGTCAGATGGTGGAGTGGGAGAAATAAAGAAGCTGCCTCTCACAGCTGCCGGAGTTCCTTATAGGACAAGGGGGAGGGGAGAAGGAGTAGCGTGTTCTCTGAACAGCCCTGCCTGGGAGTGCTGTGAGCTCCCTGTGTTCGGCTGGCTGCAGGGTCCAGTCATCAGGGCAGAAATCAGAGAAGCAGGATGAGACCGCAGAGGAACAATAGCTGATTTTTGCCAGCCGGGGTTGTAAAACTGAAGCTGAGCCGCAGTCCCCAACCTTCAACCCAGAGGGACCCTCCCTCCAATACCCTCCGAGACTGATCACTGCGGAGCCCCCAGGGGAATCTGAGCATATGCTGCCAAGACTGTCGCTGCCACTGACAGAGACTGAAACTGAGGGTAGCAAGCATGATTTAAATATCTACAAGAAAATTTAAAAAGTGTTATTAAGACTTCATATAAAGCAGGGATCCAAGAGGCTTAGACACAAGCTACTGGAAACCAAAAGCACCTTCTTTGCAATAGGTTAAATAATAAAACTTCTTTCTGGAAAAAAAGGCAGAACACACTTCCATTAATGCCCAGGAGGAGAAATAGTCCATTAAACACCATGAACAACCAAGGTAACAAGAAATCTCAGAAAGAACGAGAAAAATCTCTGGAAAATAAGCTTACAAACATAGAAAAATATGAGACTTAAATGACAGAGAATTCAGGATGGTGCTTCTGAAAAAACTCAAATCAACAATTTCAGGAATTGAAAAAACAACTAGATGAGCATAAAAGGAGGTTGAAAGCCCTAAAAAGAAAAACCAAATACAACTTCTGGAGATAAAAAACCACACTTCAAGAGTTGAAAAATGAAATAGCAAGCTTAGGAAATAGAGTCAATCAAATGGAGGAAAGGATAAGTGATATCGAAGACAGAAATCTAGAAATAAATCGAAAGGAAGAAGAGAGAAATCAAAGAATGAAAAATAATGAAAGAAAACTTAAGAACTAGCTGATACCATCAGGAGAAGAAACATAAGAATAATGGGCATTATCGAAGGCAAGGAAAAGGAACAAGGATTAGAAAGCATTTTCAGACAACTTCTTTAGATTCTAAATCTAAGGAATGAGCTGGAGTTTGGAATTCAATAAGTCAACAGAACTTACCAATTATCTCAACCCAAAAAGGCCTTCACCAAGACACATTGTATTAAAATTATCAAATATCAATGAAAAATTGATTTTTATCAATTCTGTCTTTTTATCAAAGACAGAATTCTCAAGGCACCCAGGGAGAAAAAAACTGGTAACTTATAAAGGTAAACCCATTAGATTATCCTCGGACTTCTCAGCACAAACCTTACAAGCCAGAAAGGAATGGAATCAAATATTTAAACTATTAAGTGAAAGGAAATACGAGCCTAGAATAATGTATCTAGCAAAATTGCCCTTTAGATCCGAAGGAGAAATTAAGACTTTTCCAGACATACAAAAATTGAGGGAATTCTCCACTACTAGGCCTGCACTATAGGAAATACTGAAAGGGGTCAGTTCACGTAAAACGAAATGACAAAAAAAAAAAGGCACAGAATTAGGAGTAAAGTGACTATTGGGCAAATAGAAGCAGACGAGTGCAACCCTTACTAAGAACAGGGCATTATAAGCTTAAATAATAAAAAGAGAATTGTTATAACGAGATAGTAATGAATGTTCAGCCTACATAGGGACAAATTGAGACAACATAACAGAAAAGGAGAGGATTCAAAGATCCAAATTCACAAAGGGGAATGGAGATAAGGCACGCTCAGAAGAAGGTGGACTATCCTACACATATTCATAATGGTCAACACATGCTAAA
>NW_006443225.1:2410742-2424008 GCF_000325575.1 Pteropus alecto | reverse complement strand
TAAATAAGAGAATTCATGAAGGCTATTTGTTTTTATACCATTAAGACAACTTTTCATTTATTCATACTTTTAATTGTTCCCAATCAGAAATGAATCATTATCTTGGTAAGTGAAAGATTCTGTCTAGGAAACTTTAGTTTTCAAATTCATGCCATCATTTTCCTCTTTATGTTTTGTATAACTTATTTTAAATTACCCAGAAAAATACATTTATTTTTTTGCACTCTTTCAAAAATTTTTAAAAATAAAAAATAAAAAAAATAAAGAAATAAAAATGTTTTTTATACTTAAAATCGATCAGATTGTAATTTGAGGAAATTTTTCTTTAACCGAAACTCTAGAAAACTCAGTTTCTGTGCACGTTCAGTCCAATTGGAAAAAAAATAAAAGCACAAAGAGCAGAAGCCAAGGGGGACAGCTAGGGTTGGAATTTTAAGAATATAGATAAAGGAAACTAGAATTAAATAAGCAAGAATTCATTGATGTGAAGTCACTTTCTTGGGGCATAAATGAGACTTAACACCCTGGCAAGGACTAAGAGAATGGGAAAACTCACAGCTAGCATGGCCCTTGGAAGCCTGGAAAAGGTAACAGCCAATCTCAAGCAAAGAAGAAATGCCTGAGGTGCCTTGTCAGAATGTAGCAGAAAGAATGAAAAACCTCAGGGAGGTGGGTGAACTGAAATGAATATTTTATGTTCAGCCAGGGGACTCACCAGAAGATTATGTTCCGTGAGATGGTCCAGAGGATATATTATTCACCGAAACCATGAGGATTGTGCTTGTGAGAATGGCACCAACATAACTAAGAAGCTCAGTGGTGGCTCCTCTGCACCAGGGCTAATGGGAAGACAAAAAGTCCCAGGCTGAGCTCATTATACCATTATATTCTCCAAAGTTATAAAGGCCTGGTAGTAGCACTTGGCCACCAGAAGCCAGGAGGCCACAATTACTGTGACTGGCATGGTAGCAGAAGCATCCAATGGGACTTGGTCCACAGGTAGTTATAGATTTGATCCATAGAGAATGACGTCCCTACAGGTAAAATAGAAGGACAGCCAACAAGGATGCTACTTGGTACCTATAGCCAAAACAAAGCAAGGAAGCTGAGGGCAGTTGCCGCCAATTAAAGTCACAGTTTCTTACTCATTTCTAGGACCTGAGTGGATTTTCAGATTTGGAATCTATTGATTCCAGGTCCCAGAAGGAAGGACCCTACAACTCCTCAAAGGTATATATACTCTAATGATTCTCCCAGTCTTATCCAAAGAGACTTGTGTTCATTTACCTGAGTGATGTATACCTTATTTGGGAAAAGTGAACACCCAAATATTTTAAGTATTTTTTGACAAAAGTCTTAGTTGATGTTATAACTGGAGACCCAATATGTCATTATGGTTCCTCATTAAAGCAAGATTTAGAAGGAAAGTTAATAAATAAAGTCCTGACTGAAGTCTTCAATGAATCCTAGCCTGCAAAGTCTTAACAGTCTTTTCCTCAGTTCCCAAATGTATGATTAGAATCTATACAAGTAGCTGTTGGAGTAATTCTCACATCGGTTCCTTGGCCTGTGGAGAGCTATTATAGTGGGAAAGCCTAAGTAGAATCCCCTGAAACTGCTCTTCCAAGCCCCTAGCCAAAATAGCAAACCAAAGATAAAATTGTGTCCTACAGGAAATGACAGAGATTAGAGCCTTCCTTTAGGACCTCGAGGATGCAGGTGTGGTGGTGTAGTGTGTTGAAATCTACCCCTGCCTCCAAATATATGTGAACGTTCAAATCCCTGGATCCTGTAAATATAACTTTGTTTGGAAAAAGGGTCTTTGCAGATGTAATTAGGTTAAAGATCTTGAGATGAGATGATCTTGGATTATATAGGTGGACCTTAAACCTTATGGGAAACATCCTTATAGGAAGTGGATGAGGTGAAAACCCAGAGAAGAAGAGAAAGCAATGTGAAGACAGGGCAGAGAAATGTGGCTACACATCTTTCAAAGAAACGAGAAACCACCAAAAGCTAGAAGAGACAAAGAACAAAGTGAATTTTCCTCTAGCACCTCTGGAGGGAGTACAGCCCTGCTAATACATTGATTTGGGGTTTCTGGCATCCAGATATGTGAAAAAATACATTTGTATTGTTTTAAGCCACTAAGTTTGTGGTAATTTGTTAAGGCAGCCTCAAGAAACTAATACAGTTTCTATCATATTTCCATTTAGTTTGACAGTTCGGTCCCTGCAGAAACCTGATGGATCTAGGAGGATGAATGTTGACTACCATAAGCTCAACCAGGTAGCATCCCTGATTGCAGTTTCTCTACTGGACCTGGGGTCCTTAGTGGATCAGACTAAGAAGGCCTTAGGTGTACGATGTCTGCTACCAGTTTGGCTGATACACTTTTTTTTTCCATTCCAGCTGGAAAAGAGGATCAGAAATTGTTCACATTCATGTGGGCTGAGTAAAAACCAGCTGGAAAAGAGGATCAGAAATTGTTCACATTCACGTGGGCTGAGTAAAAACATTAATTTACAGATTGCCTCAGGGCTTTACTAACCCTCCTGCCCTCTGTCATAATATACTCTAATATGCTAGAGGCCTTGTTAAGACATGTGTACTCCAGAGGGTAGGGGATAAACTCTATTAAGATTCATGGACGTGCCAATTCAGTAAGGCTTTCTACATTCAAGGCTTGTGTCATGGTCTAATGCCACATCCTAAGTAAAAGACAAATTGCTGCATCTTGCTTCTCCTACCATGAGAAGGAAGCCCAATGCCTGGTTGACTTCTGGGAATTCTGGACATAACACATTCCACACCTGAGAATACTGCTCTAGCACATAAACAGGTGACACACAATGCTGCCAGCTCTGACTGGGACTCAGAGTGAGAAAATGCTCTCTAGTAGGCCCAGGCTGCAGTCAAAGCAGCTTATGACTTGGTCCATGTTGGTGGTAGAAAAAGATGCAGTACATAGTTGACAGAAAGCCCCAGTGTAAGAATCATAATGTAGGCCCTTGGGAATCTGGAGCAAGGCCACATCATCATCAGCAAAGAATAATACAGTTTTTGAAAAATGGGAGTGTTTCCGTATCCTGGTAGAGGTGGAACACTTGATCATGAAGCATCAAATGACCATGGTACAGAACTCCCAATATGAGTAGAATTCTGTGAGAGCTACCATGTCATAAGGCCATGTTCCATTTTAAGGTACATCTGGTACATCTGGGATTAAGCCTGAGCAGGACAAAAGTGCATGAATAAACAACTTGAGCAAGTAGCCCATTCACCCATGCTACCCATTATTGATTCATCACTGCCCTCCCCAGCTCACACCTATGGCCATACAGGGGATGAAGGTCCTCAAATGACCAATGTAGAAGTAAAAGGAAACCTCGATGTATAAATAAGTCCACTGGACAAGCCCTAATCGATGGAGACTTTGTCGCCACCACGTACAGGAATAGCCTTGAAAGACAGAGGAGAGGAAAAAATCTGAATTGGCAGAGCTCCAAAGAGTGCTCCTGGTCATTAGCTTTGAATGGAAGGAAAAGTAGTTCAAGGAAAAAACATATCCAGATGATTGTTACTGGGTAGTTGGCAGGCCTGTCAGGGAAGGGAAAGGGACTGGAGGATCAGAGACGAGGTCTGGGTAAAGGCCTGCAGGCAGACATGAGAGAATGAGCCCTAAGAGTAGAGACTTTTGTATCACATCTTAACATCTCCCAGAAAACTTCCACCAGAGAAAAGTCAATGAACAACTAAGTAGACAAAATGATGCAGCTATTTACCTGAAGCCCATCTTCATCATGAGCACTTTAGAACTAGAAAAATGAGTGCAATGAGCACATAAACAGGTGGCCACGGTAGCAAAGGTAGAGGCTAGGTAAGGGCCTAGCAACAGGGCCTCCCACTCACTGAGACTGATTTAGCTACTGCTGCCTATGAATGTCCAATTGTCAGAACTGAGCCCCTGATCAGAATCAATTACTCAAAGAGAACAGCCTGCCCCTTGGGCAAGTCACCTATATTAGGCCCTTTCTGTTCTAAAAGTGTAGTAATTCATCCTCACACAGATAGAAATCTATTCAAAGTTTGGGTTTGGCTTTCTTGATGCTGATCTTTAGCCAATACCACTAACTGGGGCTTATATGAGGTCTGATCCATTAGCACAGAAGCCCACGCAACATAGCATTTATCCAGGAGACCCACTTCATAGCAAAAGAGGTGAGTGTGGGCCTTTGACCAAAGGACCACTGGTCACATCACAATACTGCACCATCTAGCAGCAATGAGCTTCACAGAGCACTGAAACACTTTTCTAAAAGACAGTTAAGTGCCAACTCAAAGGCAAGACTTTGAAGATAGAAAGACATTCTTTAAAGTATCATATGCTTTCAATCAGAAACCACCATATGTATTTTTTTTTCAATAGAAAGATATTTGTGTCTACTTGTCATCTCTCCCAATGACCCACTGAGGGATTTTTGTGTTTTTCGTTCCTGTAACTCTGCGCTCAAACTTCTGGATTTCTACTGGAAATTTACTATCTTTATAAGCTCTGACAAAACAAATGAATATCTACATCTGGAGGCACACTCTTTTCAGGGGACACAGAAAGGGTCCTGCTACCTGCTCTTAACTATGACTGGGCATGGTGGGGTAGTAAGGCAGTTCAATTTTGCTGAAATGTGGGAAGATGTCAAGTAATAACTAGCTCGAGGATTCCAGATTGGCCTGGTAAAATCTTTCTCAGTTCAAGTTTCTTTCTACTCAATCTTTTCTCTCCTACCTCTTTCCTACATCGTAGTCTGATGACTTCCCTAACGTCTCCCTTAAAAATTCTCTTGCACTTCTGATCCCATATTGGGGTCTGCCTCTTAGAGAACCCAAACTAAAACAATACAATTAAAATGTTATCTGTTCTAAAGTTTTCTCTCCCAGTTTGTTCCTCCTATATGCTAATGTTATACTCAATGACCATGTGAAAAATATATCTTAAATGTAATTATTCATAACAGTTATAATTTGGGTTGGAAAATAAAAATATGTGTTGAACTGTAGGTGTTCATTTGGTTTGTCAGAGCATATAATGATAGTAGGTTTCCGACAGATTTGAAAGGAAAGACACTCGGGATTGTCAATATTGTCTGTGTTGGTCAAGGCTTGCTGTTTTTATTTTTTAATTATATATTTTAGTTTATTTTAAATTTAATCAATCTAGATGACTTTTGTTTAAAATTCAACAATGGTAGCAATATCAACTTTCATTAAAAATATTTTAACTTATGATTTTCCAATAATTAGCCTTAAGATACAGCAGGTCTTTAAATAATGTCATTTGTTCAACATCCTTTCATTGTAATGTTGATGAGAAAAAACAAAATTAATTTCCAGCTGAGATTACTGTCTATGTAGAGTGTGAACATTCTCCCCATGTTTGCGTGAGTTTTCTCTGGGCACTCCGGTTTCCTCCTACATTCCAAAGATGTGTGAATGAAGTGAACTGGAGTGTCTACTTTGTCCCCAACTGACTGAGTTTGGGTACCTGTGAGTGGCCCTGTGGTGGAAGAATGTCCTGTCCCTGGTGGGTCCTGCCTTGTGCCCTGAGTTGCCAGGAGAGGCTCCAGCCACTGTGACCCTAAACTGGAATAAGCAGATTGAAAAATTGTGATCTTACTTGTCTTTATTAATACTTCTTAAATGTATGTCTAACTCATATTTATTTCAATTTTACTATTAGAAGTGTTTTGGGTCTTCTAAACTGGAATAAGCAGATTGAAAAATTGTGATCTTACTTGTCTTTATTAATACTTCTTAAATGTATGTCTAACTCATATTTATTTCGATTTTACTATTAGAAGTGTTTTGGGTCTTTATTTAGAAATTTGGTGATTTCTTTGACCAGAAATAGGCTGTAGAAACTTAACTCTTGTTTCTATTAACCAACCTATGGTAAAACTGGTTTTGTTATATGTCTTTTTACTTAAAAATCACAATTTCCGAGAACCAATCCACAACCTTAAGTGAGGATTCACTGTAATCTGTTGTTGAAGTGCCTTACCCCTAACTGCTGAAGCAGATCTATAAATAATGTCTGAAAAAAATCGTTTGTACCCTGATACCTGCTTACTACCTCTAAGTTCTTTTCTCCTGAAAAGTGGAAACTGTAAGATGGGTGTTCCCAATTAAATAGTCCACAGTCTAAAAGAAAAAAAAAGTTGAGAGTAGTTCTATTAGACCAGGAGAAAATTAATCCAAGGAGTTGAAGGAATAACTTTTATAGTATTATTTTAGTGTTAGCTGCAATTTTTTTATATTGTTTTCTTAATATTAACACGTGTTTTTATAACAAGTTTTACTTAACTTTCAATTTTTTATATGTGATTTTTAAAGAATTTCTGGTTTTACTTTTATATCAGCTGACCTATTTGTTTTACTCCTTTTCCATTGTGAATTGCATACTGTCTTGTGAATATAGTGTCTGTGCTACTTTAAGTTGTTGACTTAATTGTTCCAAGAAAAATAACTGTGTCTTCACAAGGACTTTACACAGTTTGTAATTTTTCAAGGTCTGATATTTCAGTAAAGCAATATACACTTTACAGGTTTACTACAATATCAGTCCAAATATCAATATCTAGAAACCATCAACAAATGAAAAAAAAAAAAAAACCTTGCCAATTTTTAAAATCTCTACTTAAAATTTTATTGACAAAATATGTTTTATAGACTTATTTTTTAAAAATCACTTCTGCACATATTAAAATACAGTTTTAAGTAAAATATTTCTCATTGCCTTTGTTAAAGACATCACAAGCTAAGTAGGCTGGGACACAGAATTTACATTCACTATAACTGCCCTCTGGGTTTTCTACTAACCTCTTCTTTTCCAAAACTTGCATTTATGCTACAATATTTAAATTTTATTTTACAGGAATGATCATGTTCCTCAAACAGGCAGTGAAGATGTCTTTATTTGTTCCAAATGCTGACTCCTGTATGGACACTGGCCAAATAGAGCACATCTGTCACAAAAGAACTTAATCGAATAAACTGAATAGAACAACCTAATGCAAAATACTAGCAAAGAAACCTTATTAACAGATATGTTTTATTTCCTAGATCCAGAATTAATACTGGGAAATATTTTGTTAAGGTTATTTTTTTCCTTGAAATAGGATGAGTCAATCATGTTCTCTTTCTCCAAAACTTCCACACAGATGGTAGAATCTTTATTGAGAGGATTTATGGACTGAGTTACTCCATCAAGCATTCTTTTATGACTTTAAATACTGTCATTTTTCTGATGCTTCCCAAGATCCCAATTAAAATATTAATATTCTAATTCATGTTTTATTTAAAGCACAAAAAAGTCCTTCAATTTGACTAGTTATAATTCACTTTCTGTTATGAATGAAAAGAGAAAAATTCACTATGAAGAACTTACACTTTCTTTCAAATGAAACGCATTCACTGTGCATGGTCAGGGAGGGAATCAATGTCACGTCCAATTGCTGATCATGATACATTAATATTTTTCATGCAGGACAGTAATTATCATTTAGTGTGTTCTCTAGAGAACAACACATAGATAACATGTTTATTAAGCAGCCTGTCCAAAATATTTTAACAAAGTTTGCATAAACTCTTTGTAGAATTAAATGCCAGAAAGCTCCAACCAGTACAGTTTCACCAATGTCCTAGCTCTGAAGCATGTTGGCCAGCCAGCATGTGTAGTATTATTAATCAGTATTCTCCCAAATAGACATACGAAAAACAGATTTTCCATGGGCCACAGAGACTCTTTTGTGCCTGCAGTGCACAAACTAGTATGTACACAGGTAGCCACATCTAAAGTGTTATAAGTTATATGGTTAAAATTTACTCTGTTCTAACCACTCCCTTTTTTCTTTTTTTTTTTCTTTGCATTAAATTTTAAAAACAATTATTAATAATGGATATTTGTGGTGAAAAAATCAGAGATATTTTTAAGTGCATTTAATAAAAAAATGCCATTGGTCTCAAATATTAAGTAGAAAAATAAAATTGAAATCCCTAATCTCCTATATAGTGATATGATGAAGTATGCTTAAAATCAAGTGTTCTAGAGAGCCTTCTGCAAGATTGGCTTCTTAGCCAACAATGTACTTGACATAAGAAAGAACTGGAGAGAGACTTGGATGGCCATGCACCAGGCTACATTTTCCACCCTCCTTCATTGCATTTGCAGCTAGAATGCCTATCTCTTCCTTCATGTCCATGTCTTTGAGCCAAAGCTATAAGAAAGAGAAAGGGTATATATAAACTTATTTTTAATGAAATAAAAATGAAATTAAATAAAAATTAGGTGACTCATTTACTATTATTTTTGGTGATTACAAATAATATTTTCCCTATCAACACTAGATTGTGTATGTCTAGATTTTCTTAAGTAGTCTGGCTTCATGTGGCATATACTACTTCTTTCTGGGCAGCTTCCTTTAGCCATTAGACAAAAAATGCAAAGTCATTTGAAAATCACTGCCGATTAGTTGAATGTCAAGATGGAAATGTATTTCATATTAGTTATATTTCTTCACTGTCATAGATTTTTATATCTATTAATATTTTATATCTTTCAAAACTGATGTTTTTCTATTCTCTTTTAGATATCACTGGCTAAGTACAGATGATGCAAAACCATAGGGGGTGGGTGAGCCACTGGATAGAAGACTGGGCTCCTTAAATCACAACATAGAGGAAGGTCACCTGCTAACCCAGGCCTTCTGTCCTGGGAGAATGCCTGAGAAATAAAGCTCTATATTGTTAAAATTAACATTTTTGGTCTATTTGAAACTGCAACTAGAATTATTCTAAATAACATACTTAGTTCATCACTTTCAACACTTATTTTTACATCATTGTGAAGTGCTAGTTTTCACGTATATTTATTTTGGACTTCATGGCCATCATAGCTGAGAAAGATACTCCCCAAAATTATATATAAATCCAAAGGAAGAATGTACATCATTGTTTGTACTAACCAGATTGTAATACTTATTTTTCAGTGCTATTCATTCACTGCAATTATGAAATTCACCTAGTAATTATGTCAATCAGTTGTTCCTGTAAACAGATAAGGTGTTCGATTTATATTTTAACAAATAGAATGAATATCCATGAAACTATTCATTTGGAATTTTCATAGTGGTTAGAAACCTTATTTTTAAAGTCTATATTTACAAATTTTTTAAGTTTATTTATTTAAATTAGTTTCATGTATACAGTACATTTGTTATATATCAATATAATTCATAAAACGATCCTCCCAATTGTTCTCTCCCTCCTCTGGCCCTCCTCCTAGCCATCATATTAATGCTAACTGCATTCCCTTTGCTGTGCTCCCCTCCCCGTGACCATCTATCAACTACTAATTTGTACTTTAACCCTTTACCTCATTCTCTCATCTCCTAAGGCCCTCCACTCTGCCCATCACCAAAGTGTCCACTATATTTGTGAGTCTGTTTTTGATTAGTTTGTTCTTCTTGTTCCTTAGATTCCTCATATAAATGAAACCATATGGTAATTATCTTTCTTTGTATGACTTATTTCACTCAGCACAATAATCTCTAGGTCCACATCATTGCAAATGGTAGGATTTCGTTTTTTTTAATGGCTGAGTAACATTTCATTGTATATAATGAATGAATTGTATATAATCTATATATATACACACACACACTCATTATATCCTAATTATGGTGTGTGTGTATATATACACACATAATTTCTTTACACAATCATTTGTTGATGGGCATTTTGGTTGGTTCCATATCTTGGCTATTGTAAATTGTGCTACCATGAATATTGGGATGCATAGATCTTCACGAATTATTGTTTCCGTTTTCTTTGGATAAATGCTCAGAAGTGCAATTGCTGGGTCAAAGGTATGTCCATTTTTAATTTTTTGAAAAATTTCCAGACTGTTTTCCATAATGGCTGTACCAATTTGCAATCCCAACAACGATGAGGGTTTCCTTTTCTCCACATCCTTGGCAACACTGTTGTTCTTTGATTTATCGATGATAGCCATTCTGTCAGGTGTAAAGTGATATCTCATTGGGGTTTTAATTTGCATTTTTCTGATGATTAACGACCTTGAGCATCTTTTCATTTGTCTATTAGCCATCTGTATTTCCTCTTTGGAAAAGTATCTGTTCAGGTCTTCTGCCCATTATTTAATCGGATTGTTTGTTTTTTTGTTGTTGAGTTATATGAGTTCTTTATATATTTTGGATATTAACCCTTTATCAGATGTATCATTAGTGAATATCTTCTCCCAGTTGGTTGTCTTTTTCTTTTGATGATGGTTTCCTTTGCTGTACAAAAATTTTTTAGTTTGATGTAGTCCATTTGTTTATTTTCTCTTTTGTTTCCCTTGCCCAAAAAGATATATCCGAAAAGAAATTACGGTTAGTAATATCAGAGAGTTTACTGCATATGTTTTCTTCTAGAATTTTTATGGTTTTAGGTCTTACATTTAAGTCTTTAATCCATTTTGAGTCTAATCTTGTATACAGTGTGAGAAGGTGGTCCAGCTTCTTTGTTTTTTGCACGTATTTCCCAGCACCATTTATAGAAGAGATTTTCTTTACCCCATTGTATATTCTTACCACCTTGATCATATATTAAGTGAGCATATAGGCATGGATTTATTTCAGGGATCTCTATTCTGTTCCATTGATCAATGTATCTATTTTCATGCCACTACCATGCTGTTTTGATTACTGTAGCCTTGTAGTATAGTTTGATATCAGATAGCGTGGTATCTCCAACTTTGTTTTTCTTTCTCAAGATTGCCGGTGGCTATTCGGGATCTTTTATGGCTCCATATAAATTTTAGGATTATTTGTTCTAGCTCTCTGAATGATGCCATTGGTATTTTGATAGGGATTGCATTGAATCTATAGATTGCTTTGAGTAGTATAGCCATTTTAATGATGTTGATTCTTCCTACCCATGAGCATGGTATATGTTTCCATTTATTTGTATCTTCTTCAATTACATTTTCCAATGACTTATAATTTTCTGAAAACAGATCTTTTACCATATTAGTTAATTTGATTCCAAGGCATTTTATAGTTTTCAATGCAATTGTAAATAGGATTGTTTTCTTAATTTCTCTTTTTGAAAGTTCAGCATTGGTGTATAAAAATTCCATTGTTTTCCGAATATTTATTTTGTAACTTGCTACTTTACTGAATTCATTGATCAGTTCTAACAGTTTTTTGGTGGAATCTTTAGGGTTCTCTATATATAGTATCATGTCATTGGTCAATAACGAGAGTTTTACTCCTTCCTTTCCAATTCGGATGCCTTTTATTTCCCTTTATCGTCTTATCGCTGTGACTAAGACTTCCAATTCAGTGTTGAAGAGGAGTGGTGAAAATGAGCATCCTTGTCTTTTCTCTGATTTTAAGGAAAATACTTTTAGCCTTTCCCCATTGAGTATGATGTTAACTGTAGGTTTGTCATATATGGCCTTTATTATGTTGAGGTATGTTCCCTCTATTTCCACTTTGCTGAGAGTTTTTATCATAAACGGATGCTGGATTTTGTCAAACACTTTTTCTGCATCTGTTGATATGATCATATGGTTTTTATCTTTCAATTTTTTAATATATTCACAAATATTTTTGTATGTAGCACATATAGGCAGTCTCTGAGCTAATGATGGTTCAATATACAATTTTTCAACTTCCCAGTAGTATAACAACAATATGCATTCAGTAGAAATTTTACTTCAAATTTTGAATTTTGCTCTTTTCTCAGGCTAGCGATACGCAGTAGGATATTCTCTCATGATGTGTGGTAGCAAACCACAAATCCCAGTCAGGCACGTGATCACAGCTGATACTCTACAGTGTACTGTGTTGCCATTAATTTTTGGATGTTTTATTCTGAGCCTAAGATAAGCTATGATGTTCTATAGTTTAGGTGTATTAAATACATTTTCAACTAACAATATTTTCAACTTAACAATGGATTCATCTGAATATAACCCCATTCTAAGTTGAGAAGCATCTGTATAGTGTTTTCAGCAACTAATATCATAATTTTTATTATAAGGATTATTCAATTCATGTATCTTCTCTGGTACTGTTTTCTTTGGTGATCCACAAAAAATGTGTTTTTCTTGCATTTCATAATTGTTTTGTAGGCTAATGAATACCACAGCTATAAAATATAGAAATGTTTGTATACTTCCATCTAACTGTATAGTTCACATTTGTTCAAAACTGCATAATTTATTCCAATATGTGCTTTTTCAACTTTAAGCAATATTTTGATGTGTATTCCAACCAATAAGTATTTTCTTACAAAGGAATACCCTTTATTTAAATTTTTTTTTAATTTTATTATTTTTATTTTTTAGTAACAGTTGACATTCAATATTTTATATTAGTTTCAGGTGAATAGCATAGTGGTTGGATAAAGAAGATGTGGTATATGCAATGCAATATTACTCGGCCATAATATAAATGAAATCTTACCATTTGTGACAACATGGATGGACCTAGAGGATATTACACTAAGTGACATAAGCCAGACAGAGAAAGACTAATACCATGCCATCTCTTTTATATGTGGAATCTAAAGAACAAAATAAACAAACAAGCAAAACAGAAACAGACTTATAGATACAGAAAACAAACTGATGTTTGCTAATGAGAGTGGGTGGCAGAGTTGGGTAAAAAAGGAGAAAGGATTAAGAAGTACACATTGTCATTTACAAAGGAAAACACTTTGGTTTGCTTTCATGTTGTTATTTTTTATTACTTTAACCACTTTTAATTGCTATAATAAGAAGAACAAATGTTCTTCTGACATTATGAGACCTTTTTGTCTTCTGCTATTAGTAAAAAAATCTTAAACTTTTGAATCTTTAGCATAAAGTTTGGTGAAGTTTTATAAAATATGAATTGTGTATTAAATAATTTAAACTTGGTAAAAAATGCAGACACTTGTTTTTTCATAACCTATTTGTTCAGTATTTTAACACCTTGAACATTTTCACAACATAGTTATATGCTGCTTTATGCTAACATTTGAAAGTACCATATACACTTTAGGAAAAATGTTATTGTTAAGGGTAATGAGTGCACATCCACGTTCTTAGCAGTCTTCTTGATAATTTAGTTTTTTTTCTTTTTTTGGCATAACTTCTTACCAATTTATTTGATCGATTGATTGATTTTTATCTATAACATGGTCAAGAAACCACTTGTA
>NW_006443225.1:2341579-2410658 GCF_000325575.1 Pteropus alecto | reverse complement strand
GTTACTTACTGAGCCTGACATTATTATTTTATCTTTAGTCCATGCTTTCTCTCCAGGATTTTTTTTTTAGGTACCTGGACTAGTCCATTTTGTGAAAGTTTATTCAATTGAAAGTACCTAATAAAATGCCAATTTCTCCTAACCTTGCATATTTTATGAAACAGACACAAATCTTTCTTACTTTTACACGATAAACAAGTAGAAAAAATAGAGGTTCTAATATTTTCTTCTCATATCCCATTGGATCATGTTACAAACCTTTGGTTGTGTATATCCTTCTTTGGAGATTTACTGGTATTGCTGGCAAAACAGTGTCAGGGACTTTCAAATATTTTCTACTATGACAACAATGATAATCCATTTTAAACTGCAATTCTATTCATACACTCATGCCTGTAAATAAACAAAATTTTAATAAAATAATACTATGTATGATACACTCTAATATGTTTATGATTTCATTTTATTACAGTGGCTTTGACCTAGTTTGAAAAAAATGTACTATCATGTTCTGCATTCCATGGTCACTCTGAGGAGAACTTTGTAGTATAGCAGTAAGAACAAGTGTTTTGGAGTCAGACTGATGTTGGAAACCCAATTTGGTCATTAAATAGCCTTTAAACACTTTAAAACTTATTCATAGTCTCTTCCTTTTATGTTCCTCATCTGTAAAATGAGAATAAGTATACTTACCTTGTGATAGTTGTGAGAAAATGAAATAATATATGTAAATCCTCTAGTGCCATCCATTCCTGGCACATAGTGGGTATGCAATAAAAATAAAAATATCATTGTTAGTAGTAGTGTAATAATAATAATTTTTCTAACTTTCTAATAAAAAAGATAGATGGGTAAAGAGAAGCCAGAAATAGTCATTATGAGGAGAGAAAAAAAAAAAAAAGAACAATGGTAAGAATGTAGGACTAGAGAGAAGACGGGAGAAGACAGAAATATCCGTGCAAATTCTGAGTTTAACATCCTGATCCAGGCCCCTTCGTGTGCTCCTCACAGGACCACCTCATTGTATGGTGGTGAGAGTCTATTCAGATTTGACTTCTGTTGAGATTCTACCACCACTTCTTCAATGCCAGGTGGCCCCACATACATTCTCTTCTTAATCTTACAATAATACACAATTGTGGGCCCTACTTTTTAAACTCCATCACCCTTTCACTCTTATCTTTCTGGAACACACATGAGCCAGCCAGCCTGGGAAATAGTAACCTGTTACAGGTCATAATTTCTCCAGGCACAAGGAGTCCTGTTTTCTTCAGTTTCAAAAAATAGTCTACAATAACTATCTTACAAGAAGTGTAATTGGGGAGCAGCAGCTGCAAAATCTGTCTCCTGAAGAGCTCAGAGAGGCTTCTGATCAAAGAAGTCAAGAGAGGAGACTGGGGGACATAGGCAGATGAAGCGAGTGGCAAGCAGGCACACAAACCCCTGGCTGGGAAGTGCAGTGCCGCATTGCCTGACAGGAATCTGCTATAGTATCTTGTCTCTGGACATTTAGTCCTATGCCATCTCAGGGCTGTAATGTTTCCATACCTTTCCTAGTTTTCAGAAATCTTACCAGTCAAGTTACATTTCCAAGTCCTCTGCCTTTTGGTGTTCAAGCTGGATCCTCATTTTGTAGATAAACTTCAATTGTTACCTCTACGGAACTTTTAAAGCTCATATCTTTCCCTCAGGTTTTAGTTTCTGTTAAATGCAGCCTCTCCACAAATGATGTGCTTTGTTTTAGAATTCATTGCTGCATCAATATCTTATATTAACCTAATCTGTGAACACTTTTGCAAATCTACGTATGCCTAATTAGTATTTTGTTATAATTAGCAGAGTTACTCTGAGATTTTATCTCCCAGGAAATGAAAGAGAGAGGGAGAAAACATCTCTATGGCAATGTATTTGTACAGTTATTTTGTACAGACATGTGATTAATCTATTAATTTACCACTCACAGTAGGATCCCTTCCATCCTGTTATGATATTGACCAGCAGTGGTCATTTGTTCTTTTTATTCTTAGAACAATACCTTATTTTTCTAGATCTATTTAGCTTACTCAAAATTTCCAATGTCTTGCTATCTCTTCTTACAGAGAAAGAAAAATGCATACCAATACTTTATAAACAGATATATACTTGAGGGGAAAAAAATCAAATACTTAAATGAATCAATACTCATCCAATTAAAGTTTATTAAAATAAATATGTCTGTGATATTTCCTTCAATTTTATTAAAAGTAGCTCTTATAAACTTTATTTTGTTACCAAACTCGTCCAGCTGCTTGCCACTCAAAAGCCAATGATGGAAAGACCAAAATTTGGTAGAAGGACAGCAGGTTTCATCAAGAACCAGCATCCTGATAAGATAGGGGGACTGCTGTCACAAAAGCCATCTTGCTGCTTCAGTGCAGGCAGGGGTTATTATAGGGAGAGGGCTGAGTAGGGGGTTGGGGGAAATTCCAGGGCTGTATCCTATAGGCGAGGCGATGTCCAAGGCCATCTATCTTGTCTTCTTGGCCGTAGTTTGTTTCTCAGGCTGGAGTCTCAGGCTCAGAGACAAAATAGGGAGAGGAGTAAGGAGGGGATGAGGTTTTTTTGGGTGCCAGTCAGCATGAAGTGTCCTTTGTAGCATGTTCTGATAAACAACCCAGAGGTGGTCAAGTAAAGGTCTGGGAACCAAGTCAGTTTCATTTAAAGTCTGTTCCTAGGATTCTCAATCAAGCAAGTTGTTTACCTACAAGTTACACATTAGTTAACAAGGCATTTTTATGTACATAAAAATGAGAATGAGATTGTAAAGACAAGAAAATGGTTACAATCATAAAACTACAATAATCACAGTTACAATTTTAACTTTTCTCTCTTTAAATATTATTATGAATATACAACTTTTCAAGGAAACAGACTCAAGTTGTAATTAATGATAACTTTTTCTTACTGCTGCTCAAATATTTACATTTTGGCTACTAGTAGTAGCTCTAAGATGGCTCTTTGTCATTTCAACATTATCCTGGACATTTTCTTAAAGTATATTTGCTTACTTGCAACAAGAGATTTCTGGACCCTCTGGATTCTTTCCTATTCCTCAAAATGGAATTAGCAACTCTCAAAGTTCACATTCCTTTATCTTAAAAATAGTTCTATTGAAAGATGTATAATGATGGTTTCACATGAGTGCTTCTGTTGGTCAGTGGATTAAGTCATTAACTTAGCAGGACATTTTTTTCAAGAAATATATTACGACCCAAGTTTATGTGACATTTTAACTCTAAAATTAACCAAATTAACTCTAAAATTACTAAATCATATTTTTAAAAGATTGTTTCAATATAAAAATTACAATTTGTTACACTGTTTAGATTTTTAACCCCTAATCTATAAAATCATGAGTTTTATCTCCATGATCTATTACTTTGAGAAATTACCTTCATTTCATTGTCGATAAGAAATATAAAAGAATGAAATGCACAGTATTACTCAAAGGCTTTGATCTGTTCTTCATATGCTACATGCATTCATTCAAATGTAACAAATTAATATGCAATACTGAACAGTACGTGTAGCTTAATTCCTTTCTTCAAACATAGGCCAAGTAATAGAAAAGAAACTTTAATTTGAGCACTATGCCCTCAACATGCATCTGTAAAATGACAAAAAACAAATTGAATAGAAAGGCATTATGAACAAGAATCTTTCCATAACAGAATTCGAAGCATATTTGGTTGTTGGCATTTTTCTAAAATAGTATGGTATCTGAGCAGTTTTGCTTCCTGTCAACACCGTTCCATGTAACATCACAAAGCCCAGGCTCTGAAAAATGATGTAGAGTAGCTAGACTGAATTATCAAGGAGTCTGCCAAGATTCTCTGGCATTTGAAATTTGGCAGAATGTTGCAAAATAAATTTTCTTAGACAATTCTGGTTTTTGATACATACCCAAATGTCAGAGACGTAATTCCAAATGTTCTTCTGACCACAGGTTTTCTTCCACATCTCTTGATTATGTCACTTTTTCATCTGCCTGGGTTAAAACAGCAAGTGACACAAGCTTGGGAAGACATCTCATGTCATGCTTCCTTATTTTGTTTTAGTTAACTCTCAAATTCTCTTTAAAAAGCCGACATGCTGAAAATTAATATTTTCAAAGGTAAACTTACAAAATATGGGTCATTTTTTATAGCAGTTTTAGGTTCACAGCAAAATTGAGAGCAAGGTATGAAGATTACCCATATATCCCTACCCCCACAAATGCATAGCTTCCTCTAATCTCAACATCCCCCACCAAATGGTACATTTGCTATAACTGATGAACCTACATTGACAAATCATTATCATCCAAAGTCCATACTTTACATAGATGTTTTACATTCTGTAGGTTTGGACAAATGTATACTGACGTGTATCCAACAATGTAGTATAATACGGAGTAATTTCAGTGTCCTGAAAATCTTCTATGTTCTGCTTTTTCATCTCTTCCTCCCCCATAATGCCTGACAAACACTGATCTTTTGACTGTCTCCATAGTTTTGCCTTTTTTGAAATGTCATATAGTTGAAATCATTAGTAATATAAATTACAGATTAATAATAGGGCTTTCACTTAGTAATATACATTTAAGTTTCCTTCATGTCTTTTTATGGTTTGATAATTCATTTTTTAGTGCTGAATAATATTTCACTGCATGGATTTACTAGTTTATTTATTAATTTATCTACTGAAGGACTTTCTGGTTGCTTCCAAGTTTTAGCAATTGTAAATGAAGCTACTATAAACATCCACATGCAGGCTTTTTTTATGGATCTACATTTTCAGCTCCTTTGGTCAAATATCAAGGGTATGATTACTGGATCATGTGGTAAAAGTATGTTTAGTTTTGTAAGAAACTGCCAAACTGTCTTCCAAGGTGGCTGTACCATTTTGCATTCCCACCAGCAATGAATGAGAGTTCCTGTGGCTCCATAGCCTTTCCAGTGTCTAGTGTTGTCAGTTCCTTCTGATAGGTGTGTAGTGGTATCTTGTTATTTTAATTTGCAATCCCCTGATGGCATAATGTGGAGCATCTTTTAATATGTTCATTTACCATCTATATATCTTACCTGATGAGGTGTCAGTTAGTCTTTGGCCCATTTTTAAATCAGGCAAACTTTACGAATGTTTCTCAGATGTCCTCCTGCTCCCTTTAGATGGGAAAGGATGGTTAGAGATGGCTGGAGTTGGTCATTTCCCTCCTGCCAAGTGAGTTAGGCTACAATAAAACCTGACATGTAGTCTCTGGTTAAATAGTTTCTCCTGAGACTTGATCTTGTTAAGAACAAAGTACTCTGGCATATTTCAAAATGGTTCCTTTCCCTTCTCCATGCCAGAAGCACCAAGGGATTCCACCCTCCACCCCTCCACACACAAATATTTACTGTGAGAATCTAGTGTAGCTCCAAGAGGTAAGACTCACAGAAGTATGGGGGCCTCTATGACTGGGTCTCCTTGGACTTTTTAATGTTGAGAGTGCCCACTCTGAGCCTCCAGCAATTCCTCAATTACAGTTTAGCTTTTGCTATCCTGGTACTGGTTCCTGTGGAGATTTCAGCTCCTGAGTTTCTCCTCTAATTAGTTGCAATTCTCTGTTTTTGCTTGTTGGTCTCCAATTTGGGGGGCAGCCCTTTGCCCTCACTTCTCTTAGACATGTAAGTAGTATTATCTATTTTGCAGTTTGTGCAACAACTTGTTGTTAAGACCAAATGGTGACTTCCAAATCCTTACATGTGGAATCAGAAACTGTAATTCTCTAAGTCATTTTAAAAATTTAAAATTTTCTGTATAGCGCATTTTTCTCTCATTCCAACATAGTCACACCACTAGAGAACCTATCACTTGGCAGAGGGGTGTGTGGACACTATTTGCTGTTTCTTCTTCTTTTATCAAAGCAGGATGACTATTTCTAAGCTTTGAAATAATCATTATTTACATGTGTAAATATTGTTTAATGTAGGCAATGTAGAGGAAATTTTGTTGTAGAAAAAATATTTTCCCTCCATATTGCATCATATAATATTTGCCAGGTCAAAGCACTCTGAAACCCCTGACGAAATTTACGTGTCAAAATGAGTGAAAAAGACATTTTGCATTAGTAGAGTTTAAAGAAAGATAAAATAGGCATGTGCGAGGAAACCCGGTGGGGCGGGGCTTTGGAAGGAGCGGGGCTTGCAAGAAATGAACGCATTCTGGGTAGACCGAGGGACGAACAGACACTGAACAGACACTGAACAGATGGGGAGTAACATTGACAATAAGCATGGCATACTGAGGAGGTGTCGGAAAGCTAGTTGGGTTGGAGTGAATACTTATGTGGGGAAGGAAGTGTGACTTCCTTCAAAAACAGAGGGCAAATTATGGAGGGCTACAAAGGACAAATAAGAGGGTTAATAACCACCAGATGTTTTCTATGTGCCCATCTCTCTGCAGAGCACGCTAGATCTCAGCTCCTTCTCACTGCACCCTGTGAGGGAGGCATGATAAATAAAAAAATGAGGCAGAGAAAATGAGTAGCTTACCTGGTGTCATACAGTTCACTTTTCACTTTTTTTTGCTCCATACCCCAAAACAATTCTAAAAAAGTATTACCGCATACATGGAAATATGTGTTTCACTTGAGTATAAATAAGTTTATTTTCATTAGGAGGTAGAGATCATTAAACATTTTATAGGATTAAGTATCTACAATAAAAATTAATCTCATAAGACAATTTGATGAAATAAGTTTAAACTAATTTGTGTAAATATTGAACACACTGATTTGAAAAGGAATCACATAAAATTTTTATTTATGGACAGTTGGGTAAATTTGGGCTACAATTAGAAATTTGCTTTTATAAAGGAAACTATAACTTTTTCTAGCTAACTCGAATAAATATTAAGATTAAATAACAAGACTGATATTACTTCCAGTAGAATTACAACTTCAGGGAAATCTTATGGGTGCTTACTGATCCAGTTATAAGTAAATATTTGAGAGAAGGTAGAAGTTTGTCCTTCCTCTCTAACAGTCTCACCAGGAACCAATATCTCATTGAAACACAAGAAGAAGAGTGTGTTTACTTTCTGGAAACATGATGCTTTGTCAGAAAATACACTTTTCACATTCTAATGGAAATAACAAGTCAAATAAATTACAAAAAGAATCAAAATAAATGCAAAATAAACTCTTCAACAAACTCAGACAGTTTAATTTGTCTCTATAACTTGTCTGTATAACCTGTAATTGTCATATTTCAGTTGGTTGCTTTGACCTCCTGTGTGCATAACAAAGATATGAACCTCGGTATTGTTAATTGGACGGTACCAAGGGTCCAGACTCAGGTATATGACTAGAAATATTTTGTATATGACAGTGATTTCGTCAAGAAGGGATATTTTATGGCTGTGGTACAGTTATCATCACTCTCTATTTACTTAGATCCTCTTTATTCCAAAAGATAAAAGATGTGTGATAGCATCCACTGATATACTCTATTGATTGCTAATTCTAAATTTATTTAGTGCTTCTGGATATGCCAAAGACTGCTAGTTACCTAATATAATTATCTTCATAGTCCCTGATTTTGCTTGTGGAAGCAATATTTTCAGCTAAATATTTACATTCCCTGGCCTGCTCTACAACTTGGGGGCTGTCATAGGTCACGGTTCTGGCTAAAGAGATATATAAGCCAGTGTGGGGAGAAGTTGCTGCTAGGGAGCTCTTTAACAGGAGAAGACTATTTGACATGAGTCACTTTTCCCTTTCTTTTATTTTTGCTTGGAACAGGAGATGGCCTGGCATCAGTATCTTCTTCAGACCATGGAATTGTGGTTCTCACTAAAGGTGGTAGAATCAAAACTAGACAGAGGTCGATGTGTCCTTCCAACGACACCATGGAGCCACCGCACAGTTCTTGGGTCACCCAACTTACGTCTTATAAAACAACCTGTTCTTTTGGTTAAGTCACAGTCACTTCCAAACAGCAACACTGGATACATTGCTACATTTAGAAAATGTAGCACATATAGAGAAATTAAAAACTAAAAACAGGACTTTAAAGTATTTTCGTTTTTTAAAATATAAGATGGTATTTGTCACAAATATATACATCACGACAAATTTGAAAGAAGCCGGACAAAAGAAACACCACTTCTAATAAAGACATGTAAGAAGCCAGATTTTATGCAGCTTTACTAAAAAGTCTAGGGGATTGACCATCGAGTCAAATGGCAGCCATTGTCTATCACTGTCCTAATATGTTGGAAATCCTAATAGAAAAAATAATTCTTTACATTAGATGGTAAACAAATGAGTCTTTAATTTTCAAAATATGCATGGCCAGAAAGAGGAAGGACCTCTTCTTTTGATAGAAAATAACATTATCTGCCAAAATACTAGAGATGAATGCCAAGAATTAGATGAGCCAAAAATTTGCTGGCAAAAATAAATGCACAAGTTTCAAAATCAATCACATTTCTAAAAAATGCTTGTGATATGTACCCTTGCTGTTTGTGATCCCTAGGAGCATTGACTATATTACTGAAGCCAAGAGTCACACAGAATACCTGAAATATAAAGCTAAATTCTAAAAGCAGAGAAGCATGATCATCTCAGTATTTCGGCTTAGATTCACAGTGCTACATTTTGCTCACATGGTATAGCACTGCCCTCCCACCTCAAGAAACTAATGTATACAAACAGATCTACTGTTTGCTGATTAACTGGCAAGAATTCACACTCTCAAGAGAGAGAAACTGACCAAAATTCTCTGATGTGAATGAACAATTTAAAAGATGCACTTGAATTATAATAGAAGCATCGTTTGCTAACTTCTACCCACATGGGACTTTCTTCTTCCAGCATCCTGGACCTTTGGGTTAATGCAATAACGTCTCAAAGTTCTTTTAACTATGGAATCAATCCTTTGTCTGAACATCTTCTTACATTAATATTAATATGAAAGCCAGAATGAAAGCAGAGAAACTCTGAACTGAAGATACAGTTATGGAAGAGGAGTGGAGAACTTCACAGGTTACATCAGTGAAAACTCCCAGCTAGTGTTTTATTTGGCTTTTACATGTGAGGTGACTGAAAGGTAATTGCCCAGGAAAATGAGATTCTATTTCCCCTGTATTCCTCACCTTTGGATACATATTAACATGCATAATAAAATAGCAGGTGAAAACTCATTCACATAACAGACTTCTAGAATGCTGAGTAGAACAAGACACTGTGGGGGATACAAATACATGGAAATGATGTTTTCTTTTATACCTCAAAGTTTTAAATGCGGGCAGTCTCACAAGTGCAAAATTCTGGAAGTTATAACGAGCAGTTTGAAAACAGCAGCCATTTTCTTTATGTTTCTCCCTGATTTGTTACTCCAAAGAATATCCTAGGAAATGAACATTATTCTTTCTTCAGTGAGCACTGATACTTTCTGATAAGGAAGGATGGTGAAAATCCCCATGTTAGAAAATCTGACTAGCTAAGAGTATAACCCTAATCTCATTTATATGATCCCCGAAATCTATGCATTCTTAGGACTCCATCCCCCCACACTTGCTTTGAGAAACAAGTTTATTGTAATAAGCTTAAGTAATACTACAGAAAGCCCTGCTAGTAAATCAAGCATTTTTTTATTTTCTCAAAGAGGGAGCCATCTAAAAAAATAAATAAATAAATAAATAAATAAATAAAGAATAACAATAATAATAATAATTAGACACTTACTGATTAAATTATAGCAATTATTATAGTTCTATTTTAATATGTTGTTTTTATTTTGTTATTTGAGAGAGAAGAATGAAATTCTCCCTTGAAAATTATCACTTGTGTTATTACATAAGAACAATATGGAATTAACCTAAAATAAAGCAGGAAGTTAAAATAGTAGCTCCTATTAAATGTCCCTAATATATTTAATGTGGTCAGTCTAGGGGTGATTATTTTAAATTCCAAACACTGTACTTCCTTAAAACTCTGGGATTCAACATAACCTGCCACAGCCTGCTGGTTACACTGCTCCAACTCCACCTGTAATTAATGAGCAAACACACCGGGAATACTGAAGGAAAGATGGGACACTGGAGTGCATAAACGGATTTAAAATAGGTCTTTCACTCCTCTTTTTGGCAGTTTGTGGATATTTTTGCATGCATTTAACTTGTGTTGATTTTCTTCTTAGAAATACAACATCAACACAGTTCAAATAATCCTATTGTTTGAGGTCTTTAAGAATCTTTTATAGATGAAGAAACTAAAGTGCAGAGACTCTAAGTGAGTTGCCTGTGGGCACATCAATGGTTAGCTGTTCTAAGATGTTGTTTTTATTTTATTATTTTATAGAGAGAAGAATTGGAACTCAGGTACTTTGAATCTGGGTCAGGTACTCTCAACTCCACTAGTGCACAGGTACTGAGGAAATTTAAGCACCGCCACTGTCAGTGATAGACAGTGTTTTCAGAAGCTTCCATGCTCTATTTAAAGTTCTGCTAAGCATATCATTGCTTGTCAGCTTTTGGGACATACTAGTAAGATGACGCATGAGCCCTTGTGCTGGAAGACAAGCAGTATATCTTAAAGAACTAGAATCCCTATCAATTATTACAGCCTCTAAATACTGGCATTCAGCCTGCATGAGCTCATAGGGCCACACCGTATCATTTAGAACTGACTTTAAGTCTCAGTAGCTGAGAACAGCATGCAAATGGTACAGAAAGAACCCAAAACTTGGTTAACCTCTTAATCTTATCATAAACAGTATATATGAGAGAGGAAGAAAAGTAATGTTTTTTCTGGAGGTATTTTTCTTTAGAAGCAGGAATTTAAAAAAAAATTGAATAATTGAACTGTTTGGGATTAAATTAGATGGTGAAATTTTAAGTACTGCTGTCTTTATACCAAACCTGTGTCCCACTTCAAGTTTCAGTGGATCCATCAACAACCCCTTGACATTTTATAGCCCAGCAATCTTCATTCCCTTCCACTAACCACCTCATGGACAAACTCTGGACTTAGTCATTGGAGTTCTCAATCATCTAATCTTCACCAGTAAGAGTTCACTCCCTTGCTGTGGGCTGAACACAGCCAGCTGCTCATTTCTTCCCACTACATCTACTCATTCACACCACTAATTTTTTTAATACTTTTACCCCCCAAATAAATTAACCAGTTCTGCTGGTTTTACTTTATCCCTTAACTAACTTAGTATATAATGGCAGTTACTTGAATATTTCTTTCTTATCACCCTCATTTTCCTTTTTTCTTCTGCCCACTTGTTTTATCGATCCCCTATTAAAATTAAAACATCACGTCTCTGTGCCTATACTTGGCTTCTCTTTTATTTGAATAACCTATTCATACCATTTAACCATTTACCTATTAGGGTTTTTTGTGTTTCTAATCTGGATGCTAATATCTCATTATATGAATTACATAAGTTTAATTTTCACATTAATATTTTATTTGTAGGAATTGCAAATATGTTCTCTCAAGGCTTATATTTTAGTTAAGTATAACGCATTTTATTTTGCAGAAATTTTAAATTTTCATATGGTCAAACTTTGAAATCTTTTTGTCTTGATCTGGATATCATTCCTTACCCCAAAATAAAAATACTCATTTGTATTTTCTTCTAATACTTCTAAAGTTTTATTTTTCACATTTTAGTGTTTTACAGAACTAGAATTTATTTGGTGAATGATGTTAAGTAGACATCAGATCTGCTTCTTCAGTATTGATAATCAACTGTTCCATTTATTAAAAAGTTCATTCACAGTCACTGACTTGTGATGCCACTCTATCACATTCCTTAATTTATTCCTGGGTCCTTTATTTTGCCTTGTTCCATTCAATTAAACCTGTATCTGTACTACTAATTACTAAGTTTTATAATGCATATTGATATCTAGGAGGATTATTCCCAGATGTTCTTCAATATCGTCTTGGTTATTCTTGGTCTTCTATTATTTTGCATAAATTCTAGAATCAGGTGGCTAACTTCTGCAAAAAGAAAGAAAAAGAAAGGAAGAAGGGAAGAAGGGAGGAAGAAAGGAAGAAAGGAATGAAGGAATGAAGGAACGAAGGAACGAAGGAACGAAGGAAGGGAGAAAAGAGAGAGAAAGAAAAAGAGAAAGGTCAATTTATAGATTTATTGGTATTTTACGAAAACCAAAATGAATTATTAAGCTTAATATGACTACTAAGTTATCTCGTCCATGATTATGTAAGTGCTCTTCATGTATTTAAGCAAAAATTCATATTTTTTATAGGTTTATTTTCTTCTCCACATTTTGTTAGATTTATCCCTATAACCTTATGATTTTTTTGGTTTATTATATTTTCTAATTAGTGATTGCTGACATGTAGGAATGTAGTTGTTCCTTATACACTTCATACACTTACCTTAAATCTAATATGATTTATAAATCTTCTTACTTATAAGTGTATAAGGGATAAGCTTTCTATGTAAATAATCATTTTGAATAAAGATAATCTTACTTCTGATGCATATTTGTTTATTTTTTTCTTTTATTATTACTACAGAATTTTGGTAAAATTTTTATCAAGTTGAGTAAGTGCCTTTGTATTCTTAGTTTTCTAAGTTTTTTTTTTTATGTTAGTGGACACTTAATTTTGTTGAGCCTATTGCAGCATCTTTTGGGACAGTTGTATAAAGATAAAGATGCTTGTGTTTGACACTGATTTTCTACTAACTCAATAACTTTATCTGTCCATGGCAACCAAATGAGATACGAGATTGTTCTAAATTCTACTAATGTCAACACTAGCTTTTATTCCTATACCAGTGGCCTATTCATAGTGGGAGATAGACTCTACAGGTCTCCAAATTCCCAATATAGGGCTCCATTAAACACTCTCCCTGAATTTGGTTCTCCAGTGCTCCCTTTCTCTAGCTAGGGGATGACTTGTCAGGAGTCAGGATCCTCCAACAGGTTATCCTAAAATATTTGTTCTCCCTTTGTTAAATAATCCCCAAAAGATATTATGAAATTCTTTTTCTTATACCTTCTCAAAGAGGAATTTAGAAATGAGTAGGACAGAGGTGAGTAGTCAGCTGGGGTGTGGCCTGGAAGTTTTGAGTTCCCCATCAGCATATTCTGGTCCTACAGATATATAGGGCTGGTCTTTCATCTAGTCTTGCAATATCTTCTAACATTAAACCATGCAGGTTTCATGAAATAGAGAGAACTTATATATAACTTATTATTGGCACCATTACTAAACTTAGTCAGTAAATATTTTATTTAGGATCTTACACTCAGGTTTATATAAATTATATATATATTATACATACATATATACATACATGATATATACGTAGTATATAGAACTTTTATATATATACGTTTTATATAAATTAAAGTAGTTTCTTCCATTTATTATCCTGCCAGAGGCATATCGAGTTTATAAATTCTTTCGCAGAAGTAGTTTTGTTTTTATTGGTGTTATTTATTATTTCTGAGGTTTTAAAAATTATTTTCTGCTCTTTTCTCTATTTCCTCCCCTCCCCTTTCTTTGAGTTTACATTTTATTTATTTATTTATTTTCTTACTTTCTTGAATTGAATGAAAATTTCATTCATTTTTAATCTTTTTTTAAAAATATGAGCATTTAGGGTGATTTATGTCCTTAAAAATAAATGTTGGTGCATCTAAAAAGATTTGATATATGTAGTTTGTTGTTTAGTTCTTAAAGCTTCATAATTTCCATTGTGTTTTGGATCCATGAATTATTTATGCATGTTTTTAAATATCCATATAATAGGTTTAGATCTACTCCCTTTTGTTTTTGTTTTTGCTTTTGATTGCTAAATTTATTGCATTTTGGTAAGACAATGTTTCAGCATTTTGCTGCATTCTCATAATTTCCTCATTCTACCTTTCAGAAATATTGTCAAAATTTTGGTGAGTATTTTTTTATTTCTTGTAATTCTCTTTGGTCTTGTTTCAAATCTGCCTATTTTTAATATAGTGCTCAATCTATTCAATGAAGTCTTTATTCTTTCTTTTATCTTATAATTATTTGAATTATTTTATAATGTAAAAATGTTAATTTCCAGGTGTTTATGATTATGTCCTGTCTATGTCATGACCCACTTTCTTGTGTGGTATGTAAGGGTTTTTAAGGGGCTCTCATCTTCACCTGGGCCCAGAAATCTACCATGCTGTGTTCTAGGAGATCCCGTGTGCTGGGTGTTGTGAACACCTTCCCACTGAGTTTCGCACTGCATTCTCTCATTCGCTTCTAAAACTGGTGCTTACCTAATTCAGAGGTGAACTGAAGCCACATAGAAGGCAAAGAATATTTATAGAAAGTTTATTCTTATAGAAAGTAAAACCCTCAAATGCCAAAAACCAAAAAAAATAGCATACACATGTACAATCAATCATATATGTGTGTATTTGTGTGTGTGTGCGTAGGCAGAATGAGTTAGAGACAGACAGAAGTGGTTTTGGATATTAAATTTGTGCTTCTTCCCTACTCTTGAGAGAGTAACTTGATAATTCCCAAAGGAATTAATAATTCCCACTGCTAAGCCATTGACTGCATTGTTGTTACAGTTTCCCATATGCTGCCACTAGGATATTAAGAGAAGGAACAGAGAATAAGTCCTTTCTGGAAGACAGTCATCTTTCTTTAGGGAGGAGAAGGATGAATAACTTAACAAGATATGAAGATTGCAGAATAATCAACTCTTGTATTTTGAGTAAGAAAGTATCTGTTGCCAAGTGCTAGTGGTCTCTCAAAGATGTTCTACCTTAGAGCTGGAGGCTCTAAGCGAAAAACTGCCAGACTTTAGAATATTGAGGGGTCACAGGGGAGGGGAGAAAAGGGAGAGGAAGAGCCAAGCTTCTAAATTGCAGTCTTTGCCTGTGTTGACTTTGAATTTCAGGCTTAGCTTACACATGCCCTGGGCTCAAGGGCAGAAGAACTGCAAATTGACTTTATGCCTGGTTCCAGTACAGGGGCTGATGCAGGGGAGTTAGCCACACTCTTCCCAGGTCAGAAGCCTCCACTGCCCTTAGCATTTCACCACACAGACGTCCAGTAACGGTTGATCTCCCCGACTCCTGAGTGGTCCCTGCCAAGTATGTGAGACAGAAATTTCCAGGCCAGCCTTGCTCTGTCCAGCACACATTTGGGCTGTGAAGTAGGAAGCACTCTAATTTCCTTGGACTAGAGCCAAGCACTCTAGGATCAGGGCAGGTTTTTACCTGGGGGAGGAGGTACCCGAGTTCCCCCACCACATGCCCCGAAACCAATGCATACTTATATGCACCTTATAATTTACATGGACTTTTCAACTAGTCACCTTGCTTGATAATAGCAGTCCTGCCAAATGACATGGCAAAGTGTACTATTCCATTTCGTAGATAAAGAACCTCAGATTTAGTGATGTAAAGAGACTTCTCAAAATGACACAGCTATTTGGCAACACAACTGGTATTCAGGCACCGTGCTTTAAACCGGGCTCCAATGACATGTCACTTTTCAGTGTTTGCTCCCAAATCTCCTCTATCAACAGCCATAGTTCTCCATACAGCTGACCCAATTTACCAGATAGCTTTGGTCTCCCAATTATGGAACTAAACCATGTGAATAACTACTAAGCTGCTTCTTATCTGATTAAGCAATGGTGCAGCATGATTGCCGTTCACGTGATAGAAACGTGAGCTCCCTATGAGGTAAATGAGAACCCATGGTGAAGTCAGTGTCAAACCATGGTTCAGTGCAGAGCTTCAGTTACTCTCAGAAGAAAGGGACTTGCTCCCAGCAGTCTTCCCACCTAGACCTCTTTCAGTCTACCCTGCATTATAAAGCTCTGTGTTCACAAGGTCACCTCCCTTAGCAAGTATTGACAGCAAATTTTAAGTTTTTAAGAACAACCTCCCTCATGTTGTTGAGATCATGAGGGTCGAAGCCATACTTTATTTTTATAAAAGTTTAATTTTAAAGAAATGTTAGCCCAGAAGGAATAAGTCTTCAGATTTTCAAGAACATAAGTCTCTGAATATTATTTAAGATCAAGAATGATCATACTTCGGCATACAGAGCAACAGCCAAAACATTACTTGTTTTTCTCTCATTTTATTCAGTTGTAATTGACATATAACGTTGTATGAGTTTAAGGCACATAACATAATGATTCGTCATATGTATACATATGAAATGATTACCCCAAGAAGTAGAGTTAAGGACTATCACCTCATGTAGTTACAAATATTTCTTCTTGCGGTGAGAATCTTTAAGACCTACTTCCTATCAATTTTCAAATATATAATACAGTATTGTTAACTATAGCAACATACTATACATAACATTTCCTGAACTTATTTCTCGTATAACTGGAAGTTTGTACCTTTTGACCACCTTCATCCATTTCACCCACCCTCACTGCCATCTGTCAACAACCATTCTGTTCTCTGTTTCCATGAATTTGATTTTTTTTAGATTTCACATATAAGTGAGATCATACACTATTTGTCTTCACTGTCTCACTTATTTCACATAGCATAATATCCTCAAGCTCCACCTATGTTATTGTATAGCAAATTTATTGTATTAAAGTAACAATAAAATATAGTTTAAATAATCATGCCATTGTAAAAATAATTTTAAAAATTTAAAATAGAAACTGGGAAAAATTTTGTAACCTATTTCTCTTTTACTTAAAGTTGAATCTCTTAAACATATAGAGTATCTAAAAAACAGAGGAGAAAAAAGGCCAATGGCATTATAGATAAATGGGCTGAAAAATGACTGCACAATTTAAAAACTTAGAATGATTCCCTATGAAAATATGCTCAGCCTCACTTATAATGAAAAAAATATAAATCAAAACTACATGGAGATATTTTTACTATAAAATTGCTGTTTTTAAATTTTTAATATTGTTAGCAAAGGGATCCATCTCTTAACTTTCAAAAAAGATTGAGCCAACACAGAAGACACGAGCCATGTTTTATACATCTACGTACCTCAATAGCATTTTAATAAATATCTGGTTAATAAATGTCTGAGGTAATGATTAGGAGCTAATGGTGTGAAGGCTACTAATGATAATTTGTTACTCTCCAAGCTGACACAGCCCTCAGAACTAGACAAAGGCAATAGATTGTGGGCTGCCACTGGGGGGCGGGGGAAGGGAGGGGGGAAACACTTATTTTCTCTGCCTTGAGGTGATTTTATTGCTCTGGAACAGTACATTCGGTCATCTTCCTGTCTGGGTACAATTCTGAAAAAAAAAAAAAACTGTCAGTTCACTATTGAAAAAAAATACTGGCAAACCTATTGTGGGGTTTTCGGTCTTTTTCTGGCTGTAAATTGGTACATTAAAAAATAGCTTTTGAATCATATGACCATGTACCTAACTCATGGCGCTACATCTTATCCTTCCAGGATATCTTATGTTAGCAAATATAACAAAGTGATTTTTAATCAACCCAGCCAAAACAAAGGTTTAGAACAAAACAAGTTTTAAACTACATAGGTGCAACACCTGGGCTGTTTGGAGGACAGTCTGATTGGGGAAATTAGTAAATTGAGGAGAAGAAAGAGCTAAGAAGAAAACAAGATTTCATAAATTATTTTGGTTCACAGGTGATAGGAAAAATGTCTCCAAGATATTTATTTTTAAACATCTTTTTGCAGCTCTTTTCATATTGAATATATAATGAAAGGGCTCAATTCCAAATATTATGACATTTTATGTAGTCATTATTTAAAATACTTCTAAAATGCCAAAAAGAGCATAATGCTAATGAGAAAAAGGCAATTTTGCATAGGCTTGACAAAGTTAGAATGAAAAAAGATAATCCCTAATAGGAAGGGAAGTTAAATCTGGAATTAACATACCTAATGAAGAGGTATAGTGCGTGCAAGGATATATATCCATAAGAGAAATAATGTTCTAATTTTCTATAAATTGTAAAATGAACAAAACTCATAAAAGGGAAGGCAAATTTTCAGTGTAACTATAAAATTTCATTTACCTAGCTTTTGTACAAGATTAGGTACAAATATTAAATATGCTATTAGTTAAAACTATTAACATAATGTTAAAAAGCCCATACATTTTAGGGCTATAGTTAACAATCGGAGTTACTTAAACAGAGATTTTCTGAGTAAAGGATGACAATTATTCCCCTCATAAATATGATATATAGCTTTAGAATTGAGTTAAATGTTTCTCTCTTAGGTTGTTTACTTTCTTCCGGTATTTGTTAGTTTCAGTACCTGTGTTACTCATGCCCTGACATACAGAGAAAGCAACAGCAGTCAGCATGACAACCTTAGTAGGCTGAGTTTGGGACACCTGTTCCTTTAATACCAAATATTCTAGAGTTTCAGACTTTGTCGAAACTATCTGTGAGCTCCAGAAATCTTCCTATGTATGACAAATGGGGAGCCCCTAATATCTCATTCTTGATTTTCTTAGGAAGGAGCTTATTCAATATATAAGATTCCCCTTTTGGGGGCAAATATAACTAAAAATTTATATTTGCTTGAAAAACATTTTTTTTTTCCAGTACAACTAAAAGGTAAAGCACAGTACTAGGAACTGATAGAAGAGAAATAATTACTTCTAACTTAAATTTGAACTTGAAAAGACTTGAAAAATGACTGGCAGATTAGAAATGGTCTTTTTCCAGTGCATCCTTGGTGATGAGGGAGCTGAGATATTGCGAGGGAACTAATGGAGTGGCTTGCTGTGTCCAGGCACGGGGTCATTATGAGCAGATCTAAAACTGAATAATCTTGGTGATTATGAAATATTCCTTTCCTCTAGCCTTGTGTTGTTATCAGCAGAAGTGACCTAAATATGTTTCTATTTGAAACTTTTATATGACTCTGTAAGCCAAAGCTGAGGCTACTACTATTGAAAGAAGTATCCTTATCCTCACAGAGTATAGAATTCAGAGCATAATCAGAATGTTTATTGCAGGCTGGATTTGGTAGGACAAAATAGAGGTAGAATAAGATCTGCCTGGGAAAATCAGACAAAACTTTCCAAAAAACCTGGACTCTCTTCATTGATTCATGCATTGAGTGAGTATGCACTGATTGACAACAGCATGCCAGTACTGAGCATGATGACAGACATGGAGTGGAGGATACAGACACATAATAATAGTAACAATACCATGTGGTACATAAAAAGATACAGATACTTGCAGATAGGTTTTGGAAACCACTTAAGGCTCAGTCTCAGGTAGAAGGACAATTAGTGATGGCTTTCTAAAGAGGAGATGCTTGAGCTGAGTGCAAAATATGTGACATGGGGTAGGGAAAAAAAGATAGAAATGAGACTGTGCAGAGCACGGTCTAAGCAGATCCATGAAAGAAACAAATGGCGATGAAAAGATTGGGAGATGGGAAACTTGGTGATTAAAGGCACACAGGTGAGAAAATGTAAATCAATTGAATAAATACTGAATAATAAGTCCAGCATACTAAGGCAGATGGTGAAAGTGTGTGTGGCAGGAAGATGGCAAACTGAGCAGGGGGTGTGTCCTAGAGATGAGATGACAGGAAAGTGAGAGCCTTGAAAGTCACCTGAAGAAGTTTGGTCTCATTTTCTACCTAAAGAGTAGCCACATGATCAGGAATGCTCTTTAGAATGAACTCTTGCAATGGAGTGAAGGATGATAGGCAAAAGAACAAGTTGAAAAAATAGTGTGACTAGCTGGCTCCCAGTTAGTAATATATTAGGGCAATTTGGGTGAGTGGTGGTGCCAGTCTGTTTCAAGGTGGCAGTAGGGGAGTGGGACACTTAAAAGATATTGTAGAGTCAGAATAACTGCAGATTGCATGAGGCAAGAGGAAAGAGTTGACGAAGGCTAGAGTTTCTAACTTGTATGTTTGAAAAGATTAAAGGAGAGCAGAGTTCTACAGGTACATGAGTCTGGGTGCACATGTAAGACTTTCTGCATATAGGATGCATAAGAGTAGTCAGACCTAAAGATGAGCACGTTTTATGCGAAGGTGGAACTTAAGTCCTGAGAATGAATGAGGTTGCCATGGAATAAACTCTCCTCAGTCTTTGCCTCTCTCAAGTCTTTCTCTTTGGCTTCTCTCTATTCTCCCTGTGTAGTCTCTCTTATATCCAATCACTCTTCTATTTCTAATAGTCTACCTGGTCAATTATTGAACTATTTTATCATTTTCCTTAAAGCTGTGCTGTCTAATACTAGCCATGTGTAGGTATTGAGTGGTTAGTCTGAATTAAGATGTATGTATGAGAATTTGTACTTTGTATGGAAAAATAAACACATTTAATATGATTACACATTGAAATAATTATTTGAATGCATTTGGTGAAATAAAAATATATTGTTAAATTGATTAACCTGTTTTATGTACTAGAAAATGTTAAATTATACATGTGGCTTGCATTATATTTATACTGGACAGTGCTAGTACAGAGTATTATTTTAATAGTAACATGATATAACTTAAAACATATAAACTCAAGATAATTTATGAACTAGAATATTTATAACTACATCTCTTTGAGCACTCTCTTATTTTCTTCCTGTAATCTATGTTATTCCACTGTGTAAAATTCACCAGTATGGAGATTGTGGGCTCTGATAATGACATCATCTAAGCAGCTCCATAGTAAAGTATCAACTATCTGAATCTGTTCTTTCTAGTAAGTGCTTGAAACAAATTTAGGCACTGGCTTGCTAATAAACTAGCTATCAAATAAATAGTCCAAATTTGAGACTTTTTCCATAGTGCAAATGCTTCTGCCAATTTCAAGCCACCAATAGTTTATCAGCTCATTTACAGAATTCTTGGATATTTACCAATGGACTCTTGTAAGCCAGTTTGATGAGGCTCTTGCTGTCCAAAGTCTCTCAAATGCCAGGCCATTTATTGAACCAAAGAATGAGTTGTGACTCTAGAGCAGTACAGCCCAATAAAACTTTCTGCAATGGTAGATATGTTCGATACATGTGCCAAGTAGCCATTGAACACTTGAACTATGGTCAGTGTGATGAGGAAATAAATTTTTAATTTTATTTTACTTTTATTAATTTAAATATAACTAGCTATATGTTCAATACTACATGTATTGAACAGCCAAGTATAGAGATATACAAAGCAGACAGAAAGCTCTGATTTTATATGTAAATAATATGCCATTTGTAGAGAGGAGAGAAAGAGACAGAGACAGTAACAGAGACAGAGAGTGAGAGAATGCATTAATGTTCAACTCCCAAAACTTACACTAGCCTAGAAGTGAAGTCAGCAAGGTGGCAGGATAGTTTTCTACCACTTTCTCCCTAAAGAACACCAATTTTGACAATCACTCACAGATGAGAGTAATTTTGTAGGAGTCAGGGGCCCAGCAAAGTTCCAGAGTATCACCAAAGTAAAAAAAAAAAAAATCTAAGATTGGATGCACTGACAAGAGAAGAAGGAACGGTTTGCAATTTTTCCCATGGGGAAAAGTGAGAGCGTGTGAGTGGGAGGCCAGCTTCCTCGGCTGTACAAGATGTTGCCAAAGAGGCCCACTTCTTTCCTACAACATCTAGAATACTGAGGTGGTCTTCAAAACTGAGTGTGGAGAGAGGTTGGGAGCATAGCAGCCAGGACTCAGAACTAATCAAAAGGACTTGGATTCTACAAACACTTTGCAAACTCCATCAGGAAGCCTGCCTATGGAGCCACTGGAGACACCTCACCTACAAAACCACTCAACTGGCCTATGGCACCTCACATTCCATGCATCTCACCTCCTCTCCACACCTCCTCACACGCTTGTGGCAAACTTCCTAAGCACACTTCTGCAGCTGGTGAGTGTAGTTGGCTAGTGAGCATGTGTAAAAAGCTGACCCAACTCTGTGGGATTAGGAGAAAACATACTAACTTGAGCATTCAGTATAACAAGAGGTTTTCAGCACTTGGCTTGGCTTTGCAGAATCCAGAGAAGGCACACAATTTTAGGAATTCCCCTCTCTAAGAGGGGACAAGAAGTTTGAAGCAGGTATGTCCATTGAAAAAGTCTGAGAAAGCCTCAGATTTCCTAACAGGACTGACGGGTAAATGTATTTGTCTCCTGAAACCAGAAGAAGGTAACTGCTTCTTCAAATGTAGAGACAGCAATATAAGACTTTAAGGAATGTGAAAAATCAAGGAAACATGACATCTCCAAAAGAACACAATAATATTCTAGTAACAGGCCCCCAAAGAAATAGAGATCTCTGACTTGCCTGATGAAGAATTCATAATAATTGCTTTAAGGAAGCTCAGTGGGCTACAAGTAAACATAGAAAAGCAATTCATTAAAATTAGGAAAAATTGTTAGTACATGAACAAAATGAAAAGTTTAACAGAGAGATGTAAAATTAAAAAAAAAAGAAATTCTGGAGCTGAAGAATTCAGTGAATGAATAAAAATGCAATAGAGAACATTAACAGCACACTTGATTGGGCAAAAGAAAATTTCTGTGAAACCAAAAACAGGTCATTGGAAATTATTTCTTCAGAGGAAAACAAAGAAATTAGAATGAAAAAGAGTAAATAAAGCATACATAAGTTATGAAATACCATCAAGGAAAAAAATTACGCATTATTGGAGTCCCAGAAGGACAAGAGAGGGAGAAAGGAACAGAAGGCTTATTTAAAGAAGTAATGAATGAGAATTTCCCAAATCTGGAGAGAGATACGTTCATGAAGTTCATGGGTTCCCAAACAGGTTCAAGTCAAAGAGATCTTCTCCAAGACACATTATAACTCATTTTTCAAGGCAAGCATTTCCCTATACTAAAGCCAGAAAAGAATATTAGAAGTAAATAAAATTATAGGCCAATACGCCTGATGAACACAGATGCAAAAATCAGCAAATATTGCTAGCCAACCGAATTTAATAGCACAGTAAAAGAATCATACACCATGATCAAGTGGAATTTATGCCAGGGATGCAAGGATGGCTCAACATATACAAGTCAATAAATGTGATATGTTACATTAACAGAAAGAAGGATAAAAATCATATATTGATGTCAATAAATGTAGAAAAATTATTTGAAAAAATTCAGTATTCTTTTCTGATACAGACTCTCAACAAATTAGTACAGAAGGAACGAAACTCAACATAATAAAGTTCATATCTGACAAGACTACAGCTAACGTCATACTCAATGGTGAAAAGCTGAATGCTTTTCCCAAAGGTAAGAAATAAGAGAAAGGTGCAGAAAAATCATCCTTTTGTTTAACATGGCACCAGAAATCCTACCCAGAGTAATTAGACAAGAAAAATATAAGACATCCAAATCGGAATGAAAAAAAATAAAATTGTCTTTGTTTAGAAATAACATGATGTTATATGTAGAAAATCCTAAAGACCCTACCAAAAACTCTTAGAATAAATAAATTTAGTAAAATTTCAAAAAACAAAATAAATATATAGAAATTAGTTGTTTCTATGAACAATAAATTATTTGAAAGAGAAATTAAGAAAACAATCATAATCTTTTCTTTACAATAATATCAAAAATAATGCAATATTTAGGAATGAATTTAATCAAGGATGTGTAAAATATGCACGCTGAAAACTACAAGACACTGATAAAAGAAGTTGAGGAAGATACAAGTTGAGGAAGATACAGATTTAATGCAATCCCTACCAAAATTTCAGTGGCAGTTTTTCACAGAGATAGAAAGACAATGCTAAAAGTCATATAGGAATCACAAAAAAACCTGAATAACCAAAGTAATCTTGAGAAAGAACAAACCTGAGGGCATCACACATCCTAATTTTAAATTATATTACAAAGCTATGGAGTTCAAAACAGTATGTTACAGTCATTAAAAATAAAAAGACATCTAGACAAATAGAACAGAATAGAGAGCCCAGAAATAAACCCATACACAACTAACCTTTAACATGGGTGTCAACAACACACAACGAGAAAAGAATAATCTCTTCAATAAATGCTGTTAGGAAAATTAGATATCTACACACAGGAGAATAAAGCTGATCCCCTAACTTACAACAGTCACAAAAATTAACTCAAAATTGATTAAAGACTTAAATGTAAGACCTGAAGCCATAAAACTCCTAGAAGAAAGCATGGGGGGAAAAGCCTTTTTGACATTGGTCTTGCAATGATTTTTGGTGTGAGTGAAAAACTTCTGCTCAGTGAAGAAAACCATAACAAAATAAATAGGCAATCTCTGGAAGAGGAGAAATATTTATAAATCATATATCTGATAAGCAGTTAATATCTAAAATATATAAAGAACTCACACAATTCAACAGCAAATAATAATAATAATGTAATTAAAAATGGGCAAAGGACCTCAATAGCCATTTTTTTCTAAAGAAGACAAACATATATGGCCAACAGGTACATGAAAAGGTGTTTAATGTCACTAATCATCAGAGAAATGCAATTCGAAACCACAAAGAAATAACACCTCACACATGCTAGACCTGCTATTGTCAAAAAGATGAAAGATAAATGTTGGCAAGGATGTGGAGAAAAGGGAATCTTTGTACTACAAAAAAAAAAGTAACTAACTGAGGTGATCAATGTGTTAATTAACCTGAGTTTGGTCATCATTTCACAATGTACACATATATCAAATCATCATGTTGCACACTTTAAATATGTACAATTTTATATTCCAATTATACATCAATAAATCTGGGGAAAAAATAAGCTACATAAGCTTTGTTTCTAATTTGTGTAAACAGGAATAAGGTAAGGGGTTGGGAATAGACTTGCTACTACCTATAGAATATGGAGAAAAAAGAAAACAAACTGTGCTCAATATTATTTGAGTTGCTATAATTTTTCATAAAATTCTGGTGAACATTCCTTGAATTCTAATTAATACAACCTCAATTCATGAATATAATTCCTGCACCATCACACAAAGCACAATTTTTAAAACAATTTTTAAGTTTCTTAAAATAAGAGCTAATATGACATCTGTGAGGAGGACTATCTCTGTCTTGGTTGTGAAACCTAAGTGCATTCCATGGTCACTTACAGAGTTCTCTGAGCTCCAGGAGAGAACTGTTATTACACAATCATCATCTTCGTTCTTCAGAAAGCATTAGACTACTGGTTTTGACCCAATGAAGAAAACCAGGTGGAACTTCGAGCTCTGTGTTCAAGTTAAGAATCTTCTAAACAACAAATATCTTTCCCCTGAGGAAATGAGGTTCAAAAGCAATATAAAAAATCACATGCCTTATTAAAAGACATATTTAACAATAACTGGAAGCACATTACATTTATCAATCTCGTTTCCATTGTTCCAGATTCCGGATGAACTCACTACATTGTCAATTTATTCAAAAGTCATTGATCGATGAAACCAGAATTCAGACAGCTGACTGTGATCAGTTCTGGTTCCTGAAACTCATTTCACTGTACTCCAAAAAACCGAGACTTAATGATTGATCAATATTTCTAAATTCATTCTATAAAAAACAATATAGTAATTTCTTAATGTTTTTATTCATTCCCAAGTAACAAAAAATATTAATGGATCAGTAGAACTTTGAATTAAACAAACAATACTGAATGCGTATACACTTAATGGAAATTTCAAAAGCAGTTGATATAATTTTCCTTATATTCTGAAAAAAGTTATTTACAAAAACAAATGAACTCCTTAGATTTACACTTGAGAATTTCTGATTGGTTTTGCTTTAGAAGTGTCAGGTAGCACAGAAACAGAAAATCAGAGCAGACACTATTAAAGTTGACCTCAGAAGGCAAGGCCAGTAGTTCCAAGAATAAGTGTACATAAGAATTGCATTTGTATAAAAAAATGTAGATTTCAGGATGCAGGGCCCGGTAATCTATTTTTAAACAATACTCCAAGTGACTCAAGACTCCTAGTGACTACCATAAGTATCACCAATAGCTATCTGCTTACTCACAATATTGGCGAAAAGTACATTTGTACATTGTATTGCTTAAATTCTAAACCTAAGTGCTGTTTAATAAATAGTATTTAATAGACTTCACAATGCAGATAATTCTGGACACTTATAAGTAATGTAAAAAAAAAAAAAAAATTCTGTTGCTCAATGTCCAGAATACACAGGAATTTGTTTACCTGAAAAAAAGAAAAATCGATGATCTCTGAAGAACTCTAATTGCTAGTCAATACAAGAAAGACATAACAAGATTATATATCCAGTAATTACAGGCATATCTCAGAGGTAGTATGGGTTTGGTTTCAGACCATCACAATAAAGTAAATATCTTATAAAATAAAGTGAGTCACAAAAATTTTTGGTTTTCTAGTGCATATAAAAGTTATGTTTACACTATATTTAGTCTATTAAGTGTGCAATAGCCTCAATAAATGTACATATCTTAATTAAAAATGCTTTTTTGCTGAAAAATGCTTTTAAAAAAAGACTTACCATCTGAGCTTTCAGCAAGTCATAATCTTTTTGCTGATGGAAGGCCTTAC
Source organism: Pteropus alecto (assembly GCF_000325575.1). Taxonomy (NCBI): domain Eukaryota; kingdom Metazoa; phylum Chordata; class Mammalia; order Chiroptera; family Pteropodidae; genus Pteropus; species Pteropus alecto. The sequence continues at coordinate 2,384,162 of NW_006443225.1, read as the reverse complement.
GTAGATGTTGATGGCTATTGATTGAACAGGATGGTGGTTGCTGAAGATTAAGGTGATTGTGGCAATTTCTTAAAATAAGCAAACAATGAAGTTTGACACATTGTTTCACTCTTCTTTTACAAACTATTTCTCTGTAGCATGCAACACTGTTTAATAGCATTTTACCCTCACTAGAACTTCTTTCAAAATTAGAGTTAATTCTCTCAAACACTGCCATGATTTATCAACTCAGTTTATGTAATATTCTAAATCTTTTGCTGTCATTTCACCAATATTTATAGCATCTTCACCAGGAGTGGTTTCCATCTCAAGAAACCATGTTATTTGCTCATTCATAAGAAGTAACTTCTCATCCATTACAATTTTATTGTGAAATTATAGCAATTCAATCGCATCTTTAGGCTCTACTTCTAATTCTAGTTCTCTTGCTATTTTCACCATCTTACTTCACTGAAGTCTTGAAACCCTCAAAATCATCCATAAGGGTAGGAATCACCTCTGTTCAAACTTCTGTTAATGTTGATATTTTGATCTTTTCCCAAGAATCACAAATGCACTTAATGGCATCTAAAATGGTGAACCCTTTACAAAATGTTTTCAGTTTATGTTGCTCAGATCCATCAGAGGAATCACTATATATTGCAGCCATAGCCTTCTAAAATGTATTTCTTAAAAAATAAGACTTGAAAGTCAAAATCACTCCTTGATTCATGGGCTGCAGAATGGATGTTGTGTTAGCAGGCATGAAAACAACATTAATCTCCTTGTATCTCTCCACCAGAGTTCTTGGGTGATCAGGTACATTGTCAATGAGCAGTAATCTTTTGAAATGAATCCTTTTTTCTGATCAGTAGGTTTCAGCAGTGGGCTTAAAATATGCAACAAACCATGTTGTAAACAGATGTGCTGTCATTCAGGCTTTGTTGTTTCATTTATAGAGAACAAGCAGAATAGATTTAGCAAAATTCTTAAGGAAACTAGGATTTTTAGAATGGTAAATGAGCACTGGCTTCAAGTCACCAACTGCATTAGCCCCTTATAGAGTCAGCCTGTCCTTTGAAGCTTTGAAGTCAGAAACTGACTTCTCTATAGCTATGAAAAACTTAAATGACATCTTCTTCCAATACAAGGTTGTTTAATCTACAATAAAAATCTCTTATTTAGTGTAGCTACCTTTATTAATTATCCTAGGTAGATTTTCTGGATAACATGCTGCAGCTTCTACGTCAGCACTTGCTGCTTCACCCTGCATTTTTACGTTATGAAGATGGCTTCTTTCCTTAAACTTCATGAACCAACCTCTGCTACCTTTAAAACTTTCTTCTGTAGTATTCTCACCTCCCTCATCTTTTGCAGAATTGAAGAGTGTTAGGATCTTGCTCTGGATTAGGCTTTGGTTTAGGGGAATTTTGTGGCTAATTTGATCTTCTATCCAGACCACTAAACTTCCTCTGTTTCAGCAATAAGGCTGTTTTGTTTTCTTATCATCCATGTGTTCACGGGAGTAGAACTTTTAATTTTCTACAAGAACTTTTCCTTTGCATTTGCAACCTGGATAACTGGTACGGAAAGCCTAGCTTTCAACCTTTCTCAGTTATTGACATGCCTTCCTCACTAAGCTTAATCATTTCTAGCTTTTTATTTACAGTGAGAGACACGAAACTCTTCCTTTCACTTGAACACTTAGAGACCAATGTAGGGTTATTATTTGGCCTTGTTTCAATATCATGGTGTCTTGGGAAATAGGAAGGCCCAAAGAGAAGGAGAGAGACAGGGAATGGCTGGCTGGTCAGTGGAGCAGTCAGAACACACATAACATTTACCCATTAAGTTTGTTGTCTTATTTGGGCATGCTTTGTAGCACCTCAAAACAATTACAACAGTAACATTAAAAATCTCTAGTCAAAGATTACCAGTAGAAATATAATAATAATAAAAGTTTAAAACATTGTGAGAATTATCAAAATATCACAGAGACACAAAGTGAGCAAATGCTCTTCAAAAAATGGCTCCAACAGACTTGTACTACTAAAAGTTGCCATAATCCTTTTGTAAAAAATGCAATATCTATGAAGTGCAATAAAGCAAAGCACACTTAAATGAATAGGCCTGTAGTTCATTTCTTCCAACACTTCTTTTTCCCACTATGGGTAGAACTCTACTATTGAAGAAATGAGCTTTAAAAATGCCTCAATCTCTCTTCAGTAACTATGTGCAATAGAACTAAAATGAAACACCCCAGCATTAAAATCTAAGGAATTCAGGGACTCAGACCTCTGACCACCAAGGAGAGTAGTCTTCTACAAATGCTTTTTCTAGGTGCTATGAGACTAATTTGAGTTTAAAATATAATTTAAAATAGTTATTTAGAGTCATGAAGATAGCCTCTGTAGGGTAAAAGGGATTTAAGGCAAAACAGCTACACAAAAATATATGTTCAGTAGAGAAAGGAGAAGAAACAAGAGATGATGTTTAAGGATTGAAAGAGACTATTTCTCATTAAAGGCAACAATGTCTATAAATTAATTTTGATTTCTCCATGAGTCAGGATTGTCCTCAAACATTCATAGGTAATATTCAATTAGTAAGCAAAGGCTTCAACACTTTGTGATCAACTTCTTACAATGTGCAGGGCCATCTCTCTGAGATTCAAGTGTCCATAAAAGATCAGATGAGTGATACCATATCTGGTCTGTGTCCAACTCACATCTACATTGTTTGTTTACATAAGCCTGCAGATTGCTCCTTGATTTCAAGCTGAGGTGGAGTCCAAATGAATTCCACGCCCTCACCCTAAAAAAAAAAAAAGAAAGAAAAATAAACATGCAAGAAATGAGAGCAATTTTTTACACATAAGGACCAAGGACTAAATAGTACAAAATCTAAACAAAATTATATTTATACCTATGGCAACAATTTACCCAGACCACCCCCACACTTGTATTGTATTTATGGTTGAAAGGGTTTAACACTTGACTGTTCTTAGATATTTTTAACTTTTGGGGAGAGTTTTCTTGTTGCCAAGTTATTTTAACTATTTTCTTTAAAAATTATTTGTTAAAAGACATGAGTTATCCCTAAAATTAATCTTCAAAAATTGATAATAGGGAAAATAAAACACTATCATTTCACTTAGAAACTCTTTGTGCTTATAAAAAAAAAGTACGATTGATTTTATTAACTTTTATACAGCTTTTTCCCTTGGTATCCAAGCACAATTCTGCTAAAGTTGCTATTTCAAAACCATCTAAGAAAATGTGATGCCATTGATCTCCAAAACAATGCCCACTCCTACAAAATGCTTATGCAGATACCAAGAAATTCCAGATCTTTCCCATGGCTTTCTCTCCGCACCAAAAACAGGATTCAAGACTTAAACGAATTCTCTCCTGGTTTTAAGTTTCAATTTGAGAGTTTTTAGTTTAGACAATATTAAAAGGTAAAAGTTCCAGGGATTCAATCATGGGGCTTGGGGGCCAAACCCACGCTTTTTTTTTTTTTTTGAATTTTACTTCCAGGCACTCTACTAGTTTCTTTTGGTAAATATCTGAAAAAAATCCTCTCATGCTTTTTGTAGAGGGAGGAGGAAAGTAAGCATTTTGAAACACACTAGAGCATTCTGTTTTTTACAACAATATTTTTCTTCAGGAAAAAAAAAACTATTTTATCAAGTCTAACCTACTGAAGTTTTATCAGAGACTAACATCCTTAGGGAAAGGGAAATATCCATCTCTAGTGCACTTTAGCCATTCTGTCTCACCTGGGCATGGGCAGGGGTGGTAGGGTGGGGAAATGGCATGAAGACTGAGAAGTACTGGTAAAGTTCATAGTCCAGGGAGACAGGACCATCAAAAGGATGAAATTGAATGATAGGACTATGGAATCTTCCCTTCTCCCACACCTCACCACATTACTTAAGGCCTATTTACAGCAATTCTGTTTATCCAGTACATTATGTTCACCTTTTAACAAAAATTACAAAGCATACTAAAAAGCAGAAAAAAAAAGTTTGAAACAGATTGATGAGCCTCATAGCAGAGTCAAATATGGCAAGAATCTTGGAAATATTAGAGCAGGGATTTAAAAAAAAAAAAAACACTATAGTTAAAATCTTAATGGCTTTAATGGAAAAAGTAGACAGCATGCAAGAACAGATGAATAATATAGCAGAAATAAAAATTTTAAGAAAGAATAAAAAGAAATGCTAGAGAATAAAAACATTGTAACAAAAATGAAAAATGTCTTTGATAAGCTTAGTAGTAGCCTGACATAGCTGTAAAAATATCTCAAAGCTTGAAGATGTATCAATAGAAACTTCTAAAATTGAAAAGTAAAAAGAAGAGATTGGAAAATACAAAACAAAGTTCAAGAACTATGGGACAACTAAAAAAGGTTTAGTATACTTAAACCTTTAGTGCTTATACCAGAACAAGAAAAAACAAGAATATAAAATAGAAGAAGTATTTGAAACAATAATGATTGAAAATTTCTCAAATTAATGCCAGACACCACCCATCACAGATCCAAGAAACTCAGAGACGCAAAGCAGGATAAATGCCCCCCAAAATAATATACTAAGGAATATCATATTTAAACTTTAGTAAACTAAAGATTTTAAAAATCTTGAAAGAAATCATTGAAAAAACACATCTTATCTATAGAAGAGCAAAAGTAAGTATTCCATGCAACTTTTACATAAAAATTATTCAAGCAAGAAGAGAATGGAACAAAATACTTGAAGTATTGAGAGAGAAAAACCAAAAACAGAAAACCACCAACCTAGAACTCTATACCCTGAGAAAATTTTTTTTAAGTTGAAGTGAAATAAGTATTTTTCAGACAAATAAAAATTGAGGGAATTTGATGTCAGTAGACCTGCCTTGCAAGAAATATTAAAAGAAGTTTTTCAGAAAGAAAAAAATGATATAGGTGAGAAATTTAGACCTAAAGTAAAACCCTCATATAAGGAAAAGTGAAAGTAAAATAAAAGCTTTCATTTTTCATATTCTTAATTGATCTAATGTAACAATTTGTTCAAAATAATAATAGCAGCAATGTATTTGATTACATATGCTTTTATATGTGAATATTTAAATAGACATTTGCTTATGTATTAGTGAAATGAATGACAACAATGATACAAAGGGTGGGAGAGATATATTAGAATTATTTTGTTTGTATAAAATACTTGAACTACCTGTGAAGCAGTATAGTGTTATTTGAAAGTGGACTTGGATTAGATGTAAATATATGTTGCAAATTCTAGGACAACCAGTAAAATAAGTTTTTTAAAAAAGAGTATAATTGATATACTAAGAAAGGGAAAAAACTAAATTATACGAAATTCTAAAGTAAAACTTCAAAAAGCAGAAAAAGGTGGAAGACAAAAATAGAATCGAAGAACAATAGCGACAAATAGAAAACAATAACAAATATTGTAGTATTAATCCAAATTTATCAATAATCATCTTAAATATCAATGATCTAAGTACATCAATTAAAAGACAGAAATTATCATAGCACATAAAGGAAACAAGACTCAACAACATGTTTTCCACACACACACAAAAATAAAACCTGCTCTAAATAAAGACACATACAGCATTATAGCATGAATTAAAAAAAAAAAAAAAGTTGATTCCCAGCTAGGGTCACCATGTGGAGTTTGCAGAGTCTCCCCGTGTTGTGTGTGTTTTCTCCAGGTACTTCAGTTTCATCTCACATTTCAAAGATGTACACATTGGATTAATAGTTTTGTCTAAATTGTCTCAGTCTGAGTGAATGTGGGTCTGTGGGTCTATATCCAACAATGGCAATTGACACATTTGTTTGATGCTGACATGAAACATTCACCAAGATAGACCACATTTTGGGAATTAATACACTTAAACAAATTTAAAAAAAATAAAAATTATGCAATATCTGCTCTCAGAACACAACAAAATTTAACTAGAAATCAAATACAGAAAGATATCTGGAAAATCTCAAAATATTTGGAGATTAAAGAACACACTTTCAAATAACACAAGTCAAAGAATAAATCTCAAGAGAAAAAATAAAATTTTGAATTAATGAAAATAAAAACATAACATCAAAATACGTGTGATATTCGTTAACACATTCTATAAAGCCAGTATTAATCTAAAATCAAAACCAGATAAAGATGTCCCTGAAAAAAAAAACTTACATATTAATATTTCTTGTGAATATAGATGAGAAAATTCTCAACAAAATATTGGTAAATACAAAAATGTATAAAAAGAATTATACATCATAACCAAGTTGGACTTTTCCAATTATGCAAACCCAGGATATATTGGAAATCAATTAATATAATTCATCACAGCAACAGGCTAGAGAAAAATTCCACGATCATATCAAGAGATGCAGAAAAACACCCATTTGTAATAAAAATTCTCAGTAAACTAAGGATCAGGGAACCATCTCAACTTGGTAAAGAACATCAATATAAAACTTACAGCCAGCACCAAACGTAATGATAAGAAACCTGAAGCTTTCCCACTAAAATTAGGTACAGGGCAAGTATTTCTCTTCTCATTACTCCTTTTCAATATCTTATAGAAGTTCTGGTAATGCATTAAGACAAAAAAAAAAAAAAGGAAAACAGTGAGGATGAATACAATGAGGATGAATAAATAAACTGTCTTTGTTCAAAGGTGACATGATCATTTGTGTAGAAAATCCAAAAGAATTAACAGAAAAAAACTTTTTGAAACTAATCAGTGATTAATACTACAGTCGTTGCATAAAAAGTTAATATACAAAAATCAACTATTTTTTTATATGCCAATAATTAACAATTGGAATTTGAAATTAAAAACATATTATTATTTATATTAGCATGAGCCAAAATGAAATACTTAGATGTACTTCCAACCAAATATATATAAGATCCAAATGAGGAAAACTACAAAAAAAAAAATTAAGTTGATGGAGAAATGTTCTATATTCATGAACGGGAAGACTCAATATTTTCAAATTTCAGTTCTTTCCATCTTGATATATAGATTTAACATAATCCTAATCATAATCCCAGCAAGTTATTTTGTGTATATTGACAATCTGATTCTAAAGTTTTTATGGAGAAACAAAAGACCCAGAACAGCTGACACAATATTGAAGGAGAAGAACAAAGTTGTAGGACTGAAATACACAACTTCAAGACTCACTGTAAAACTACTGTAATCAAGATAGTGTTCTATTGGTGAAAGAACAAATAGATCAATGGAAAAGAATTTAAAGCCCAGGAGTAGACCAATATACAGTCAAATAATCTTTGATAATGGAGCAAAGGTACTTTTTTTCAACAAATGGTACTGAAATAACTGGACATCCTCATGCAAAAAAACCTGAATCTAGACACACAACTTATACCCTTCCCCAAAATTAACTCACGATAGACCATAGACTTAAATGTAAAATGTGAAACTATAAAACTCCTAGAAGATAATGTAGAAGAAAATGTAGACGACCATGTGTATGGTAATGACTTTTTATATACAACAAGAAAGTCAAAATTCATGAAAGATATAATTGATAAGTTAGACTTCCTTAATTTTTTTTAATTTTCTGCTTTGTGAAGGACAATGTCAAGAGAATAAGAAAAGCTATAGACCTAGATAAAATATTTATAAAATATACATCTGATAAAGGACTATCATCCAAATACACAAAGACACTTAAAACTCAACAATAAGAAAACAAACAATCTGATTTTAAAAATGAGCCAAAGACCTTAACAGACACTTCATCAAAGAATATATATGGATGGCAAGAAGTATATGAACAAGTGTTTAGCATCATATGTCATTAAAGAATTGTAAATTAAAATAACAATGAGATGCCACTATATACCTATTAGGATAGCCAAAATCCAAAAACACTGAGAAACAGGAGCTGTTCCTAGTGAGAACGCGAACTGGTTTAGCCACTTGGGAAGACAATTTGGCAGTTTCTCAAAACAAAACACTCTTACCATGCAATTTAGCATTTATATTCTTTGGTATTTACCTAAATCAATTGAAAACCTGTGTCTCCACAAAAGCCTGCACATGGATGTTTATAGATGCTTTGTTGATAATTGCCAAAACTTGGAAACAACTAAGATGTCAAGTAAGGTGAGTGGATAATTCACTGTCATATATTCAGACAATTTCTCAGCTCTACAAAGAAATGAGCTACCAAACCATGAAAATATGGGAGGAAACTTAAATGCATATTATGAACCAAAAGAAACTAATCTGAAATGGCTACATACTATTTGATTTTAACTATATGACATTCCGGCAAAGGCAAAACTACAGCAATATTAAAAAGGGCACTGATTGCTAGGAATTATGGGAGTGTGAGGAACAAATAGAGCACAGAAGACTTTTTGGACAGTGAAACTATACTACAATGGTGGATACATAGCAATATACATTTATCCAAACCCATAGAATGTGTAACAACAAGGGTGAACCTTAATGTAAACTATGGACTTTGGATGACAATTATATGTTATGTAGGTTCACTGATTGTAGCAAATGTACTACTGTGGTTCAGGATGTTGACACTGGAGGAGATAGTGCATGTGGAGGATAGGAAGCATGTGGGAACTCTCTGTACTTTAAGTTTTTTCTGTGAACCTAAAACTGTTCTAAAAAAGTAAAAATGATTAATTTTTAAGAATGCGCAGATGCTTATATTAATGAGAGAATGATTAACTAAATATTTGTGTATTTAGCCATGAAATGCAAGTTTTAAAAACATTTCTGTGCTTTCCAAATTTTCTTAAAATGAGGATATATTATTTTAACAATGAAAAAATTACATAAGAAAGCCCTTCCTAGCTTCAAGATGAGCCTCACATACCTGAAATAGTCACAGACCTTAGTTATTCTTTATCCTATCTTGTTAAATCTTCTTCGTAGCACATATTATCAGAAATTATTTTAGAGTTCTGGTCAAGATGTCAGATTAGGTAAATGCTCTGTTTGCCTCCTCCTGTTTAATGACCACATTAAAATTACAACAAAATTATAGAACAATCAACCTGGAGAACCATCTGAAGACTAGCTGAACAGAACTTCTTTAACTAAGCACAGAAGGAAGAGGCCACATTGAGACTGAAGAGTGGCAGAGACACAAAACAGGCTGGCTCCACATGCACATTTGGCGGTAGAGCATAGGAAGAAATAGCTGAGCAGAGGTCCCCACCCCAGAGAAGCAAGGGGGCCCAGCTCCACACCAGGGCTCCACAGACCAGAGTTCCTGTGCTGGAAAGAGGCTGTGAAAATCAGCAGAGATTCTAATTGTCCGGGTGAGATGGAAGTCAGCTGGAAATCCAGTTGATCCCTTGAAGGGTACATACACAGAGTCACTCGCTCACAGGCAATCACCCTGGGTTCCAGCAGAGGGGCAGCAGCTCGAGAGGTGCCAGAGACATACAGAGAAAGATTGAGTTGTATGCCTTCGGTGAGACCTGGAGGGACAGCCTCCATTGTTCCTCGTCCTGTGCAGTCTATAGGTGGGCACCATCTTGCCTGTGTTGAGCCCTCCCCCGATATAGCCAAATTTGAATCTGGATTATCTTGGTGAACTCTGCTTGCTCCTAGTGACTCCTGAGACCCTGCCCCACCCAACTCACACATTGCTAGAAGCATTTTGGTGGCTGGGCAACCAGCCTCACCCAGAGCTCTCAGCAGCAATCAATGGGCCTCAACTCATGCACCATTGGAGTCAACTTTGGTGGCAGGAAACTAACCCCAACCCTAGCAGCAGTAGTTTTAAAATAAATCTTGGTGGTCTGCAGGCACGAGGTGGGCAGCAGCTGGCCTCAGTGTGATCTGAGACTTTTGTGAGTGGCCACAGGCTCAGCACTGGCACCAAATTTGAATCTGTACTAACCTAGGAAACATAACTTGCCCAACCCTGGTGACTCCCTAGGACCTCACTTCACCCATCTCCTGTACTACCCGAGGCTCTTTCAGCTGCTGAGGCTTACAGTTAGCCAGCAGGCAGCCTCAGGCCTTGGGGTGCCCTGAGCCTTTTGCTGAGCTCCCCGAGGCCTGGTACTGATGGCATCTCACCTTGGTTCACAATGTTGCCCCTCCCATGTTCCACCAGGTCCAGCACAAGCAGTGACCAACTAAGGATAGCCTTGTAACTTCTACCAGGTAGTGGCTGACCTTGGGAGCCCATCCCGAGAGGACCCAGGACTACCACACCTGGAGGCTGTATGAGAACAAAACAGAGCAACACCTTATTAGCTCCACAAGCAGCATACTCAAAGGGTGATCTTAACAGGCAGGAGAGCCTGCTAGGGCAAATCCCACTCACTCCATGGGGTTAACCCCCACACAGCAGCTTATATACTGTGGGCATGGCCAATTCTTACAGCCTGTTAGCCTGAGAATCAATCCCACTGTGGGCATGGCCAATTCTTACAGCCTGTTAGCCTGAGAATCTCGATGTCAAAGCAATCGAGATTCAACTACAACAAGAGGACTCAACTACAACACAAAACCCATACAAAGGACACACCTGGAGCACCTAATGCAAGTGATCTCTGATACTGTACCACTGGGCCACACAGGGCACCTACTACATAAGACCACCTGACAAAGACTGAATTTTTATATACTGATAATGAACTATCAGAAAGAGAAATTAAAGAAACAATTACATTTACAATTGCATCTAAAAAATAATACATCAAACAAGAAAGCTTCTGCACAGCAAAAGAAACCAAAAAGATAAAGAGAAAAATATGTTTGCAAGCAACACCTCCTATAAGGCCTAATATACAAAATATACAAAGAACTCAATAACAACAACAACAACAACAACAACAATCCAATTAAAAAAATGGGCAGAGGACCTGAACAGACACACCTCCCAAGAAGACATACAAATGGCCAACAAACATATGAAAGGATCCTCAACATCATTAGCTTTTAGGGATATGCAAATCAAAACTACAATAAGATACCATCTCACACCTGTCAGAATAGCTGTTATCAACAGACAAGTAATAACAATTGTTAGAGAGGATCCATAGAAAAAGGTACCCTCATACACTGCTGGTGGGACTGCAAATTGGTATGGCCACTACGGAAAACATTATGCAAAATACTTAATTCTCAGAAAACTAAGAATGGATCTACCACATGATCCAGCAATCCCTCTACTGGGTTATTATCCCAAAGACTTGAAAACATATATCCAAAAAGATATTTGCATACCAATGGTCATAGCAGCACTATTCACAGTGGCCAGGACATGGAAGCAACCAAAGTGTCCTACTATAGATGACTCGATAAAGAATCTGTGATACATATACATGATGGAATATTACTCAGCCATAAGAATAGATGAAATACTGCCATTTGCGACAACATAGATGGACCTTAAGATAATCATGTTAAATAAAATAAGCCAGACAGAAAACGTTGAAAATCACATGATATCACTTATATTTACCAGAGGGTAGGGGAGTAGTGGGGAGGGGGAAAGTAGATGGGGATATGTGGTGACAGAAAGAAAAGTAACTATGGGTGGTGAACACACAATGTAATATATATATATGCCTTACTAAATTGTACACCTGAAACTGAACTTCATTAATCAATGTCACCATAATAAATTATTTTAAAGAATAATATCTAGGAATAAATATAATGGAAGTAAAAAATCTGTACTCAGAAAATTCTAAGTCATTGAAGAAAGAAATTAAAGAAAGATACAAATATATTGAAGCATCTACTGTGTTCATTGATAGGAAGAATTAACATCACCAAAATGGCCAAAGCAATCTATAAAATCCCTATAAACATGCCAATGGCATATTTTACAGAACTAGAACAAATAATCCTAAAATATATATGGCACCATAAAAGATCCTGAATAGCCATAGCAAACTTGAGAAAGAATAACAAAATTTGAAGTATTGTGCTACTTGATATCAGACTTACTACAAGGCCATAGTAATCAAAACAGCATGATACTGGCAAAAAACAGACACATAGGTCAATGAGACAGAATAGAGAGCCCAGAAATAAACCCGTACCTACATGGTGATTTAATTTATGACAAAGAAGTCAAAAATATACAATGGGGCGAAGGCCATCATCTATTCACTAAATGATTTGGGGAAAACTGGAAAGATACATGGAAAAAAATGAAACTGGACTACCTTCTTACACAATACACAAGAATAAACTCAAAATGGATTAAAGACTTAAATGTGAAACTCGAAACCATAATATTCCTAGAAGAAACCATAGGCAGTAAACTCTCTGACATTGCTCTTAGCAATATTTTTTCTGATACGTTTCCTCAGGCAAACAAACAAACAAAAGTATAACAAACAAATGGGCCTACATTAAACTAACATGTTGTTACCCAGAAAAGGACACCATCAACAAAACAAAAAGACAGTCCACTGAATGGAAGAAGATATTTGCCTAAAATACATCTGATAAAAGGTTACTATCCAAAATTTATACAAAATGCATACACCACAACACACACACACACAAAAACAATCTGATTTAAAAAAAGGCAGAGGACCTGAATAGGCATTACTTCAAAGAGGACTTACAGGGGTAAAAAAATGGCGTAGATGATAGAGGTTCTGTTCATCCCTCTGGCAACCAAATAAAAATTGTGACGGAAACAGGGAGCAGCAGCAAGAAAAAAATCACCTGGGATCCTGATGAACAAGCCATACAAATAGAGAGAAATCCAAGAAATCACCCTGCAATAGCAGAAGGTAGGATGGGGAGAGGATGTGGGGCTGCCCCATCTAGAGCGGCTGAGTGAGACGGAGACTGTGGTAGAGGCGGTGGCAGACGCCTCTTAAATGGGCCATGAGTGGATTTTTACAGTGATGAATCTGCTCGCTCTGAGCACTAGTGCCGATTTAGCTGCGCGCAGGGGGCACCAGGGACTTACAGGGAGACACTGTCGGACTGAGGCCAAGGTGAGACCCACTCCGTACAGAAGTGCCAGTGGTATCCATTATTCCCTGTTGAGCTCTCCCCCTCCCAGTGCACCAAACACAGCACTGCCATAGCCATGATGTCCTCAAAGTGGATAACAGAAGTCATCTCACCCAGAAGATTTCTGGAAACCCCGCCTCCCCCAACTTGTGGCCCTACCCAAGAAGATCCAGGTATATCCTCACAATGAACTTTTAGGAAGAATAGATAAATTCAGTGAGAACTTCAACAAAGTGATAAAAAAAAAAAAACATAAAAATGGAAATGGAAATTATAAAAGAGAACCAGTCTGAAATGAAGAACACATTATCTGAGATGAGAAGTATATTAAATAGAATAAACAAAGGAATAAACAAAGTGAATAAAGAAGAGGATCAAATGACCTATTTAGAGGATGGGAAAGCCAAGGACACTCAATTAGAATGGCAAGAGATAAAATGCTAAGACTATAAAAATAATTTAAGGAGCATATGGGACATTATTAAGGGTCCAAATATTCATCTGATGTTAAAATGCTGTTTGAAGAAATAATGATGGAAAACTTCCCTAACCTATTGAAGGAAATGGACATAAAACCTCAGGAAGCTCAGAGAATCCCCAAAATCAGGGATCCAAAGAGGCCCACACCAAGACACATCATAATTAAAATGCCAAAGCTTAAATGCAAAGAAAGAATCTTAAGGCAGCAAGAGAAAAATGGATTGTTACCTATAAGGGAACACCCATAAGACTGGCAGCTGATTTCTCAAATGTAATTATGCAGTACAGAAGGGCTTGGCACAAAATATTCGACGTGATGAAGACCCAGGATCTACAACCAAGAGTACTTTATCCAGCAAAGCTATAATTTAGAGTCAAAGGACAAATAAAGAGCTTCCCAGATAAAAATAAGCTAAAGGAATTTGTTACCACCAAGCCAGTATTACAAGAAATGTTGGAAGGACTTCTTTAAGAAGAAAACACATGCATCAAAAACAGGAATAAAGAATGGTAACAACTACATTCTTATCAATAAGTACCTTAAATGGAAAAGAATTAAGTGTCCCAACCAAAAGATAGAGTGGCTGAATGAATAAGATAACATGACTCCTATATATGCTGCCTACAAGAGACTCACACAGACTAAAAGGAAATGAAAAAATATATTACTTTGATGGACACAGAAGGTATTTAAGTCAGAGAAAGATAAATACTGTATGATTTTGCTTATATGCAGAATCCAAGGAATAAAAAGAACAAACTAACCAAAAACAGACTCACAAATATAATGGACAATTTGGTGATGGACAGAGGGGAAGGGAGTTTGGTGGGCTGGGAGAATGGGGTGACAGGTTAAAGAAATACAAATTAGTAGCTAATGGATGATCACGGGGATGGGGAGCACAACATAGGGAATGCAGTTTGTATTAATACTTTGGCTAGGTGGAAGATCAGGGAAGGGAGGGAGCAATTGGGGGGCTCGTTTTACAAACTATATAAATGTCTAACCAATGTACTATATACTTGAAAATAATTAAAATAAATAATTTTTTTTAAAAAGAAGACATAAAAATGCCAATAGACATATAAAAAGATGCTCGATGTCACTAATCATTAGAGAAATGTGAATTAAATCCTTACACATGTTGGAATGGCTATCATCAATAAATCAACAAATGACAAGTATTGGCAAGGTGTGGAGAAAAGGGAATCCTCATGCACTGTTGGTGGGATTGAAAATTGGTGTAGCCACTATGGAAAACAGTTTGGAGTTTTCTCAAAAAATTAAAAATAGAACTACCTTGTGACCCAGCCATTCTAATTCTGGGTATTTATACCAAAACAAAAAAAAACAAAAAAAAAACAACAAAAAAAAACCCCATGAATTCTAAAAGATATGTATACCCCTATGTTCACTGTAGCACTATTTACAATAGCCAAGATATAAAAGCAACCTAAGTGCCCATCAATTGATAATTAGGGAAAAAGGCATGGTACATATATACAATGGAATATTACTCAGCCATAAAAATAATGAAATCTTATCATATACAATGACGTGGATGGACCTAGAAGGTATTATGCTGAGTGAAATAAATCAGACAGAAAAAAAATACCATATGCTTTCACTTATATGTGGAATGTAAAGAACAAAATAAATGAACAAACAATACAGAAACAGACTCATAGGGAAAAAATTGATGATTGCCTGATGGGAGGACTGCTGGGGGACTGCGTGCAAAATGTGAAGAGATTAAGTACAAAATCGTAGTTACAAAATAGTCATGGGACTGTGAAGTTCAGCATAGGAATGTAGTCAATAATATTGTAATTATATATAGTGCCAGGTGGGTATCAGACTAATTGAGGGGAAACACTTCATAAATTATATAAATGTCTAACCACTATGCTGTACACCTGAAACTAATTTAAAATAATATTGAATGTCAACTCTAATTGAAAACAAAAATTAACTAAAAAAATTATTTTATTTGTTAACTTGCTAATTATTTTTGTCTCCCACCTCCACTGGAGTATAAACTCCATTAGACTGAAGACTTTAACCCGTTTGTTCAATGTGTTTCCAGATGCTAAAGCAGAATGGGCACAAATCTGATATCCTTTCCACTAGACCACTTGGTATCTCATAAAGCAACAAACTTCATCTCATTTCAAGTTCTTTGCTACTAATTCATGGAAAATATATTGCCTGATTTTATTTTAATCAAACTAAAGTCTTTTGTTAAATGACATAGATTATAAATGAGAATATTTAATGTTCCAGAATAAGTATCTTTATCCCAAAGCTATGTCTTATTCAGTGTTTAATAGCTTTAGAGATTGTACTGCTGGATTATTTTTCCTTATTTTAAAAAGCATTTGTATCTACTATGTGCCAGATGCATAAATGGTCCCTTTCCTTAAGGAGACTAGAGGAGGTAAATGTTTTTCTGTTGGATTGCTATGAAGACTAAAGAAAATAATGTTCGATTAAAATAATGTTTGATAAACCAAAAAAAAAAAGTGAGCATATAGTAATTGTTTATTGAAAAAAATTAATGAATTTACTGCTCACTTAGCACATCCTCTTATAATTATAATTAATATGTACTTTTTCCTCCATGATCTTGTCCACTTTAATATATGTCCTATGAAAGCTGGGTCTATGACATTTTCATTCTTCATACTCCCCAAAGTACTATACTTGATCCACAGTAGACACTCAGTAAATTGTTGCTGTGAATGAACAAATGAAGAATGAATTAATTCAGTCTGATTACTAATGCCCCACACTGTTTTCCTTATACATTTATGCCTAAATTCATCTTTTGAGAAGTTAATAGAAATTTTAAGGTTAAAGAGGGTTCTGCAGTCAGATGAACTTAATGACTCTTGGTTTAAAGAAGGTTAAAATTGCAGTTGGCTTCCTGCTTTGGAGACTTTAGTGTAATGATGCATTGTTAATCACCAAAAGTAGATAGAGCATGTCAGGTAGTTCATCCTCTATGATAGGCAGTCTATTAGATTACAGAATAATCAGCCTATCTCAGTATAAAATTAATTTCTTTTGTTTATTATCTTAATCATCAAACCTTATTGAGCTTTTAATGTGATTTTTAGGAGATGTCTTTAAACCAGCTGGGAAAAAAAGATATTAACTACATTCTTCAGCTTCCATCATGGTATTTGTCAACTAATGATCCATGTTGTCCTTTGGGCATAGGGTGTGTGCCTTCCCAAGCTGCCTCTGGCTGTGGTAGAACCTTTTCTTCAAATCTATTTTTCATTTGTATAATCTGGGTAATAATAATTCCCCACATTTACTGTGAGGAATAAATTTGTGCAATGAAACAGTAAATATTTATAACTAAAAATTGTGATTTTTCTTCCTGTTCAGTTTTTTTAGGGACAATTTATGTAGTGGTGCAGAGGTAAGATCAGGTCTGTGGAGGAGTCTCTAAATAGGATCCACCAACAACCACCTCTTAGCAGTACATGGTCTTTCTCTCATCTTCTTACTAATTTCATGATAACCTTACCCATCTAGCCTTTGGTTTAGAAACATGCACAAAAGCTCCCGAGTAACCACCCAGTTCCAACTGGGAATTACACACTCAGTGACAGTATCTTTAGATTCCTTAACTGTTATCATGTTTGGATATAATCTTGCTCCATGACCCTCCCCAACATGTCCTATAATTATCATCTGCAAATGAACAATATACAGCTTCCCCCAAGAATCAACTTTCCTTCAAAAATAAGATACTTAAAAGGATTACAGGTTTTCATTTAAAACAGACAATTCAAATGATGCAAGCTAAATGATTAATCTTCCCTATTAAAAAAAAAAGTACCAACTCTGAAAAAAATGAACAATTTTTCTTGCGGTCACAATTATAATTTTTACACACACACATATTAATCTAGGCATTTTCTTTTAAAAAACAATATGAAGAGATGCAGTAGACCCAGTGAAAACTCAATATAATATTTACCTTGATTATGACAGTGGAACATTCTCCATATAAGCATGAAACCCATGTAGCTTCCTTGTCTATGTAGTCAGACTGTCAGAATTAAAATCCTACTACCATAATAAGCATTGTAAGCATGGGCAACCTGAGTGTCAGTTTGTCAACCTAAAAAATGGAGATAATAATATACTTATGTCAAAGATTGAATAAATTTAATAATATAATTAATATAATTATAATAATGTCTGCAACATAATACATTTAGCATTATTATTATTTTCCCACCAAAAACTCAAAAGTGGTCAATTGATAGAGGATTTCAATTGATTTAATATGCATTGCATTTCCCTATGGTTCATAGATCCTTCACCTGCTATAAGAATATCCAAGTACAAATAAATAAACCACAGTTACCTGAACAGCAGGAGAGCATCAAATCACCATGGATTAAAATCCTTCTTCTGCCACTTAATAGTTGTATGATTTAGGACAAGTAACTTAATTATTTCATCCCACAATTTCCTCATGCTGAAACTGTTATTAATATTATTTTATTGGGTAGCTATGAAAATTAAATAAGAAGGTGTATGCAAAGGTATCTCGCATAGGGCACAGCCCATGGAGTCCATAGATAGCTTTATGCAGAATCCAAGGCAGTTACTCTTCCAATACATTCCTGAATAATCTTCCAAATCCCTTTCCCTCATCCAAAATAAGTCAAGAAGCACCATGCATCAATCATGTGTACTGTCCTAGTTTGGCTTATTCAGAGTCCAGAATGAAGAAGGAAAGGTAGGAAGGAAGCAGAAAATGATAATTGCTGAGACAAGTGGAAGGGGCTACAGCAGAAGGAACAGGAGCTCAAGAAAGAAAAGACAAACAGCAGATTCAGCGAAAGATAAAATTTAGGGAAAAACCCAGCTGATTTTGTTGAACTGACTCTGAGAAAGCCAGGCTCAGAATCGACAGCTTGTCAAAACATCCTGACTTGCATGTTCCTGTCCTCAGTTCTATTTGAGCTCTCCTCATCCTTCATATTTCAATTTAAATATTACTTCTTCAAAGACTTTTCAGATCTTCCTTTGAAAAACAGCTTCTCCTCACTCTATTCTTTCTCAGCCCTTTATTTGTTTTCTTGATAGTACTTTCAATTTTCTGCTTGTTTACTTTTTGTCTCCCTGAAGAGGACATATGCCCCATGAGGGGAAGGAGCTAATTGTTCTGGTTTCAAATCCTCAGCATCTAGTAAGGTGCCTCAAGAAGGATATATTGACTAATGGAGTGATTACTCTTATATGCAGTTGGCATACATTAATTCGTTGATTGATTAATTTAATCCTTTTATTAACACTATGTGGTAGAATTATGATTTCCATTTTTGATGAAGTTGCGACTCAAAGAATTGGATGATTGCCCTCACAGTGTGCTGCAGTGAAGAGAGCATATCCACAATTCCAGGGAAAACATTGGGTGGTGCCATCGAAACTACACGGCTCCAGAATGAGGGGGTGTTGGTCCTACATGAAACTGGGAGGAGGGTTGTTTTTCACACATGGCTTACATACTGTTTGCAAAGATTAAATGTGGAAATGTGAGGGAAGTGATCTTACTGGTTGTTCCTCTTCAGTCTTCTTGGTAGATGCTTGTCCTTCTCTCTAAACTTTTAATGGTAGAGATTTCTAGGGTTTGGTTCTTGGATGTCTTCTGCTCTTCATCCACACTTAGTGACCCCAATCTCTGGCTTTTATAACATCTATATGTTGATAACTTCCAAATGTATTGATCGCCAGCCTGGCCTTCTCTGAATTGTTGACTCTTGTATTAGATTATCCACTCAGTATCTCTACTTGTATACCTAAGAAAAATCTCACAATTAACTCCAAATCTTCCCCATATCAGGTTGAAGACAACTCTGTATGTCCAGTTGTGAAAATTATTCTTGGCATTATTGGCCTCCCTCTTTCTCTCACACCTGACATATAGTCAATTAAATAATTTCATTAAATCTACCCTTGAAATATGCCCAGAATCAAATCACTTCTCACCACCTTTTCCTCCACCATGTCATCTAAGCCACCAGTAAATCTTGCCTGAATGGCTATACAAGATTTACCTAGTTCTACTCTTGCTCTCTTATCTCCTAAAATTTATTTCCAGTTTAGTAGTGACACTAGTCCTTTTAAAACATGTCAGATCATGTTACTTCTCTGTTCACAACTTGGCAATGGCTCCCATAATATTGAGATAAAAGTAAGTCTTTTCAGTGACTTATAAAGCCCGACATTATCAGGTCCCCATAACTTCTCTGACCTCCTATCCCATGGATCTCCCCCCAAATCACTCTTCTGTAATTAGCTTGGTTTTCTTGATGTTCTTTGAACTCTCCTGACATGTTCTTGTTTCACAGTCTATGGCTCTTGTCTAACTGTCTCTTTGCATGAAACTACCTTTAAATCCTCCTTCTAATCTCACTTTTTCAATGAAGCATGACTTGATTCCCTCATTTACTGTTCTAGCTTTTGCCTCCCACCATCATCTAGTTTTCCTTGCTTTATTTTTTTCCATAATCTATGTCATCTTTTAAAAATCTAATTTATCATGTTTATTATTTATTGTCTGTCTCCTCCCACTAGAATATAAGATGAAAGAGGGCATGGAACTTAAATAACTTAAACTTTATAACTTGAATAACTAAATTTAAATAAACTGATGATTTTTTATTTTATTCACTAAAGTATCCCAAATACCTAGAATAGTAAATTGTAGATACTCAATAAATATACGTTAAATGGTCAACATTACATTTTATATTCTACCCTTTAAAAAATATCTAAGCTACCTCTCAATCTTCTTAAGTTTACTGGATTTATGACCACTTTTAGGCAAGGAAGATAATTGGTTTCTAAATTTTTATTCTACATAAAAGGAAGACTTGAGGACAGACGAAATGAGAAAACTGAAGGTGGGAATAATAAATGAAAAGGCTGAGACAGAAGGCAAAGGAAAAATTAGAATCCAGGGAGAAAAGATAGACAAGTATGAATAAGAAACTAGGAGAGTAAGTATAAAAAGAAATCTTAAGTATAAGATGAATACCATCAGGAAAATAAAATGCCATTGAGATTAAAAGTGAAATTAAACAAAATCTGTTTCAGTGCTCAGCTTAGTGTTCAAAAATCTCTTTTATCATGAAAGAGACAGGCTTGATTTTTCACCATTCAAGATCCTTATTTGTTTTATTCAATAAGAAGTTATCCTCAGTGTAAAATATTATTAATCTTATGCTATTCAAAAGCTTCTTTAGGCACAATATCATGGTTATATTTATTCACATATTGATACTTTCCAAGCTCTTTATTTCTTTGCATAGATCTATATTTCCAGGTGATATCATTTCTTCTTTGTGAAGAATTTTCTTTAACGTTTCTGCAGGTCTGCTGGTAATAAATTTTTTCACCTTTTGTGTATCCAAGTCTTTATTTCATTTTTATTTTAAAAGGTATTTTTACCTAGTATAGAATTCTACATTGACAAGTTTGATTTCCTCTTCAGTACTTTAAAGATGGTGATTCACTGTCCCTTTGCTTGCATTTTTCAAGAAAAAAGTCTGATGTCATTCTTATCTTTGCTCTCTATGTGCAATGTCTTTCTTTTCTCGTGTTGTATTAAAGATGTTTCTATTTATCACTGATTTCAAGAATTCATAAACAGAAATACTATGATTCCATAATTCTTTCTAAATTACACATTTTCTTTTTTATTAATGCATGAACTCACTGAATTTTATTGTTGCAAGGGGTATTAAACCGTACTAAATTCAAGTTATTTACTTTTATAAATAAAAGTAAAAACTCAGAATAAAAATCTGCAAGTGTTCATGCAATTTATAAATGTAAAGAAGACTTGAGGAAAAACAAATCTGTAATGCAAAGATTAGATAAATACGTAGATTAGATAGATAGATAGATAGATAGATAGATAGGGTAGATTAGATAGATAGATAGATAGATAGATAGATAGATAGATAGATAGATAGATAGATAGATAGAACAAATAGATGATAAATATATATGGTAGGTTCAAGATGTTGGCAGAATATCAATTTAAATCTTCCCAATAGGCAGCTAGAAATCTTAGAATAAAATGAAGTCTGTGTCAATTATACAGATCTGGTCTCATTTCCCTGGAGGTGAGAGGAGGAGATCCAAGACAATACAAAAAATTAACCAAGAGGAATGTCTACAGCTGAGAAATAAATACAAAGTCTGAGGAGATGCCAGAAATGTAGGAAAAGAAGCAAGAGAATATAAAAATTGAGCGAAAAAGTAGTGTCTACTAAAGAAAATGTTCCTTGAAAAAGTGGGTGCTCTATAGGACTTGTTGGAATTGTTCAGAGAGAAATAAGAAGATAAAGACTGGAATAGTTATAATAGAATTTGGTAGCTAACATTCATTAATGGCCTTCAAAATAATAGTTTTGTAGACAGATGAGAGTACAATTTTATTTTAAAGGGAGTCATAGGAAGTGAGAAATGATGCCATTTGTTTAACAACACGTATATGATGCTTACTGTCGTGCTATGAACAATTTTAGGTATTTTGCTAGTTTTAAGTCATTTACTCCATCTTCATAAGCATCATAATTATTCCAACTTTTCAGATAAGGAAACTGAGGCATTGACCAGTCAAGCACTTGTTTAAGGTCATGTAGCTCTTAGGGTAGTATCAGGATTCACATCTTTGTAGACTTGCTCTAGAATCTATACTTTTAACCATTATTTTACACTGACTATCTGTGGGAAAAAGGAAGCTAGATGAGTCCTTTTCATTGCCTTATATATTTGTTAGGGCAGAGTCTAATCAGAAGAGTTGGAAAATTGGGAGAAAGGAGACCAAATATTACCAGAATATTTGTGTTAATTTCTGATTGATGTCAGATTAAAATTCCTAAAGAGAAAATTCTCTGCTGATAATTAAGAAGCCATAATTTTGGTTCCAGACCAAACTTTCATAAACTATGTGACCTTTGACAGGCCTTCACCTTTCTGAGTTAGAGTTTTCTCTTCTATTTAGTTACGCTAATTTTTAATATTAGCATATCAGAGTTATTTTCAGGTTTAATTTACGTGTGAATGTTCTGTAAACTTGTAAAGAATACTCAAAAAAGGCATTTTGTTACTAAAATAGAAAGAGAGTATTCAAGAAAAAGGAACACAGAGACTCGTTGATATTTTTGATTGAAATAAATGAAAAAAAACTTATCATTTGGAGAAATGAGCATGCAGATGAAAAGTATAAACTGAAAACAACCAGTTTTAAATAGAATTTTCTAAAATAATAGAACTAATTTTCTCATTTTTATTTCACCATTCAGGTCAGTACATGTGTAGCCTAATTTGATACCGGGAAAAAAAATACACATAGACCCTGGGATAGTCTAATTTCTTAATATATTTTAACAATTAATTTTATCCATATCATAGCAGATTGAAAGAACTAGCAATATCTTTTACTTTTTTAAACTCCGTTTTAAAATTTTCTGAATTTTAGGCAAATATCATAATTAAGAACTTTTAATGTATTTTAGAAACCTCAACATATAAAAAATTATGTAAAGACCCTTGATAATAAAATACTCATCATTGAATTATAATAAATACTTGTCACATATCTCCAACCCTGGCACAAAGAATTAAATAAAAAATTTTAACACTAGTATTTATACTGTTGAGTAATATATATTATCTCTTAATAGTAAGGAATGTGGGATTTTACACTATTGGAATCGGGTGAAAATTGAACTTTGACCCATTATTAACATTGGAAAGTACCATATTTTCAAAGTGATTATAAAAACATTACAAAAGTATATATGAAGAGGAGAGAAAAATAATAAATTTAATGCTCTGTTGATGTGTTTTTAAAGCCTAGTCGACACTGTTTCTTGTCTTCACCATTTTTACCTGATAAAATGTTTTAGTCTTTTCTCTCTGCAGAGAATTCTTTGACCAAGTCCCTGTCTCTCTGATAAGAGAAAACCCACAGTCCAAGTTCTCCTCATGTTTTATATGTTCTTTTTCTATGTGAAAAGACTTCAAAGGCTGGTGAGACCTCATACCTGAATCAAATGTACTTGTCTCCCACACGCAGGTTGCAATCTACACTAGAGTATGGAAAAAAATGAACACATGAACAGACTGTAGAGAGTTAATTATATCAACAGCTTCAGTTGTTGGAGTACCATACTATGTAACAGTTATTTGTTAAATAATTAGAACTAGGCCTCATTTGGTTCTCAAAATTACCCTGCAAACTAAATAGTTATTTTAAAAAAATTTTAATTACAGTTGGCATACAATATTAGATTACTTTCAGCGGTAAAACATAGTGCTTGGTCATTTATATAACTTATGAAATAATCACCCTGATCAATCTAGTACCCATCTAATGCCATACATAGTTATCACAATATTATTGACTATATTTCTTATGCTATACTTTATATCCCCATGAGTATTTTGTAACTAACAATTTGTATTTCTTAATCCCTTCACCTCTTTCATCCCTAACTCTCCTCCCATCTGGCAACTAAAAAGACTGTTCTCTGTATCTATGAGTTTGTTTTTCTTTTGCCTATTTTGTTCTTTAGATTCCACATGTCAGTGAAATCATATGGCATTTGTCTTTCTCTGTGACCTACTTCACTCAGCCCAATACCCTCTAGATCCATCCATGTTATTGCAGATGGCAAGACTTCATTCTTTTTTCGTGGTTGAAAAGTATTTCATTGTATATGTGTACCACCTCTTCTTTATCCATTGATCCATTGATAGAATCCCACGTTGCCTCCATATCTTGTCTATTGTAAATAATGCTGCAATAAACATATGGATGCATAGATCCCTTCAAAGTAGTGTTTTGGATTTCTTTAGATAAATACCCAGAAGTGGGATTACTGTGTCCTTCTTTGTTTCTTGTTATAGCCTTTGTTTTAAAGTCTATTTTGTTTGATATAGGTTTTGTTATTCCAAATTTTTTGTTTTCATTTCTATTTCCATGTTTACTTTCAGTCTATGTGGGTCTTTCAATCTAACATGGCAGCATATGTAGGCAGTATATGTAAGGGTCATGTTTAATTATTCATTCGATCACCCTATCTTTTGATTGGAATATTTAATTCATTTACATCAAAGTAATCATTGATAGATATATAATTATTGCCATTTAATTATTCATCTTTTAAAATTTATTTTCTACTCCTCCTCCTCCCTCTCCTTCTACTCCTTATTGTTCTTCAAGATATTCCCCTAACATCTCTTATAATACTGTCTTGGTGATGATGAACTCCTTTAGCCTTTTCTTGTTTTGGATACTCTTTGTCTATCCTTTGATTCTAAATGAGAGCTTTGCTGGGTAGAGTAATCTTGGTTGTAGGTCCTGGCTTTGCATCACTTTGAATATTTACTGCCAATCCCTTCTGGCCTGCAATGTTTCTGTTGAGAACTCAGCTGACAGTCTTGAGGGAGCTTTCTTGTAGGTCACTAACCATTTTACTCTTGCTGCTTTTAGGATTCTCTCTTTTTCTTTATTGGGTGGACCTCTCTGTGTTCATTTTGTTTGGGATTCTCTGTACTTCCTGGACTTGTATGCCTATTTTCTTTGCCATTTATGAAATTTTTTCATCATTTTTCCTTCAAATAGATTTTCAATTCCTTGTTCTCTCTCTTCTCCTTCTGGTACCTCTATGGTGTGAATATTGTTATGCTCGATGTTGTCCCAGAAGCCCCTTAGACTATCCTTAATTTGGGGAGTTCTTTTTTCTTGTTCCCATTATGATTGGGTGTTTTCTGCTACATTGTATTCTAAATCGTTGATTCAGTCCTCTGCTTTATCTTATCTACTGTTAAATTCTTCTAATGTGTTCTTTATATCAGATATTGTATTCTTCATTTCTGACTGGTTCCCTTTTATGTTTTTCATCTCCTTTCTTATGTTTTCTATCTCTTTGTTGTTCTCACTGAGTTCATCTACTCTTCCTCTAAGTTCATTGAGCATCTTAATAACCAGTGTTTTGAACTCAGCATCTGGTAGATTGCTTGTCTTCATTTTCTTTGGTTCTTTTTCTGGAGTTTTGTTCTGTTCTTTATCTCGGGACATTTCTTTGTCTCCCCATTTGGGCTGCCTCCTTGTGTTTGTTTCTATATATTAGTTAAGGCTGCTATGTCTTAGTCGAGTGGCCTTATGTATTAGGTGTCCTGTGAGGCCCAGAGGCTCTGCCTCCCTGGCCACCTGAGCTGGGTGCTCCAGGTGTGTGCTTTGTATGGGTTGTGTGTGCTCACCTGTTATAGTTGAGGCTTTGTTGTTATTTGCATATCAATGGAAGGGGTTGACCTACAGGCTGATTTGTTGTGAGAACTGACCGGTGACTATAGTGGAGGAGCTGTTGTTTAGGGGCTAATCTTATAAGAAGGATTCACTTTAGCAGGTCTTCAGTGCCTGCCCAGTTGGTCCCTTGGATGTGGCGCCAGGTGGTGCTCAGTTTGTCAGAAGTTGGTCACTGGGCACGTTAGCCCCAAGCCATCCGGGTGAAACCCCACTGCAGGCCAAGTTCAATCGAAGTCTATGGCCACCTGGCATAAGCCAACAAGCCTTGAGATGCCATGAACCAAGGCTAGCTGCCACTAGTGCCAGGCCTGGGGTTGCTGAGCAAGAGGTACGAGGCAACTGAGGCCAGATGCTGCTTGTTTAGGTTTTGTGAAACTTTAGGAGATTTTACAAAAGTCTGCAGCATGAGCCAAAGCAAGTCATTTGTATGGAAAAGCCACTGGAATTTAGGTGGGCCTGAAATTTGGGTGGGTCTGAAATTCGGGTGGAACAGGGCTTCAGAAAAACACCAGGGGCCAGGCCACTTGTGGTAGCCAGGTTGATGGAGACTCATCCTGAAGCCAGGCAATTCAGTTCCTCCCTGTGTGTTCCTGGTGCCTTTCAAACTGTTGCCCTAGTGATGGAGCTCAGAGTGAGTAAGGCCCTTTAAGAAAAATCCTGGGACTCTAGGCACCCTCTGTCTCACTCAGCCACAATTTCAGCTGCTTTTCATACTCAGAAGTTGTAGGGACTTCTCGGCAAACCTTGAGCTGGGAGCCTGGTGTGGGGCTTGGACACCTCACTCCTCAGGGGCGACCTCTGCTGTTGAGATTTCCCTCTAGATTTTTAATCGTTACATATGGTTGTGGGAGCAGTCTGTTCCACATCTCTGCCCTTCCTATCAGTCTCGAGGTGGCTTCTAAATGTTCTTAGTTGTAGAGCTTCTGTTCAGCTAGACTTCAGGTGATTCTCAATGACAGTTGTTTTGAAGTTTAGTAGTAACTTTGATATGGTCATGAGAGGAGGAAAGCATAGTGTTTATCTATGCTGCCATCTTGACCAAAAATTCCAGACTAAGTATTATTAAGCCCATCTTCCAAATGAGGAAATTAGGGCTTAATTATAAATAGGAGAATTAGTATTCACATTCTGACCTGTATGACATCCCTAGCCTACTAAGAGTCAACCGATATGTCTACTGCAGCCCGCATAAATTTAGTTCACATCAGTAGTTGATTGCATGTGATTAGAAGTATTTTAACATAATTAATTTATTGATTTAGTAATTGGTTAGCCTTTAAAAATATTTATTAGACTAGCAAATCAAGAGAAGAAAGAAGATCTATAGTTTATCATGTATTTTTGTGAGCAGAATGCTCTGGAAGCTTGCAACTTGCAGTTGGGTATAGTATTAAACATTTGTGGGGAAGAATGATTAGCTAACATGCTACTATTAACTATTATTAGAAAACTGTCTGCTGCTAGTTTCAAACTAGAGGACTTAGGGTGATTAATATTTGCAAAACTGAGTACAACTAAATAATATTATTTTGAGCTCTTTGAATTAAGTTCTACTAAGTTTTTCTTTTATAAATTTGGGGCATTATCAAAGGTGACTCACTAAGCAATGAAAAAATAAAAAGGATAACATAAGTGAATCATTCAAGTAAAAGAGAAGATTGTATGTTCATTTTCTGTGGAGTTAACCAAAGGAGTTAGGCCTGAGGCTTTTGCCTGTCTACATAATGCTGGCAGAAAATACATCCTTTTAATGCTTTTTGTTGTTGTTGTACCATTAACCATTGTTAGTTTATGAGATACTTTAAAAGAAGTTGAGAAGAGTACAGTGGTTTTTCTTTGTGGTGGTTGTTATTGTTTCTATTGTTGTTATTGCTAATAGACAGATTGTAGAAACTTGTTGAAGAGATATATTTAACTATTTTATCCAATTAAGTACTTTTTCTAAAAAATTAAAAGCTCTGAGAAAGCCAATTTGTTAGACATTAAGTGGTTCACAAGATTTAAGTTTCTTACCAATACAAGCCATCTGGACACTTTGAATCTTATATTGCAGAAAAGAAACCAGTGCAGAGCTGAACTATTATTAAAGATGGTCCAGGTTTTCAGACATAAACTGGACACAAGTGTTGAGCAGAAATTTACCATAGGCTGCTTTTGTTTTCCCTTTAGAAAAATGTTCTGATGCATCTTGGATTTTGAAAAATTGCACAGTTGGTTAGCAGAGATGCCATCACAACTCTCAGGAAGATTTATAAATTTCTGTAATCGGTTCTATTGTTTTTGCTGCCTCTGGAACACAGCACTCCAAATGTTTCTGAACTATCATTATTCATGTCACCTGTGGCTCAATGTCAACATGTTTACCTGAAGAGAAAGGGTCTCCAGGATAGTGATGGGTCCATTAATACCAGATGTTTTCTAAATGATTTGGCCATGTGGCCAAATACTGGACAAGTTTTTCTAACTAGCTACAGTAAAGATCACTCTTTAATAAATCTTCAGTGATATATATTTGGAGTCACATATGAAATATACTTAAAACTTCCTCTAACCTCTACAATTTCAAGACCAGAAATCCTATTAGTGTCATTTAAGTTTAGGATTATTTTGCTCACTTTTGTGTAAAACATTATCAAACATTTTAGAGTCTGCTTTTATAATTTTGCCAATAATCCATGTGTTGAATAATTAACAGGCTATTATTAATCATATAATTATGATTAAATATACATTTATATGTATTACATACAGTTGGATCTCTCCTTTTTAGCCCATTATTTAGAAATAATAAATAAATGTTTGAGCATCTCTAAGATACAGAGAGCTTCATCTTACTCCATCTTGCCCATGATGACTCCATTGTGGTTGTAACATAAAGTGGTCATAAGTCTCTAGAAAATATGTTTTCAGAATTCCCATCCTCAATAAACCAGTTTAATTTAGGATACCTAGTAAGCATCTCTACATTTTGATATTACAAAAGTGTTTGCAATTAAGAGTAAAGCTGTAAGTAAAACAAATATTAACCGTCTGCACTCAAAAAGGAAACAGTTATTATAGCCTCTGATTGTCAACCAGTAGTGTTATTAGCTACATCCAGAGAGACATGCATCTGTTCTCATGATGAAATCAAGAATTCAAAAATGAAATATATTATGGTCTTGAGGAGAGAATATGATTTACTCAAGACTAACAAGTTATAGAGCTGAGATTAGAATATTATTCTTTTTTCCACCACCTTGGTGAGTTTTAGGAAGAATACATAATTCCTTAACAAGAATGAGGTAGGTGTTTGTTCATTGCTTCACTCTGCCTAGCCAGTCTGCTTGGTTGTGGAAAAGGTTGAACCAGCACATATTAAGATTTCTGGAGCTCATGCAATATCAGGAAAATTCTAACTAGAGAATAGATAACTTTTCTCTGATTGGAGATTATATGCTTTGTTAATAGGAGTTTCATCACTCAAAAAGATTAAAAGTGTTTTGGAAATTTAAGAAGAAAATATAAAAATATCAGAGTAGCTTTTATAATACAGACTGGAAATAGAAAAAATGACTTTACAAACACATACATGGGTATAAATGTAGTAATGAAGGCTGGGAAGCCTTTAAAAGACTGGATGATTTTTATTCTCTCCCATAAATGTGATTTTTATTTAAATGCAAACACGGCTTCATGGGAATCATACATTCTTCCCCTGGCTAATTAGCATGCCTTCAACAGAACCATTAAAGTCTTTGTTTTTCACAGTGTTAGAATTAGCTGTGTCTCAATATCATAGTGGATCTTTCAGAAAAAAAAAAAATGTATTGGAAATCTCTTGGTTTAGGAAGATAATGAATCTTGAAAATTATCCTACTCATGGTGGAGAACATCTTGCACTCTAACCATCATCTCCTGGCTTCCAATTCTAATTAATAAAAGGGATTTTAAACAGCCATGTCTTCATAGATATATTTTCCTCTTTCACACACATTGCATACAAACATTGAAAAATACCCAGAAGCCATTTAAAAGAATATTTCGTTGTAGTCAATGGCTTGAATTGCTGTCAAAATACCTTTTTGCCTCCCCTTTTTTTTTTTTTAACTTTGCTTCCCAAAATTATGGTTTTCACTTACTTGGTAATTTGCACTGCATACATGTATGACAGAGATACATTTGCAGCCAAGCTTCCCTCCTACTCACTAATAAGATCTTCTTAGATAAACAGATTTTTAATGCTTTACTATTTTAGTTAAATTCATTACAGTTTTGGCCTCTAGCTAGTTGTTAATTGTTTCATTACTTTTTTACGTTTTTTCTCCTTATCATTCAGAATACATCAAACTTTTATTTTATAATTGAGCTTCCAAAAATTTTATCCAATTTTCCTTCTAATTTATACTGTCTTAGGGCTATTCTATCATGTGAGCAATTTACTCCCCATCTGAGTTAACATTGTTCTGTTCTTCATGACACAGTTATCATCCCCCAATAAAAAATCCATGATATGCTGAGTGCTCCCAGTTTTCTCCAGAATAGACTGTTTTAATTCCCATAAAATCTTTATTGATAAAGACTGCAAAAAAGACTAGTGACAATGTAGCATATACAGTCAATTCCTTCTAAGTAGGATGTTTTCCATGAAACATCAACTTCTTAATGTTGTACCCTGCTGTTCTGATTATTATATAGTATTTACAAATTGATAAAACATTACAAGTCATTCAAAGGGTAAAACTTCAAATTAAAAAACATGATCACTTTGAGAATACTAATGTTTTGGCAAGATCATGTATATACAAGGATGAAAATTATCTCTTCTCTTCATAGATCTTGACCAATGAGTATAGAATTATATTTCTAAGTAGCCCATGAGTTACCTATCAAAGTACAAATGTAAAGTAAATACAACATGAAGCCAAAAGTAAATTAAATGATCACAGTTTGCTGAACTATCTCCCCCTGAAGGAGAGTCCATGGATATAGAACTGAAGTAGATGCTTCTGACCAGACGAGCATAAGGCTGAGGAAATCTAATCATGTTTTCTGTCTATTCTGTTTCATGAAATTCTCAGCCTTCACACTTTTTATATGATAAACAGATCATGAGATAACTCTCAGTCATTTATGAGTGTCCCCACACCCTGAGAGAGAAACTCATCTTATTCTCAATTACTCACTTGGGTTTGAATGGACATGGGAGTAAGACATACTTGAGAAAGCAGGTTTCGCAATAACAACTGGATAAGAAGAGCTTCTACACCACTCTGAGCCAAGGCCACTTTCATACAGGGCCTTTCACTGTCAACTATGTACACTCTCCCCAGAAATGGAAAGCCTTTTCTGGCCACAACAGAAGATATCAAAGTCCTATATGCAGCAGAGCTTCTGTCATTTAGACTTGGTCATCTATGTCAGCAGGGACTGGTGGTCAGCAATAGCAGGCATAGAATGGCAGAGGTTTCAAGATGAGGGCTCTACCAGTGTCTGTTACTTTATACTTTTAGCCATGGAAACGTTTAGCCTCATTTTTTTCCCTAAAATATTAGACTCAGGTTAAAGATATCTACAATTTAAAGATAAAGATACCCCAGTTGAAAAAGGGGCACTTTTCTAGTCTGATTAGTTCTAATTGCTGGTAACCTAGTATTCGATCCTTATTCATGCATGCATTTATGGGAACCTACTGTGTTCCAGACACTCAAGTAAGTTCTGAGGATTCTGTGAAAAACAGAACAGTATCACTGCTTTTCTGGAGTCCGTTTTACAGTGGGTTAGATAGCCAATAAACAAACAAAGTAAGTACGTACTATCTTAGAGGATGTTAAGTTCTACAAAGAACATATGGGAGGGTAATGGGATAAGAAGTGAACTTGAGCAGAGGACAAGAGGAATGGGGCAACTGAAAATGGCCAGTAAAACCCTCTGTGTGCAGGCAACATAGAGCTGATATCTGATGAATGAGGAGACAGCAGCCATGGGAAGATAATCAGGTACAGTTCCAAGAGGATGACGCAGAGATCCTGAAGCAAGGCCAAGTAAATGCTATGGTGTCGACCATCTGCTCTATAAAATAGTCTATCAGATGTGCTATCAAGTTAACGCGCGCGCGCACACACACACACACACACACACACACACAATTCTGTTAAGTTTTCATTTTAGAATCCATAGAAGATACAGAAACTGCCTGAATACAAAGTATACCAAACCTCTTCTTACCAACAGTCTCTCTCTTTCTGTTGGATTTCCGCAATTAAATATACAAAGAACACCTCTTCATGGCTTCCAAGGAATTCACTAGTAGCTTAAGGAAGAACATTTTGTTTGGTGCTGACTGATGAAAAGGGGGGAGATTATGGTTTCTTCCTTTTGAACCACAAACAACCTGTGTTCCCTTACAATCTTGATCTTCTGCAAAGTCTTCAACTGTCTTAAATTGTACAATCCATCTCTGCTTGACAGGTATAAATGTTGTTGAATGTCAGCATCAAGGGCTTCCAGGCATAATGATTTATCATCCTTCTAATTTAAGAGACTTACAAACTTGAAAATTTTTGAAGGTGAGACATAGCACATCACAAATTTAAATGGATTCCAAGTTAACTTTTCAAGTTAAAAACATAATTTAGAAATTTTTAAGTATTCAATTAGAAAGATTTTTAATTTCTAATTGTAGAAAATCATTCAAAACTTGATTTTTTTTACAAAGCATGCATAACTACAGTGCCAACAATGAGCTTGCTACTGTATATGAAACAAAAAAGTGTGGCTTCTATTAGACCTTAAAATCTAATGGTTATAATGTTTGCAAACATGAAGTTATATCACTGGTAAAATATTCTGGATAAAATTATTTCTACATTAAATAGCTTTGATTGGTTTTTGTGAAGGATATATTTTGAGAAGTAGCATAGACTAAACATTAAAGAGATGTAAGTTTGAATAAAATTTTCTAGTTTTACTCAAAGGCAGAGGAGAGGAGATAGATGCAACACAGATAAAGAAAACTGTGTAAGATAGATCGTTCCTCTCCTTTCCTCATATAAGTATATTTCAATCTTCAAGTTTAGTCACATTAACTTAAAAAGCTCTAATGCTTCCATATTTGGCACATGGTAAGTACTTGGTAAATATTTACAGAACCAACAGAAAAGAGAGGAGGAAGGAAGACACTCCATATATAGTGCATGCATTTAGAACTGTGTCTTGAGACCAACAGGATCCAGCAATACAGTTTACACCCATGTGTTCCAAATAAACTGAGAAGACAGACATCAGATGGGCATCAAAATATAAGCTTTATATACTCAGTAAGACTAATGTAAAACATGCCTTAGCTCTTTTGTCAGCATAAGATATAAACCTGGGACTCACCTATGGGCCCTTTGTCTACAGTACAGACCTGCTTGAGCCAGCTGCATAGGTAATCAACCTCATTGTGGAACCATGAGAGCAGGTATTGACAAAGGTGAGGCCAGAGCTATTTCTAGAAGGTAGGCTCTAGGCTAAGTCTTTTACTGCCTACATGGAAGGCAGTAAAAGAATTTAACCAATGTGTGGGCCAAAATAGGAAGCCAGACTTGACCAACAGGGAGAAGGGAATGTCATTCTATCACCCCAATTGGGTGCATCCACCCTACTCACATGGGAAAACTGAGTAAAGAATGAATTCAAAAGTGGCCTCATGGGCACGGAGACAAGGGCTGAGGTTGCTCCCACTACTGACTACATTACCAAGAAGCCCTTTCTCTCTTCTCTTGATTTAAAAAAAGAGGGTGGAGGGAAGGAAGAGTATTTCTCATTTTAAACTCACAAGAAATTTGGAGGTAGAGAGATAAGTACATCCTGTTCTTGATCAATTTTGGGAAAATGACTCTTATTTTAAATGACTCTTAACCTAATGGAATAAAAAATATAATATTCAAAGAGACACATCACTAAAGAAGAGATATAGATAAAAAAAAACACTTGAAAAGATTTTAATGTCATTAATCATCAGGGAAATGAAAATTAAAACCTGATTAGATAGCACTATGCACACAATAATGACTAAAATTTAAAAACTGATAGTAAGTACCAAGTGTTGGTGAGAAGGTGGAGTAGTTGAACTCTCATATACAGCCAGTGGGATTGAAAAATGATAGAGCCACATTTGAAAACAGTTTGGCATTTTCTTATAAGTTATATATACACTTGTCATGTGACCAAGCAATTCCTCCCCGGGACATATACCCAAGAGAAATGGGAACTGATGCCACACAAAGACCTATGCATAGCTGTTCATAACAATTTTATTTACGTTTTCAGTCTCAAACTGAAAACAACTCAAATGTCTGTTAGATAGATAGGTAGATAGATAAACAAATTGTGATACATCTATATAATGGTATAACATTCAACAATAAAAACAAATAACTTTGATACATGCAACAATGTGAATGAATCTCAAAAGCATTATGCTAGGTAAAAGAAACAACTACAGAAGGCTTCATATAGTATGATTTCATTTGTAAGATATCACAAAATGGCAAAATTATGGAGACAGAAATAGATCAGTGTTTGTCAGGAGCTGGAAGCTGGGGAAAGGAATTGACTCTAAAGTTACACAGGAAATTTTGGGGATGATAAGAATATTTTATATTTTAGTTGTGGTGGTGTTTACATGACTAAATACATTTGTCAAAATCCATCAAATTGTATACCCCAAAACAGTAAATTTAGAAGAGATAGTCTTTTCAGCAAATGTTACAAGAAATAAATCCAGATACAGACATTACACCTTACACAAAAATTGACTCAAAATGGAGCATAGACCCAAATTTGAATGCAAAACTATAGAACTCTTAGAAGACAATGTAGTAGAGAATCTAGATGACTTTTGGTTTGGTAATAACTTTTTAGATACAACACCAAAGTTATGATCCATGAAAGAATTGATAAGTTGGACTTTGTTAAAATTATAACTTTTTGCTCTGTGAAAGACAATGTCAAGAGAATAAGAAGAAAAGCTGGAAGAAAAAAATTGCAAAAAGACATATCTGATAATGGACTGTTATCCAAAATATACCAAAAAAAAAAAATCTTAAAACACAATAATCAGAAAACAAGCAATCCAATTAAAAACTGACCTGACACTTCACCAAAGAAAATATACAGATGGCAAATAAACACATTAAAAGATGTTTCACACCATATGTCATCAGAGAAATGAATATTAAACAACAATGACATACCACTATGCATCTATCAGAATGAACAAAATTCAAGACACTTACACTAAATGCTGGTGAGAATGTGGAGCAATGAGAATTCTCATTCATTGCTGATGAGGATGCTAAATGGTACAGCCACTTTGGAAGGCAGTTTAGCAGTTTCTTATAAACCTCAACATATTCTTACCATATGAACCAGCAATTGTGCTTTTTTGATATTTACCGAATATTTCAACTTAGGTCCATGCAAAACCTTGCACACAGATTTGTTTATAATTGCCCCAAATAGGAAGCAGCCAAGATTTCTTTCAGTAAATGAACGGATAAGCAAATTTTGGCAAATCTAGACAATAGACTGGTATTCAGTGATAAAAAGAAATGAACTATCAAATCATGAAAAGACATGAAAGAATCTTAAATGCATATTAGTATGTGAAAGAAGCCAAACAGGAAAGGCTACATACTGTGTAATTCCGGACATTCTGGAAAAGACAAAATTACAGTAAAAAGATCAGTGGTTGCCAGGGGTTGGTTAGGGGATGAAAAGAATAAATCGGTGGAGCACAGAGGATTTTTAAGACAGGGAACTATTCTGTGTGATACCACAATGAGGAATACATGACATTATACATTTGTCCAAACTAATAGTATGTACAACACCAAGAGTGAACTCTAATGTAAAATATGGACTTTGGGTAATAATGATGTGTCAATGTGGGTTTGATTATAACAAAAGTACCACCCTGGTGGGGGATGGTAATAACGGAGGAGGCTGTGGGGAAAGATGGGGTAGGGGGTACATACTCTGTACTGCTCTAAACAATAAAGTCTGTTTTTATAAAATATGAATTTTATGTAATTAATTTTATGTATGTAAGTTACACTTTAATACATCTGATTTTTTAAAAAAATGAATCTTGAGTGTCTGAGAGATAACATTGTTCAAACCAATCAAGTCACATTTTAAAATGAACTGGAATTTTTCAAGCTGACTGAAAAGAATGCCTCATCCTCATCAGATGAGACACTGCAGCCCGTTAGTCATGAGGACAGAAACGACACACAGTAAGTCAGAAAGTGAGTTTACAAAAACAAACAAGCAGACATTATCATTCTACATCTCAATTGATAAATAAAACACGAGCACTTATTTTGATAAATTCAGGGAAAATAGTCTGTATTTTACAAACAGTAATATGAGATGAAGTTAATAAGTTTTGAAAATTTTTCCCGTGTCATTTAGAAAATAAATTGTTTTTCTTAATTTTAATTGTCTTATTCTTGTTATAGATTTTGTTCATTAAATCACAGTTTAGTTCTTTATTTATCATTCTCTCTGCAGATTTTCTATATCCTTCAAAACTCCCTGGTCTTTCTGTAATATGCAATAACTGGCAATATTATGACTAGAGTCTGTGTGGTCTAATGAATCTGTCCCTAGTTGTCATGAAGTGCATGTTCTTGTCATTAGAATTCATTTGCAGTGCAAAGTATAGAAACATGCTTTGTGTGAAAGGGCAGTCTTTGAAAAGAAATTACTTCAGGAATGTGAATGAAGAAGGTGTTTCCCCACTTTATTCTTGGCATTCAATTAATTTAATGCATAGAGCAGTGAGTGGTTACACATTTCAGAAAACCTAGGGCAAAGCGGGTTAGATGGAGATCAGGAAATTAAAAAAGAATTAGGAATAATGTGTGTGTTAATAATTGAAAATAGAGTGTTTTCAGCTGTTTAAGATGTTTTCCGGGGAAAGAATGATGAGTTGGCAGGTGGTATGTAGGCTGTAGGCTGAATTGGTGACATGCCTGGCCCAAGACCTGGGGCAAGTTTGTGGCGGGACCAGGATGAGGTCCACTCAGGGAACTCTCAGTTCTTTACTGTTTCACAGTGTCTCCTCTTACTTTTAAAATTTATTTTCTTAGAAGTATTTTAAATTAAAATAATGCACTGATTTTTAACTTGTTTTAGAAACTTTAAATTAGAGGTCAGCAAGATTTTTTTGTAAAAGGCCAGAAAGCAAATACTGTAGACTTCACAGGCCATATATGATCTCTGTCACATAGTCTTCATTTGTTTTTCTTTGTTTTTCTTTAAAGTCAAAGAATGATTCTTAGCTTTTGGGCAATAGAAAACAGACTATGGACCATAGTTTAAATTTCACCAATCCTTGCTTTAAATCACTATTTTAATGGCATATAACAGAGCATCTCCCTGAGTGCATTCTGCAGAGATATTGTGTCTTTTAGAGTGAGTAACACCCCAGTGGTTGGGGGTTGTGGTTCTTTGATTGTGTGGTCAATCCAGTCACAGGACTTCCCTGTCTATACAAAGGAAACATGTTTTTAGAGCCCCTGAAATTGGTGATAACGGTAAAGTGAAGTGAGGGAAAGCAGCGTGATCCAAATAGAAAAGACCTGGACAATTGCCTCTGACCCTATTTAACTCCGTATGCTCACAGGCAGGCTTCTATCTGTAATGCTAGAGAGCCTGGATCAAGAGGAGAGACTGCCACACTCCCTAGCTGCCCCAAAATCCACCCCAAGTAAATGAAACAAACAAATCCACTCAATTTTTGTTACTTGAAGGAACAAAGGCCGCTGGTGTGAGGCTCACTGTGATCTTGCGTAAGACAATGAAGTGATTTGAGCCTATGGAAGAATGAAACTCAATGTACGCTAGAGAAGTCTAAAGAAAAATTAGTATATTCGGGTAATTTCACTTCAACAATTACAGCATTTATTATAACAGAGAAAAATATTGTATCAGAATAAAGGACCCCATGCACACATATGAACAGAGTGATATTAGCTACCTTTTTTTGAATGCTGCTCTATGGCAGTCATTGCTTCATACCATCACTGTGATAATTACCCACTCTGCAGATGAGGAAAGTGAGGAGGAAAGACAATTTGGCCCACCATGTCACCCAAATGATAGGTAGTCAGGCTGGTATTCAAGCCCTAACCTTAGCTCTTACTGCCCACGAAAGCCACATGACTAGACAGAGAGTAGGATTTTGAGTACTTAGATGCATACATTTTCATCTAAAAATGTTAACAATGTGATTAGTAACTTGGCCAGGATTTAATTCATTTGAATAATTCATAAGAGGAAAAAAAGAACCACTGAGATGTTTTGTGACCTCAAGAATACTTTTCCCTGTCATCTAATAGTAACTATAAAATGTTATCTTCAGAGTAGCCTTTAAAATGATTAATCAAAATCAATCAAATGATGCTAAAATGAAGTGGAAATATAGGTGCTTTAACCCATCAGCATTTGAAAAACACTAAAATAATTCAAGTTGTAAAAACAGTCTAAAATATTAAGGAAATTTAAAATCCTAAGAGAAGAACCCCAACTTTAAAAAGTACAGAGAAAGAGGTAATTTTTAAAGAGTAAAAGGTAATTTTCAAAAATATATTATTTTTACTTGTGGCAACACTTAATATTGTTACATTGAGAATTTCGGTTACTTTTATGTAGTTTTTTTAGAAATGTCAGTTAAAGCTTGTACCACCTATGCTAACACGCTATGGTGACAAAGATCACTATTGCTTGAAAAGATGACATTTAACATCCTGTGCTGAAGATGACAGCACAGTAGAGTGCAAGTTGAAATGGCTTAATTACTTTGCTTAAACATTTGTTTGAGATTTTTCTTTTAAAACTTGATGTGACAGTTCTTAATTTGCATCAGCTTTATAGAAAATATGTCTATGTTTCTTCAATCGTCTTATTTTATATAACATAACATATCCAAAGATTTACGGGGAAAACCTAATGTCCATATTTTAAATGCTTAAGGTCTATTCAGAGACACTGTAACTGTTGGATGGTTCACATAAAGGAATACTAATACAGAAAGTCAGATTTTGAAAGACAGGTGTAATTTGAAAATTCAAAGTTTAAGTATGAAAGAGGGAATTCCATGTGCAGCCTGGAGGAACATACCCAGCATGAGAAAGGAAGGACACAATCTCACAAGGGCTGAATTCAGTTTGGCCGCAGGATGAAATGTGTAGGAAGTTAGTTCAAGATCACTGAGGAGGGTGATAGGACAAGACAGTGGAGTGCCTGGAATGAAAGATTAAGCTACTGGGTCTGGATCCCACGGAAAACAGCATACATCCAGGCAGTGGAGTGGCAAGATCCAGGTTGGAAGCAAACAACCTGGCTTGAATCACTGTTCTGACAGTCACCGTAGTTCCTATTCTCTTGGTAGCTTGGTATCCTTGCCTTTACTGTAGGTGTCAGTATATGTCTTCAGTTATATGCCAAATAAGATAATTTAGGCAAATCTTTTAGAACAGGACCTAAGTGTCGATAAGTGACTGAATCCACTCCAATTTACAAAGGACAAGTAACAATTTTCGTAATTTGTCATTTGAGTCTATGATTAGTACATGGTCCTTGCACCACACGTCAGAGCCCAAGAGGACAGAGCAGGTGTCACATGGTGATTGAGAATCCCTATAACCTTTGGAAGTCCAGGCCCAGGCCCAGGCCCAGGCCTGTTAGCCTCTGCATGCCTGAGCGTCACCTTTGTTGACATAAGAATATCCAAACCTATAGAACATTTTTATAAGAATTTACTTGAGCCAAATTTTGAGAACATGCCCAAAAGCAAAATCTCAATGAATTGAGAAAATGCTCCAGAGAACAGCAGTTTTGCAGTTCATTATATCCATTTAGAATCAAATGAGAAAATGTAAGGAAGGTTACATGAAAGTCATTGGTGGTAAATTAAGGAGGTGAGAGAAAGCAAAGTGAGGAAATCTCTAGGACTGGATAAAAAGCATGATGGAGAAACACATACTTCTTTTACATTGGTGGGTACAAGAGAGTTAATATTTAACATTTACAGCATATAGAGAGGGTACACTTCAACAAGATAGCAGTGAGGGGTCTCGTTGTCTCATGCTCTGGTGGTCTTGTGTTCTGATGTTCAGTTGTGTGTCCGAGGGGTCTTAAAAAAAATTACCCTGACATTTCCAAGGTATGTTATCCTAGAATCAGAAGAACAATGGGTAGAGCTCACTTAAGGTAAAGTTGACCTTTGCTAAGGAAGCAATAGGCCTGGGACATGACTACCTGCCATGGCCTGCCCAGTTAGGAATCTGTGATGAGACCATCCTGTGTGATCACTTTTAGTCACCGAGCTTGTCAGGCCTGCCATATGTTCCCTTGAGCTTGTCAGTCCTGCTATGTAGCCCCTTTGTCGTTCACACCTCCTATCAGACTGAGCATGTACATCATGGCACCAAGGTCTAAGCCCAAACCCCCTGCTACACTCTGAGCTCTCTGAGATAGGACCAGACCACAGTTGTATTTCTGGATCCAGCCTGGGGGAAAACTCCTGGAACATAATTTGCGGTGCTTATGGCATGAATGAATGAGTAGATAAATAAAGCCACACCAAAGGAATGTCGGCTGGCTGAATAGCTGAGGAGGTACTTGGCTGACACCTTCACTCAGGGCTGCAGTGTCTGAGCATTAGGGTGCTGTAATGTCACCATGGCTGTCCTGGGAAGACTTACGATGTTTCCAGGAACCTGTGAAAGCCCTGAGGCTGCAGAAGGGATGATACCCATAGGCGGTGTGTTTCCTTATTGATAGCAATACTTTGGAAGGTCCAGACAACCTGGGAGAGGACGGTGCCACGGGTAAATCCGTATCACGACAGAGTTTCTGCCTGGCTGGATTTCCTTCTGCGGGGGTGTGTGTGTGTGTGTGTGTGTGTGTGTGGGTGTGTGTGTGTGTGTGTGTGTGTGTCTGTGGAGCTGTCAGGAGTATCAGGAAAGGAATTCTAATTAACATTCAGTGAAGAACAACTCTGGAAGAAGCAGGTGACTTATGTCTGACACAGTATTGAAACTTTTTCTGTCGCTTTGTGCTACCAGGCTTCAAAGAATTTAGAGCAAAAGCTATTTTAGTCACTATGGTTAAAATGATAGAGCAACTCCCTTCATTAAATTAACTGTGACATGTTACATATACTCCTGCTTAAGCATTCCGCAACGCTGCCCTTTCTTGAACTTTGTAACATCAGGAAGACTTGTTCCTCTTGTTTGTTCTGGGTTCAGGAAATTTGGCAAAGGGTTTAAGGCCAAAAGTAACACAGTCTGACCGACATGGCCTCTTTAGCCTATCCCCACTTCTACACATAGTGAAAAAGATGTCAATCAGAAAACTCCCAGGCTGTACAATTTCCAAACCTCAAGAAACACAAATGTGAATGTGAGCACGCTGTCAAAGACAACATTTATTAAAAAAAAAAAAAAAAAAGGATAAGTGATGTGACAGGACAGTCTCACCAACAAGTAGCAGTCTAACTCCTCATTTAATTGTGGCCCAATGCCAGCCCAAGGACCAGTACTTTCCAGATGGCATACAAATCACT
The DNA here is from genome assembly GCF_000325575.1 of Pteropus alecto. Classification (NCBI taxonomy): domain Eukaryota; kingdom Metazoa; phylum Chordata; class Mammalia; order Chiroptera; family Pteropodidae; genus Pteropus; species Pteropus alecto. Next base: position 2,342,715 of record NW_006443225.1, on the reverse strand, counting down.
CTGGGAGCTTCTTGTACTCAAACAAGCAAACCAACAAAATAGCTCTGGACCCCGCTCCCAACAGTCTGGTGCATGAAGTCTACAGTGGGCTCAAGGTACGCATTTTAGACAACTTTTCCGGTTTGTTCTGATGAGCAGCAACGTTTGAGAATGATACCTTGATCAGAATCACTTAGGGAAAACCATCTTCCCCAGGTAGTCCTGCAAACTTTTTTTAAAATGTATTCAAAGGCAGAAGATGTGATTCAAAAAGGAATTTAAAATTCTCTTACCACCTGCATTTAGAAATTACAAAGAGAAACTAAAAGATAACTTCATGTATTAAAATAAAACCAAAAATACCATGAGATTAGAAACTAGAACTCCTGAATGTCAACAGGTGACTTTGGGCAAAGAATTTTATTTCTTAGTGTTTCCTTTTCTTTGCATTGGAATGGAAATAAAAACTTAGGGAATAAAAGCAAAGAGAAAGTGTTGTAAATACAAATGAAACCTAAACCACAAATTCTGGTGCTAAATTGAGAGATGAATAAACAAGCAAACAATAGGCAGACTCTATATGTATGATGATAGAATTCTGACCTATGACCTCTGCAGCAACCCGTCCAGAAGCCAAACCACAACTTCAATAGCATTAGCCCCTAATGGCCAGGACTTAATCAACAACTGCTAGCTTCTCTAATTTTCGTCCCTTCTTGAAAATTAAGTTCAACCAGAAAAAAGCCAAATATACACACCCTAATCAATCCCATAGAATGCCAGCTTCTAGTCAGCTTGCCTATCACTCACCAGGCCAACAGTCTCAGATCAAGGCACATCTGAAGCCTTCTCTTTTTTCTACTCTAAAGCATCCCCCTTCTCTCCCTGTCTTGAGTCTATGACAAAGGCAAGTGATGGTGGCTGACTCTCTTTGCTACAGCAAGCTCTTAATAAATAAATAGCCTTTCTTTTTCTCATTTGGATAGTCTTTGTTTATGTCCACATAATGATCAAAAGAGTAACACAAAATAACAAGCAAAAACCATTAACCTTATTATTTAAGGAATTCCATTCTAAAATAATGTCTATGTCTGCATGCCCATTAAAGAATGAATTTAAAGGAAGGTGGGTGGGGGTGGGGGAGGGTGGGCGGGGTG
>NW_006443225.1:2335031-2341514 GCF_000325575.1 Pteropus alecto | reverse complement strand
GGTGAGGGAGGGTGGGCGGCGTGTCAGCAGCTATGGTCTGTGACAGGAAGCTGGAATGCAGAAAAAATCTCAAAGAATATAACCTTTCAGTCATATTACTAAACTCAAAAAAGAAAAAGAATTTTTAAGTGTTAGTCAATCTACTGAAATTTTAAATATATATGAAACATTCAAATGATTGTGTCATGCTTAAATTTGACCTCCCCGCAACAACTACCAATTTTATTACTAAACTTCAAGAAGATATGGAAGGAGACTAGACTTCTGGTGGTGAGCACACAATAGAGCATACAGATGTGGTATTACAAAAAGTCATATGCCTGATATTTATCTATGTTATTAACTAATGTTACTCCAATAAATTTAATTTAAAAAATAATAATTTTTTTTAGAAAGCCAGTAATCTTAAATTCTGACAGAAAGATTGCAGTAAAATAAATGAGGGTCACAAAAGTTATAACAATGGAGAGATGAGTGGTAAAATAATGAAGAGAAACAGAAAATTTACAAAAACGAACACTTTATGAGCTCATAACCGAGTTTTCTTTTATCAATATGGTAATCAGTCTAATATCACTAATATGTGCATAATTTCAAGGACTCGTATTGCATTTTCATTGATTGTGTTAGCAAAATGATCTAAGAAAGATATTAGATTAAGTTTTGTCAAGCAATTTTAAAGTTTCCAAGCATTTTGAGGAAATTCTTGAGTGTTCTCCATGCCCTCTGACCCACAACTTCTGAGACTGTCACTTCGCAATACATTTTTAACCTCTTAAGTCTTTCTGAAGAACCTGTTCCTTTCTCTTAACTGACAGTGACACTTGGCTAACAACAGACTTCTCAAATCTCTTTTCTGAGACTATCTTACTGGGCTAAAACAGAATCACAAAAACTTTAAAAAAGAAAGAAAACAAGATGAATTTTCTAAAAGATTTCCATTTTTCAGCCTTTCTATTAATCCCCATTATTTCTAAATATATTTAATCGCTAATAGAGAAAAATAATTTTTTTGTGCCTGCACTGACCAGGCATTGTGCTTCTAGATATAAAGATGAATAAGATTTAAATTCCTGCTCTCGAGAAATTTATTGTCAAGTGGAAGAAATAAAGTAATATGACATGAACATTTTTGAGCTATTAATTCTTAACTTTTTCTGTTTGTTTCTCCTCACTTTGCACCTTTCAAGTAGCAAGTCAGAATATGTACATCTCTGCCCCAGAATTTTAGTAGGTAGGAAGACTGAATTTCCCCAAGAATCTAACCCTTAAGTATGTTGTTAGTTAAGATTCTCCTTATGTAGTTTCATTAATTGATTTAACTATTCATTCATTCTTAATTTTTTAAGAAGATGATAAATTTAGTGATTCAAAACAAATAATCAAATGACATGAAAAAACTCATTCCTACCCTCATCCTCAACCCTTCCCATTCCCATCTCTGCCCTACTACAGGTAACCATTAAAAATTTTTAATCTGATTTCTTATATGGCCAGAAAAGGCAAAATCAAAGATATAGAGGGTAGATTAGAGGTTTCCAGGAGCTGAGGGGATGGAAGAATGGGGAGATATTATTTAATAGGCACAGAGTTTTTGTTTGGGAAGTTCTGGAATTGGACAATGGTAATGGTTAAATAACATCATGAATATATTTAATGACCTGAATTGTACAGCTGAAAATGGTTAGCATAGTAAATTTTACCACAAAAACACATATGAATGGTATAAAGAATAATTATAAAATCAACACCCACGTAAACATTATAAAAAGGCCAATAACAGAATGCTGCCTCTTACCTGGAAGCTCCTTTCAAACTGATATGCCACTCTCGAAGTTTACCTTCTCCTAATGTTTTTGGTAATCATTTTCAGACTTACAAAACAGCTCAATTTATGTATAATTAAATATAATTATTTAAACATAAATATAATTAAATATTACATATGAAATGTTTTGATTATCTTTAAAATTATATAAATTGTATGACATGTATATATTTGTTCTTCTTTGCCCAATATTATGTTTTTTTTTTAAATTGATCCATGTTATTGATGTAACTGTAGTTCCTTCAGTTTTATTGCTGTTTTATGGCCTAATGCATGCCCAATATTTATGATGTTCTGTGTATATCTGAAAAGAGTGTACATTTAACATCTGTTGGATGCAGTGTTTTATATTTATCTATTATATCCTTTGTTAATCATCTCATTTAAATCTTCTATATCCTTAACTTTTTTCCCAACTTATTCTCTCAATTACCAAGGGAATTATGTGTTAAAATCTCTCAATATTATTTTATAACTGTCTATTTTTACTTGTGCTTATGTTTATTTTTACTTCATATAATTTGAGCCTGTATTATTAGTGACATATTAATTTAAAATTGTAATATCATTCTGGTTGATTAAACCTTTTAATCTCACTTATACTAGTTTGAATATTTTATTCTGTTATTTTTTCTTTCAGTGGTTACACTAGCAATTCAAAAACACATACTTAATTTAATACTTTTATCTTCCTTCTAAATAATACAAGAGTTTTAAAATACAGTGCTCCACTTTTCCTTTCCCAACTCATAGACTAACATGTTATTTGTTGCTTCCTATTTTAATTCTGTCTCCTTTTATTTTTAACCTAATATTATTATATATATGCAGTCAATGTTATTTTAGGTTTGCCTACAAATTAGCCACTTCCTATGATGGTCATTCTTCCATGTATCTCAGTTCTTCCATGTGGAATCATTTTCTTCTGCGGAAGTACCTGCTTTAAAATTTCTTTTAGTGAAGAACTGGTGATAGACTCTCAGAATCTCTCTCTCTCCCTTTCTCTCTCTCTCCCTCCTTCCTTCATGCCCCATCCCCTGTGTGTTTTGTGTTTGAAATATCTTCATTTTAGCCTTATTCTGAAAATATATTTTCCCTGGCTTGAATTCTGGATTATCATTACAATTTTTCAACATTCTGAAGCTATTAATCCATTCTCTGGTTTCTTTTGTGCCCTTGAGACACCATCTGTGAGTTTACATTCTGTTTCTTCGAGGGTAAGCTAACTTTTATCTCAGGCTGCTCATTAAGTATTCTCTGTGTTTTTGGTATTAGGTAGTTTTTACTATGTTGGTTAAAAGACATGGCTTTCTTTTGAAGTATCATGTTTGAGATTTATTGGTCTCCTGGAAACTGAGGTATCTGTGAAATGGTGTCTTTCAACATTTCCGGAAATTTCTCAATCTTTGTGTTTTCAAATTATAGGCTTTCTATCATTTTTTATATTCTCTCTGGAAATTTGATTAGAAATATTACAACTTACCACTTTATTCTCAGAGTCTCTTAACCTCTCATTCATATATGTCATCTCTTTGACTTTCTCTGCCACATCCTAGAAAATTCCTTCTGATCTATACTTTAGTTAACAAATTCTCTTGTCAACTGAGGCAAATTTGCTGTTAAACCTACATATCTAGAGTTAAATTTTAAGACTGCATTTTTAAATTTCTACGAGTCCTACTTGATATAGCTAAGCTTGCAAATATTAATATTGACCATATAATCACATTTTTGTATATTTATAAACTTAAAAATCAATTTAATTGGTACTCTACAGTCTCTGTCACAGAAGCATGGAAACAGCCCAAGGAAGCAGATGTTACATTCATACTCTTTGTGGTAGAGAATCAAGATTAATTCTGAACTTGAGGGCCTTTGCCCAGTATACTGTACTCTACCACCTGAAAGAATTAAAATGAACCTTCATTTAATAAACATCAGCATAAAGGAAGGCCTACTTTGCAGTATTTCTTTGCATCTTAAAGTAATTTAAAATGTAATTATTCATAAGTACTATCAGACCTGGTAACTATAGGAAAAACCTAACTCTGGTAGGCTTTCTGGAAAGCCTTTCTCTCTACTAAATAACAATTAGTTTAGCTCTCCAAGAAACTATATTACCTACATTTTCTGCTCAACCATTTTCTACACAAAGAAGTTGTATCATCCCTTGATATGACAAATTCATCACAAATATTTACTTTGGTCTGCTTGAGAGGTTTATATGAAAATACATTAGAACCTGAAGGTCATCCATATCATTTAACCATTAATACAATTTACTCATTAAAATAGAGGATTTATCCCATCAAATAGAAGTGCTCTTCATTCTCTCTTGACCTTAACACGAGATACAAGAAAACACAAGAAGACATCAGGATTGTGCTAGACAGTTTTGGTGATCCACGAAACGAGTCACATTCTGCATTTGGCCCTTGTTTTTAAACTTTTCTCCCATTCCCCAGCATTTCCAAGAAATACACATGGAAGGTTTCTAGATTATAAATGTATGTCATTCTCTCCACACACACAAAAAGAGAAATTTTTTACACCCAAACTTTACTTTTTTTTTTTTTTACTATCTGCCTTTTTTTGCACTATGTACTCTGTTAATTTTTTGCTTTCTCAAAAAAACCAGAAATAAATATGGCTTTTGAGTCTTTTTTCAAGATAGTCCCAGATCTGGACAATGTCTAAGAAAATGAGTTCTGTGATAACAAGATAAACAAGAATCGACATAAAATGGATCAAATCAGTATTTACTCCATCTCCCTCATCAGGAAGATTGCAAATAATGCCACTGGTTAGAATTGGGAAATATCCAGCTCCAACCTGTGTGATAGGAAAGGGACAGGATTATGTTCAGAAGTGAAATATATGGTTGTACCGATATATTTGTAAAAATGGAGGAATGGAGTAATTATTTGTGAGTACTTATTCCATACAAATATAAGCAGAATCAGGCATAATTTAGTATTCTAACCACTGAAAAGGTGTATTGTACTATAAGACAGGGATGATTCATACATTTAATAGACAGGGCACGCTCACTGTGAGTCAGGCAGCATGCCAAGAACTAAGTATACAAAGAGGAGTACGAAATGATCTCTCCTCCAAAGGGCTTGGGATTTAGCAGCAAGTGGCACTGTGCTGTGTTCAATCTTGCAGTAGTCACTCAGTTCCCCACTAGGACAGAAGCCTCCCTGAAAGCAGAGACAATGACTGTGCTGTTTGCCAGCTTATCTCTCATGCCTGATTTTGTGTCTGGCACAGAGGAGATGCTTACTGAGCTTTTGTTTAGTAAGTAAGTATGTATATTCACTATCTGCTCTGTGCTGGGCACCGTGCAGTAAGCATCGTCACAGAAGAGAGGTGGTTCGCCAAGCTTTCCCGTAGCCTGTGACATATATTCATTACTCTTACCTTAATGTGGTCTGTTGGCTACTTTAGAAAAAAGCTGTTTTTAACTTCAAATCTTTGAAGCTCTATTCTTGATGTGTTTTTGAACTCAGATGTAAAGATAAACTATCTTTAAAGAAAAAAATGTTAAATATATAATGGAACGGGTGGTAACTGCATATGACAAAAATCATGAAGGTGATGTGCAAGATTTAACTATTTAGACTATCTGTGTGATTTCATGGAACACCTAAAACATGTGGAGGAAAGCTGGACATACATAAAGGATCACTTTATGTACACATAGGGATCTGGAGGCATACCACTGGGTTAAATTCTGCTCTGCTATTCATTTCATTCTATGAGTTTGGGCAAGCTCCTCCAAGCCTCAGTTTTCTCTTCTGGATGATGACTGTTTCTACTTCACTGTGGCAGGATTGATATTCAAACACAGGTCTCTGGTATCAGAGCCAAGACATGGTCTCTCCTAGGCTGGCAAATGGGTTTTAGCTCATATGCCAATTTGAAGGATTGGAAGAAGCTGCCTGTGGCACCATGGTAAGTTTTTGAGGCTAACTGGGGAAAGTGGCTAATGACAGAAGATATCTGTTTCAATGTGTGCTCCTTGAATGATGCTCTGCTGCTGCCCACTGCAGCCTCAGTGACCAGCTCCCAAAAAGCCACGTTGATGAAGACTAGCAAGAAGCACAGTGGAAACACAATTTAATGCAATCAATTGTTTTCTTTTTACCATTTCTTCTTGATATTCCCACCAATACTAAAAAAGACAAACCATTATCTAAGAATAAGACTTCTACTTTAAAATTAACATATGTAAAAGTATTTTACAGTAATCAAATGTTATGTACCTCAGTTACTTTCTACTAAGGCTACCTACACATTTCAGTACACTTAGCAGGTATCAGAGTTTCTGAAAGAAGAAAAAAGAAAGAGAAGGAGAAGGAGAATAATATGTGCAACCCAGATATTATAGGTTGATCTTGGTCAGTTGTTGCCTTGTGTTCCTTTGAAGTTCTCCAAAGCCGTGATTGTGCCTAGCACAAACTGACCCTCCCCAGGGATTTGCTCCAGTACAAGGAAAAGGCAAACATATTATCACAAACAGATCAGTAGCCTTTTGAAGCCACAGTAGAGCGACAGACCCAAGATGGCCCCTTCACGAGGCCACAGATCCTGCTGTACTGTAGCAATTTTCCGCAAGCCATTCCCGCTCAGTTTTGCCATCATCTTGGTAC
>NW_006443225.1:2329848-2335018 GCF_000325575.1 Pteropus alecto | reverse complement strand
AAAGAGGAAGGGTTAGGGTTAGGGTTAGGGTTAGGGTTAGGGTTAGGATTAGGGTTAGGGTTAGAGTTAGGGTTAGAGAGTATTTAAAGAAGGTACATTTCTTAGAATGAAATGTAAAATATGGAAAGGATTTAAAGAGGCTTTCAAAAAGAAGCTCAGAAATTTTAAAAAGCATTTAAGATTTCAAGCCACAACAAATGAATGCAATGTCAGTAAACCTTTGTCCTACTTCAAGTTACAATGATTCATCCTAAAATGTCAATTTTTAGAAACATCATATGATAACATTACAAATATTTTAGTATATCTTAAAAGTAGTAAAAATTTATCATTTGGAGTTTCCTTAGTGGAAAACTCTCTCTCCTTTCCTGTGACTAGCAAGTGTATTCGGTAGCTGAAACCTCAGACTCTAGAGAATTCTTCTAGAGAAATATAATGTGAGCCACACATGTAAAAAAAAAGGTTTAAAATTTTTTAATTTTAATATTTTTTATTTTAATAAATTCAAATCATAATCATTTCAATATGTAATCATTACAAATGATAACTGAGATATATTACTGTTATGGTCTGAATGTTTGTGTTCCCCTTCCCACAATTCATATGTTGAAACCCTCTGGGAAGCACTAAAGTCCCTGAGTGTAGAGCGCACATGGATGGGGTTACTGCCTTTATAAAAGAGGCTCCAGAGAGAGCCCTTGCCCTTTCTACCATGTGAGGACACTGCAAGAAGTCAGCAGTCTGAAATTCAGAAGGCCTTCCCCAGAATGTGATTGTGTTGGTGCCCTGATCTTGGACTTCAGCCTCCAGAACTGTGGGAAATAAATATCTGTTGTTTATAAGCTATCTGTCCGTGGTATTCCGTTAAGGCAGGCTGAATGAACTAAGGCTATTACATTCTTTTTTATTCTACACTTTTGAAATCTGGTTTGTATCTTACATCTACAGTATATCTCAATTTGAAATAGGCCCAGTTCAAGAATTTAATAGATATTTGGCTAGCGGCCTCCATGTGAGACAGCATAGTTCTAGAGTTAAAATCATCTTGACCTGAATCCTGACTGCACCAACCATATTTAACTAAGAAACTTAAAATCTGTGTGCCTCAGTTTCTTCATCTTTAAAATAGAAGTACCACAGAGCCTCCTTTAGGTCTGCTGTGAAGATCAGATGCGCTCATGTGTGGTTTCAGCTTCACTATGGAACCCTTGGTGAGAGTACAGTAAGTGCAGTGGTGTACGTTCCTCTGATTTTAACCTCAGCCATACAGAGAGCATCTTAGGGGCCCCACGATAGAACGGACCCCTCTACATTTGTTTTTTACTCCATAGTAAGGTCCTAAATAATTTCTTTTTCAGAGACCTTTTCTCATAATTAAAAAGGGTCTTGAATTTAAATGACTGACAAGTTGTGCTGGGGAAACTAGTAACCTGTGTATTCTCAATTCTACAAAATCTCAGTAGTATTTTCTAACAAATCATTTTTACAGAGAACTCAGTAATTTGTGCAGAGATCTCTTCCTTAAGAGATAATTCAAAAAATACTGGTGATATACTGTAACTAATAAACTGATAGACATTAAATTAAAATTCTCTAGAGTGCCCAAGGGACCAGGAGACTCTGCTCGCTGACTGTCTCGTCTATTTGTGCATGTCATTTAATCTTTTTAGGTGTCAGTTTCCTCATCTGTCAAATGGGGCTTGAGACTAAAATGGAACAGCAAGAAAACTTCCCTCTTTTCATACTTATGTAACCCTGGGTGCTCAGAGAATGAGCAAGGGAAATTCTGTTAATATAGCTATAATTTAGTTAATGATAATTGTGCCACAATATACTTGTGTGTAGTATTTAATATTATGTAGCATAATACAGTAAAATATTTAAATATTTTCATTCATATCATTTTGTTTCTTATGAATAAAATTCCAAGGTTTGTAATTATTCTAAAATGTTGACAGACCCTATGGAAATAAATCACCTCCATCTTGACTTCTACTCCTTTGTATTGTCAGTAAAATTAATTTTAGCTCTGAAGAGACTATAACTATTATCTCCTGCTCTGAATAATTCTCAATTTTTTAAATATGATACATTTATAAAAATACTAATCTTTTTATTTAGTACTTATGTTATTCCACAGTAATCATTGTATTCAGAATAATAAAACTATGTTGTATGATATTAAGCATAGCTTCCTATGATACCAAATATATAGATGTAATATAGACCCAAATGTTTTATATATGCTGATGGAGCACTTGAAATGTAACTAGTACAACCCAGGACCTGAATTTTTTATTTTATTTTATTTTAATTAATTTAAATATATTAGCCATATGATTACTATATTGGACTGTGCAGATCCAGATTTTTAAAAATAAAAGTTAGTCAATTATTTTTAGAGTTCTAAGTACTTCAAATAAAAGAAATAAAAGTGAATTTTTCTACTTCATTTGAGTGTATGGCATTATATCTAAAGAATTCTTTAATCTAAAATGATTTCTATTACAATAACACATCATCAAGGAGCTTCTAATAATTGAAAGACGTGCTTCCAGGTACTTTATGGACATTGTGTGAAATCTTCAAAGAACCCTGAAAAATAGGTGTCAGTTTTGCTATTTTACATAGCATAAACTGAGGTTCCTAGAAATAGTCAGTGAGAGTTGTAATTCAAATCCAGGTCTGAAAAACTTCAATCTTTGTTCTTTTCACTTCTCATTAATAAATAAAAATATTTCTTGCAAAAAAAATAAAATATATATAAGGTCTCTTCTCAGAGCTTGAATGTTATAAAATGGCAATAACTACCACAATGTATATGCATTTTAAATGGATGTGTATTAAGAAAAAAACAGCTAATTTTGTTCATGCAGAAATCAATTCCTTATTAATTTAAAAGAATGGTTATTTCCTAGAGTCAAAACTATTGGAAGGTAAAATTTACTGAGTCCTCCAATATGCTTCTCTATATGTCTAAAAGAATGTATAACATTTTAGCAGACAGTGATGCCAAAATCCCGCTAAACCCAGAGCACACGAGCTCTATTACATTTAATACCACATCCCTCTTCCCTTATCTTATCATCAACTGGGAGCTCTTTAAAGACAGGGGCATTTCATTTTTTATCTCTATAGATCCCAGAGTTGGTATAATGCCTGATAAGGAGCATGTGATGTTTCTCATGAATAAACACATAAACAAAGGAATAAGCATAATGCATGAGTTCTCTAGATTCAAGTAACCCGCAATCACATAGACATTCGCCTTAGCACTTGGGCTCTCACATAGGTCTCTATCATGGTCCTTAAAACATTAACATCTGTTCTCAAATGAGAATCCATTAAGTCCTTGCAGGTAGAGACTATATTCCCTTATCACTGGATCTCCTTGTATATTCCACTTCTTGATGTGGTAGGTGATTAATTACTATGTGTTCAATGACTGACTGAATGAATCAACATATTCTATAGATTAATTTATAATAAAGGAGAATTAGTTTTATAATTTCTATTTGTAGTGTACTTTGTTTTAAGATGTATTTAATATTCATAACAGCCCTATGAAATAGGCAGGCTGATTTAATCATTCTCATCATAAAATTTTGAAAACTGAGGATCAGAGAGCTTGATTCACCTATAAATGACTAATGAATTACAGAATTGCTCTTGCAACTTTATTCTCCTAATTTATATCTACATCATATTAGAATAACGTATTGGAGGTCACAGTTTATATACAGGTATTATTCCCATTTCACATATGAGGAAATTGAACCTAAAAGAAGTTGAGAGTAGTACCCACATTCTCAGAACTAGCAGGGAGTAGAGCAAGTTTTTGAGAAACAGAATCAAGAACTTGTTTTCCAAAAAAAAAAAAAAAATGACGTAGATAATAGAGGCTTTGTTCATTCCTCTTGCGATTAAATCAAAGTTGTGACAGAAACATAGAGCAAAAAGCAAGGAAATTCTCCTGGGATCTAGACGAACAGAAGCACTACAGCTAGGGAGAGAAATAATTAATCAACCTGCAACAGTAGAAGGTAGGGAATGAAGACATGAGGCAGTCCTGTCCCCAGCGGCAGAGCGGAACAGAGGCTGTGGCAGCAGCAGCTGGCAGCTGTGGATGCCTCTTAAAGGGATCATGTCCACAAGCAGACTTTCACGGTGAAGGACTTGCTTGCTCTGAGCACTGGCACCAGGTTAGCTGCTCCAGGGGCACTAGGGGGACACTGAGTTGTTGGAGTGAGGGCTGGAGGTGAGAATTTCTCCCTGACAGAAGTGCCAGCAGTATCTATTGTTCCTATGTTGATCCCTCCCCTCTCCCAGTGTACGAAATTCCTGCCTTCATAGCTGAGACATCATCATACTGGATAACAGATGTCACAACGCCCTCAGGATTCCCTGAAACTCTGCCTCCCTCAACTCATGGCCCCACAAAGTCACGTCTAGTTGTGTCCTTGGCAAGTCAGGTGCTCCTTGCTGAGCAACGCCAAGACTCACACTGGTGGCAGCTGGCCTCATTTTCTGGTGTTATTTCATGAAGCAATTATAAGCGCAGTATCTGTGGATTGCTTGTTAAATCTTAACAGGTGGCCCCAGAGGGGCACAGGCTGAGACTAAACTTGGCCTGCAGCTGAACCCCTCTCAGGACTGTGCCACTGGACATCGACTACACAAAGCCACACTAATAAGACCAGGAGACTTAAGAGCTTTGCTTAGTACATGGAAACAGCACAAAAAGGCAGCCAAAATGGAAAGACAAAGAAACAGAAACCAGAGAACAGAACAGAGATTCAGGAATAATGGAGTCAAGCAATCTAACAGATGCAGAGTTAAAAACACTGGTTATAAAGATGCTCAATGAACTTAGAGAAAGAGTAGATGAACTCAGTGAGAACTTTAACAAAGAGATAAAAAATATAAAAATAGAAATGGAAATTATGAAAGAGAACCAGAAATGAAGAACACATTATCTGAGATGAAGAGTATATTAGAGGGAATCAACTGAGTGGAGGAAGAAGAGGATCAAAACACCAATACAGAGGATGGGGAAGCCAAGGACACTCCATCAGAATAGCAAGAAAAAAAAGCGAGACTATAATAATAATTTAAGGATCCTACAAGACACTATTAAATGTAAAACAAAAAAGAAACAAACAAACAAACA
>NW_006443225.1:2278525-2329452 GCF_000325575.1 Pteropus alecto | reverse complement strand
ACAAAAATAAGCTAAAGGAAACCATCACCACCAAGCCAGTATTACAGGAATTGTTGGAGGGACTTTTTTTAAGAAGAAAAAACATACATCAAAAACAGAAATAAAGAATGGTAATAACTACATATCTATCAAGTACCTCAAATGGAAAAGAATTAAGTGCTCCAACCAAAAGATAGGGAAGCTGAATTGATAAGAAAACAAGACCCCTACATATACTGTGTACAAGAGACGCACTTCGGATTAAAAGAAACACATAGACAGAAAGGAAAGAGATAGAAAAAGATATTTCCTTGATGGACCTAGAGGATATTGCACTGAATGAAATGAGTCAGATAAAGAAAGACAAATATTGCATGATTTCATGTACATGTGGAATCTAAAGAACAAAAATAAACAACAACGAAAGCAAGAATAAATTCATAGATGCAGAGAATATTTTGAGGACTACTAGATGGGAAGGGGATTTGTGGGGACAGCAAAAAAAAGGCAAAGGGATTAAGAGGTACAAATGACAGTTGCAAAATAGACATGGAGAAGTAGAGTGTAGCATGGGGAAGCTGGTTAATAATTTTTGTAATAAATATGTTAGGGAGAAGAGGGTACTAGATTTGATGAGATGATCGCTTTGCGAGTTATGTGGATCTCTGATCACTATGCTGTACAATTGAAACTGGCATATTGATGTATGCCAACTATAATTGAAAAAAACTCATTGAATTGTACAATGTAAATATGAGCAACTAATTGTCTATTATGTTTCAATAAAGTCAAAAAAAAAAGAAAAAACTGTTTTCTAAAGTCCTAATCTATTTTTCTTTCCATTTCAGCATGCTTATCCCAGGAAAGAAAATAATAAATATTGCAAATAAAGAGAGAATTACTAGTGTTGATAAAGAACAGCTTCCTGAGGAGAGAAAGCCTTCAGTTCTGGTTTGAAAGGAGGGAATAATGTAGCCAGATGGATGGCAGGAGACATGCTGATGACACAGCTGGAATGAACTGGACAACAGGGAGCTTAATTTTGCATAATGAGCTATTAAGTTACAGCATACCTGTTGCATGGAAACAGAACCTCTTGACTGCCAACTTCCTCTTCACATTTAACAACAATACTCTCAAGAAACCATCTATTACCTGTGTAAATTGACAAAGAAAATCACTTTGACTCTTTAGCATAAAATATACTGGCATTGTGACTTTATTCATAGACTCTCTAAATGTTCTTTTTTAAGTACACTTGTTCGGCAATCTGAATACAAAAATACGCACAACCAAATTATACCAGTACAGAAATGAAAGCATGAGTGACGACCTAATTACTCAGAGTAGTAGAAGCAGAGGGAAAAAAAAAAGATTCCCTATTAAGGACACAAACTCTATTAAATTCTAAAAAAAAAAAAAAAAAAAAAAAAAAAGATGGGGGGATTTAAAAGCCAAGAATAAAGAAAGAAAGAAATATACATAAAAGCATTTCAGTACATGATTTATAGAAAACTGATATATTTAAATAATAAAGTCACAATCAATTAGCATTCTTAATAGTGAAAATTTAGAAGTTACCACTGATAAATGCATTTATCAAAGCAATTAAATTTAAAAAAAGAAGAAAAGCAAAAGAAGGAAAGAAGAAAGGAGAATAAAAAATAATGTTGGAAAAGAGGAAACAGAACTGTCATTATTCATAATATGACTTGCTAAATTAAAAACCCAAAGAAGTTACAAAAAATAGTAGAATTAGAAGAAACGAGAAAAATGTTAGATATACAATAAATATATAAAAATCAATTACATTTCTGTTGACCAGAAAGGAACAGTTAAAAAGCGTAATTCAATGAAAGCTACAATATCAAATTGCTATAAAAATTTAAGAATGTATTCTAAAGATCGATATAGCATAATTTATAGAAAAATATCTAAATTTTGGGAATGACAGCTAAGACATAAATAAATAGAGATTTGTCCCATATTTGTAAGTACAAAGAAATTATGAAGATATTAGTTTCTCTTAAACTAATCTAAAATTTCAATGTAATTAAGTCAAATTCACCATGGAGTTTTACAAGAAAATTGACAAACAAATGATAAAATATATGGAATAAAGCCCAAGAATACCAGAGGCACTTCTAATTAGAGTAAGGTAGGAGGCTCATCCTACCGGTACTCAAATTTATTATAAATCTATACTGATTAAGACAATACAGAATTGGTACTGGCATAGATAAACTGACTGATGGAACAGAAAAAAAAAAAGAGTTCAGAATTGATCTACACATTTGCACACACTTGATATAAGCAGTCCTTGCTTGGTGCAGTAGTGCAAAACCAGATGAAGGACTGCATGCTGAAACCATGCCAAGCAATCTTAACAATCAGTGGGGGAAATTATATCATTTATTGTAAAACATTTTTTGCCAAAAGATCAAAAACTCTCTTACTACTAGTTAGAAATGTATAAGAAAATGAAAAAAAAAATCAACACTAGTATTTAGTATACTATAATTTAAAACAGAAAACTTGAGAATTAAAAGATCTATTTCTTTGTAAACACACACACACACACACACACCAAATTTATCAAGAGTATTTTGAATGGTGCTTGCTTTCCTTTTCTCATCATATAACTTACTGCAAAGAGCAAGCATCTTTTCTACGCCCTAACAAATTGTTTAACTCCTAAGTTTCAATCAGCTTCCAACATTTTATCTTCTGTGCTTTTAATATCATAAACTATCTCTGAGAGTTCTTCTAATGTGAAATTCTTACCAATATCACTTCATCTGGGACGTGTTCATCCTTTTTGTCACAAGCACTTTTCTCATTTATGGTCATAAGTTCCCTTTACTAAGATACTCTGGCTGTTTACCCAAAGTCTCTCAAACAATGGCAGTTTCAACATTCCCACGGTTGGATTTTTCTTCTATAATCCATTTATGTTTGATGTGAACTTCACTTCCAGTATTATCACTTTTTATTTCTATGACATACATTCATCTTTGAAGTATACATTTTGTAAAATGTCACATGGGTTTATCACTGGAAGACACAGAGTCAATACAATGATATGCTTTGCTGTCTGTGCATGAACTTGTAGCACGTGGTCAGTGACATATCACCAACAGACTTTGAAAGAAGTAAAGTGATTGGTCACTGATCAGGATGCATATCTATTACTTATGTAGTGATTTGTGGACCGAAGAACTAGCAGTGAATTTTGTACTTTATGCAATAACAATTAATATAACATGGTAACTAACTTACGCTTGAGCCTTGTTATTGGGAGACTTATGTTATTTAACTAAATAATTGTAATTGAAATTGGTGCATACAGAAACCATGCAAAGCAAGGACTGCCTGTATCTGATAAAGATGACTTTACAGAGCACTCAGGAAAAGATGAGCTAGGTGATAAATAGTGATGGTACAGTTGATTATCTTCATAGAAAATAGTGAAAGTGGATTCCATCTTCATGTCATACACAAATGTCAACTACACTAGGAGTAATTATCTAAATCTTAAAGACAATACTTAGTATATGAGTATATGTGTATATAAGCATGAATATTTATGTATATAAACATCTATCTATCTATCTATCTATCTATCTATCTATCTATCTATCTATCTACAGAATTTCCTGGGAGTAGAGTAGACTTGCTCAAGATACAAAATATGCTAATCATTAGAAAAAATACCACATTGTTAAATTTAACTACATTAAAATTAATTAAAATATACCACAAACTGGGCAAAATATTATGGTAGTAACTGCTAGATGCTCTCCTCTTTTTAAATCATTGCAATGATGGAGCCCACATTTCCCAGGTGTTTTTGCAGCTATGTAACTATAAGACTAATTTCTCAGCAATTAACTATGACCAGAGTAGTGTGTACAGCTTCTAACTCACTTGCTTTCACATGACCTTTGCTTTACCCTAAATATTATAGACAAAAATATGTGCTTTCAGAAAAGAGGAAGCTTGATAGACAATTTAAAAATGAAAGAATGCTCACTCTTCTTAGAAATCAGGAAAATGCAAATTAAACCACAATGGGATAATATTTTATATCCATTTAATAAAGGCAAAAATTAAGTGTGTCAGGTGACACAATAGAAATACTTGCACACTGTAGGTAAGAGTAAAACTTAGCATAACCACTTTTGAAAAAAGTACTTTTTCATATAAAGCTCAATATAATCCTGTCTGACCCAGCAATTTAATTCCATGCATTTATCCTAAAGGAGGATTTCTCAGTCTCAGTATTACTGACATTTGGCTTAGCAATTTTTTGCTCTGGAGACTATCCTACTCATTGTAGGATTTTTAGAAGCATCACACTAGATGCTAATAGCACCCCACCCCAGTGTGATAACCAAAAAAATCTTTGGACATTGCCAAATATCTCTGGGAAAGGAAACTCACCTCCATTTGGGAACTACCATCCTAGAAAAATTCTTGCTTCTATGCACTAGGAGACATGCACAAGAAGGTTCATTTCAGTTTGTTGGTGACAGTTAAACTGGAAAAAACACAACTATCCATTAACATGAGATGAATAAATTAATTATGCAGGATCACACAATAGAATATTGCATAGTCATGAAAATAATCTACAGCATCACACAAAAAATGAATGAATCTTAGACACATGATCTTGAATGAAAAAAAAATATCTAGTCACAAAAGACTTCACGTGGCATGTCACAATCTTTACAAAATGCGAAAACTATCAAAAGTATTTTCAAGGATATCTGCACAATTAGTAAAGCCTTTTTCTTCTTAAAGCAAGGATTTAAAAAATTAAGAAATGACAAACAAAAAATTTAGGATGGCAACATTGGAGGAGAGGATGGGAGCAGCGAGTGCAGGTAGAAGCACTGGTATTGGTAATGTGCGAGTCTCAGATTAGGTGGTGGATTATCAGACTTTATATAATACAAATTTTGAAAAACAAAATAGAGAAAGACATAGCCTAGGTACTCTTTTATGATAATTTTTTTTCTTTTACTGAAAAATGTGCAGAATGTAGGAAAGATAGTTCAGTTAAAGAATCTAAAACTCATGCTATTGTAATTGTTTTCAACTTTCTTTAGCCTAATCCCATCAGTCAGAGAAATCCATCAAAATTCCTCAGGAAGCTGCCAAAACCCGGCCCTCACTCCCAGCCTCCCTGTCATGTTTTCATCTTTTCTTGGAGAGCATCTTCATGTTCTTCTGGACTAGGCCGGGTGCCCTTGCATGTGGTACATGAGCACTCATAGTGCCAATTTTAGACTTTGGGTCATATTTTATTATACTTGCTTATTTCCTATGTGTCTGTTTCCACTAGGCCCTGCTTGTGAAGGAACACTCGAATGCCCATTAGTCTATTTCGTTTAAGATACACAGATAATTCCTACATGTTCTGAGGTTTTACAAAGTTCGCTGTAAATGTAGGGCTTTCTATTTATTCTATTTGAGGTTAGATACTCACAGACACAAGTTTGTTCAAGGTAAAGGAATAATGTATTAAATAGTGTCACTTTGAAAATGAGAAGAAAAACAAAAGGCTTGCAAATGTAGCTGTAGTCATTCCTAAATCTGCACAGGTTTTGTTAATCAGTGTTTCACACACACACACACACACACACACACACACACACAAATATTTAGAAGTTTGTTGCTTCCTCCACTTGACATCTTTTTTTTTTCATGAGTAATTTAGCTCCTTAAACATGTTTAAAAATCACAATGTTTCTTTCATTTTATTTTTTTGTATCAAACAACCTGGTAATAATACTTTACTCTTCCAATGTCCAGTCTGCTCCTTCAAATAAACCCCTAACTCTTCCTGCATTTACCGTTGAAATGCCTGGTGATTGCGTCGGAGCTGCTGTTGCTGTTATTGCCACGGTCCCTCGGCATTGGCCCTTTCAGTATTTGGGGTTAGACCTTCTAACATTGTTTTCTTCTCTTACAACCAAAAGGAGTCTCAAAATAATTTTTAAAAAGCAAAGCCTGGTTAAGCCAAGGATTTCTATCACCTATTCTGTTCTGATCCCTGCCAAAGTCTACGATCTTGGTTCTCATCAGCTTTCCTGCAAATCCATGTACTGTTTGCAGGGGAGACTTGGGGTAACATCAAAAACAAAACAAAACAAAACTCAAAGTAAGTTTCCATCCTTCAGGAAAATAATGCAAAAGTCATACCACTCTGCAGTGACACTGTGTGCAGAAAGCAGAATATTATGTCTTTCTTTTCTCTATTCCAGAGGTCCCCAATGCAAGTGCCATGGGCCAGTACTAGTCCGTGGCCTGTTAGAACTCGGGCCACAATGCAGGAAGTGAGCAGCGGGCGAGTGAGCAAAGCTTCATCTGTATTTTCAGCCGCTCCCGAGCACCAGCATCACCATTTCAGCTCGACCTCAGATCATCTGCCATTAGATTGTGTTTGAGACTGGTGCCAAAACAGTTGGGGGCTGTTGCAGTCTATTCAATTCCTTATTTCTGCCTCTTTCTTATTTCCCCTGTAGGGCCCTCAACTCATTTTAGCATCTGTTTATGTTCTTCCTGTACATTGCTACCTTCCCTTTTCTTCTTCCTTTCTCTGGTTTGTATCCAAAATACATATACTTGCAAAGGCCATTTTAAGCTCTCCTCATTCCTTTTAAAAAGGTTTACTTAAAATAATCTCACTGATTTAAATTCATTCGTTCAATAAATGGTCATTAATTAAACCTCTATACATTAAAGCACTATATTGGGCACTAGAAGAAGAAAGCTGAATAATATACACCAGACTTCAAAAAACTCAAACTCTAGTAGAAGAAAAAAAGATATAATAAGTTAAAATATGTAGTTGCATTTTAGCAGTTGAGAAGACAAGTTCTAAAGTCAAACAAACGTGTTTGTATTCAATAGGTCTAAAGGAGACAGTAAAGAAGATATTAATAAGGTAGAAGTGACAGGACTTAGTTTCACAGGTGTGGAAGGGATTGAAGATGGGGAGAGAAAGGGAGAATTGAGGATGAGTTCTAAGTTACAGGTTGGCTGAAGATGTGGGGTAGGGGACTCAGGAGAAACACGTCTGTAAGGAAATATGATAGATGCAATTTTTGATACTACCTAGTAGGTCTGGAGATTTTACACACATGCACACACAAACACAATAAAGCTTTTGTCTTCCTAGGAAATTTTCTTCATAATAATGTAGCAGTGAGCTTTTTAAGTTATATAATTAGCCTAATCTTGACAAAACTTCATTTAACACTAATTTCATAAAAGAAAATCATTTTCTCATCACAATTTTACATGATCTGTATGTTCATATTTTCTCTCACTTGTCTTTTATGTTACTTTTAATAAAGTTGCAAAACAAACTTTTTATCAAGAAAGAAAATCCTACCTGGACCTGTCCCAACATAACTAATCAGAACTCTCTTCCATTTTCCAGGAGACACTGCCTCGATAGGAAAAATATCAACTCTTACAGTAAGAAAGAAACCGAAGGACCATAGGACATTGCCTTTCTCTAGAAAAAACAGTGTTGCTATTAGTACATTATTAGCAATTATAGTACCATATTACTACATTACCACACTGCTACATGTTACTACTATATCATTACTACTACCATAAAAAATCACCACTTATTATTCTATGTGCAAAGTCCTACATTATGCCTTATGTAACATAAATTTTGCCCTCCTCAATCATATAGCCTAGTAAAAACATTTTTTTAATTTAATTATAACAATTATTTTAAGTCTACTACTAATTTCTTACTCATTTTCTTATTTTACAGTTGAAGAGACTGAGACATACAGTTAAATTACTCGCCCAAGGACAACATCTAGTGAGTGACCAAGCTGGGACTGAAACCCAGGCAGTCTGCCGCCAGAATGCAAGCTTTCCCCTGTTGTTGTTTGCCTCTCAGTAGCTTTTGTTTCTAAATAATCTATTGAAATTTTTTAATAAACTTTTAATTAGACAAAGTTTTTAAATAAACTATTAATTAGACATAACATGTACAAGTTATAAATGCATAACATACTCAATGCACACATCATGCAAATAATAAAATATTAACAACATTCCAAGACTGATCCCTCTGCAACCCATCCCAGTCATTATTTCCCCTAATGGTAATCGCTATCCTTTCAACACTTTTAATTTTAGTTTTTCCAGGTTTGAGACCATAAACAGAATCATATATTGTGTGTTCTTTCTGACTGGCTGGCTTCACTCAATTTTTGTGAAATTTATTTAACAGCATATGTCCATTTTTGTTACTAAATAGTATTCTAAATTATCTATTCTACTACTTATGGGTAATAGTTCTTTCTAGGTTTCGAATATAATAAATAACATTTTATTATAACATTTCTAGGTTCTACTACTTATGGGTAATAGTTCTTTCTAGGTTTCGAATATAATAAATAACATTGCTTAGACATTCCTGCATGTCTTTTTTTGTGTGTATATTTGTGTACATATCTGTTTGGGGACTGCTGGGTTATACAGCTTTAGTAAATAGTATTGATTTTCAAAAACGTTTAGACCAATGTACACTCTGAATGCTCAGGGATGAGAGGTCAAGGTACATGCACCACAGGCTAATCAATACTTGGTATTGTCATTTTTTTTTTTAAGCTTAAGCCATCTGATTGTGCACAATGACATTTCATTACGGTTTTTATTGTATTTTCCTGATTAGTAATAAATTTGTATACATTTTCACATTAATTGGATATTTAGATATTCTCTTTTATATTCAAGTGTCATGCTCATGTTTTAAACTGGATTATTTATCTTTTTCTTGTTGATTTGTGGGCATTATGTATGTAGTCTGAAAAGAAGTCCTTTGCCAGTACATGTTTAACAATATCTTCTCTCACTTTGTGACTTGCCTTTTTACTCTCTTAATGGTATCTTAAGGAATAAAAGTCTTTACTCCTGAAATTGTGTAATTTATCTTTTCTTTCTTTTAGTCATCCTTGCTCTTGGTCTCGGTCTGTCAGCTTAGGTTCTAAAGGTATGCAGTCCCTGCTGCTAACAGCAGTGACCTCTAGAATGCACATTTGTATATTGGCTCTTATATTATACATGCTTCATGTTTTCTCTGTTTTGTCTTTAAAGTCTCAGTTTATATATGTACACTCATGTTCACAGCAGCATTATCGCAATAGCCAAAAGGTGGAAGCAACCCAAGTTACATTAATCTATTGATGAATGAATGGATAAACAAAATGTGATATATACATACAATGAAATATTATTCAAGCTTAAGAAAAAGAAAATTCTGACACAAGCTACAACATGGATAAAACTTGATAACATTGTGCTAAGAAAAATAAGCCAGTAACAAAAAGACAAATACTATATGATTCCACTTAGATGAGGTACCTAAGGAAGTCAAATTAATAGAAACAGAAAATAGAATGGTGGTTGCCTGGGGCTGGGTGAGGGAAAAAGAGAGGGGGATGAAAGATACTGTTTAATGGGCACAGAGTTTCAGTTCTGCAAGACGAAAAGCCTTCTGAAGATGGACGGTGGTGATGGTTGCACAATAATGTGAATATATTCAATGACACTGAAATGTACACTTAAAATGATTAAGATGGTAAATTTTGTTATGTGTATTTTACTGCAATTTTTATAAATCCTAGCTACCGTCAAGGCCATGAAAACTTTTTCTTATGTTATCTTCCAGATATTTTATTGTTTGCCTTTCATATTTAGACCTGATTTTGCATGGAATTGATTTTTTGGTTTCATGTAAAATAGGGCTCTTAATTTCTTTTTCTCAATAATGATATCCAATTTACTCTCCGAATTTATTGAAAAGACTATTCTTTTCCTGATACTTTACATTAGAATATGGGGATCTTTTCCTAACTCTATTCTATTTCTTTGCTGTATTTGTCTTGTCTTGTACCAATTAATGCTGTCTTAATTATCTTAACTTTATAATAAATCTTGATATCTGATAGAGTGAACTTTTCGATTTTGTTTTTCTCAAGATTAATAATCTTCAAGATTATTCTGGGTGTAACTGACTGCATTCCCATACAAATTTTAGAATTATATTGCCAATTTCTCTAAAAATGTATTTCTGGTAATTTGATTGGTATTGCATTGAAACTGCAAATGAATTTGGAAAGAAATGAGAGCTTTGTAATATTGAGTCTTTTAATCTAGGAACATAGTATATATTATTAATTTATATCTTTAAAAATTTTTTAAATAATATTTTGTAATTTTCTATGTAGAGGTTTTGCGTGGGCTATCACAGTGCCTGTTGTGCAATGGGTCTATGGATGGAGTAAGTATGAGGACAAGGATGGAGGTGTGCATGGCTCTAGGACATGGGCTCCCTCCTCTTAAGGCCACTTTAGTCATCCCTATTCATGATCCCGGTCTGTCAGCTGAAGTTCTAAAAGTATCCCGTCCCTGCTACCTATAGCAGTGACCTCTAGAATGCATTCTTGAATTATATTGTCTCTACCGCTTTCTTTCTCTCCTTCTCCACATTTCTTCCCTATACTTTCTGGTATTACCTTCTCCATTAGTGACCTGCAAGACCTGCTGTAGGCTCTGCCTTGGGAGAACTCACATGAAGGTTCCACTTTTCAAGTGTGAATCTGTGAAGGCTTGTCTTTGCTGCTAGGCCTGAACTGAACTCCAGCCCCAGGAAAACTCTTAAATCTCTGCACAGCACCTCAGGCTCTTCACTCTCATTTTCTGATTGGCTTCTTGCTTTTATGCTTTATCTTCTATTTTGTAATAAGCTAGACTTACAAATGGCCATTTTGTTATAAGCTAGACTGCCTTCGCTGGAAGAAGAATCATGATTGTTTGTTTGTTTGTTTTTAATAAAAAAAGAAACTAAGTTATTTATGGTTGCATTGCTTTGGTTAAATCCAACCTCGACTCAACTCCAGAACAATAAGATGCACAACAAGAAGTGACCACACTTTCCTCCTCTTCCTGGTTGGTACCAAATGAGTGACTCAGGAATTTTCGGTTTTGTCTTTTTACTTAAAGAAATTAGGAAGGATGGTATGAATTGATAAGAATCTTTCTATTATCTGTCCACACTGAAAATTGACTTTGTTATTTTTGGATTGATGAAGCCTTTGATTACCCGAATCTCCTCTGGTGCCGACAAAGTTGATAAATACGTTAGACTTTGTCTCGGCACCTGGCTTCCTGACAGTGTACATGTAGATCTCATAACTACCACCGAAATGTCATAGACGTCTGATATTATCTTTCTCATTTTTATTTTCTTTTTGAATATAGTACATATCCTGGAGAGGAATTAGAATGTTCTTTAATCTAGTTGACATGTGTTTTTCTGTGGTACTTGGCTCCACTTTTTTCTTATGTGTAGCCCTATTCAAACATATTTCTGGCCACTTCATGTTTACCTCATTCATGCAGACTACCAGCTATTCCCAGAATTACTATTTCAAAATAATTATTGTTAGCAATTATATACTTCCATTAACCACTACATTTTTACAGTTATTATGAAACTTGTATTTTTTTTTTTTTTAAAAAACCTCTTAATTAGATGAAAGTAGTAAATTTTCTCCCTGAAGTTTGGCTGTTCTAATCATAGCTGGTCACTCATGCTGCTCCTTCATGGAGATTACTATTCTAATAATGGAGATTTTTAATAGCCCTCTTAAGAGAAAAAATACAAAGATCCTAAAGCAATGCAACTTTAAATATATTTTTTAAGAAAAAGCTCAGTGAAGAACCAGCAAATTATAATCCTCTATATTTGACCTTAGAATTAGGCAATATCTGTGACACAGGTAAAAGTCACTAATTAGAAAAATCATTCTCACTGATACTACTAATATGAATAATACCTTGGATACAAGGAGTAATTTTTTTCAAGTCTTAGAATTCTTTATAAATCATACTCTGTGCAGTTGAACAGTTGCATTTATAGAAATTCACATTAACATTTTCCAAAGAACTCAGAGATGAAAATCAACAAGTCAGAAAACAAGGTAAGCGAGAAACATTGTCTGTTTCCATCACGCCTGATCTTTGAAAAGACAAATGCGGTATATTGGGAAATGGTGTAAGCATAGAAGATAAATCAGTTTCTTTGTGCAGTCTTACATACTCTAAAATACCCCAGAGTGAAACCCAGTTGAGCTTAAGCAGAAAATTAGAACATTTCTCATGAATTTAGGATGACCAAAGAAATCTTTTAAACTATCTAGAAAAAAGACCTGGTCTTACAACCTGTGCAATTGCCAAAACCAAATTAAGCCAAAACTTACACTAGAATTCTTCATGAAAACAAGTATGTGAACAAGTATGATTGAAAGTCTTTATAGGGAAACTATGCCTCTGTTTGCTGAGAATTTTTTCTTCGTTTCAAATGAAGAGTGAACATGTTTACAACTTTAAAAAACAATACATTTAAAATGTTAGAACACATATAAAACAAAATAAATTAATAATTAAAGGTTTAAAAAGTATATATCAACAAGTATTTAGAACAGAGATAGTATATTTATAACATAAAGAACAGCACTCAGCCCTCCCTCAACCACTGTACACATCCCATGATCAAATCATGCCCCTTGCCTGCTACTTGCACACACCTTAAATACTTCTCAACACTTTTCCCAGAAGCTGCTATAAATTAAGTTGAATATACATAAACAAATAAAAAAAAATAACTTGCCATCTAAAATTCAAAGAATAGTAAATGTACTGGGAAATTTAGAACAAAGAAGTTATCATAGTTGAGCACTAAAATTTATTCTCAAACCACATCAGAAAGAGTAACATAGTTTGACTTGGAAGTTAAAAGAAAACATAATCCCACCCAGATAAACAGCCATTCTGCTGGGATCTTTGACATTGACTTCACTTTAATTGTATTAGATAACAGAATTCACTAAGCATTGCTGTAGTTCTGCAACAAAATCGTGTAGGTTCTTTTTTAAAAGACTAAATTCGTAACAATATATTCTAACTCCAAACTTTTTATGATCCTTAAGGCAATATAAATTTTTTTTCTTCTTAAACTTAACTCAATGGGAGAATTTAAAGAATGCTTAGTTAATATATTGTTTAGACTTGCCCTAAAATAGCACATTTTAAATGTGTCTTAGCAAGTGAAAATTGCAGCAAATCCTTTGTTGAATCCCTCACCATGGGCATGAAAGTCAGGGCTCAGTGTTGATTTAAAGGCAGAGCCATATGTTCTAGCTAACAGACACGCTTTCTCTTAAAAAACTTCAGAAAGCTAACAAGTTATCTTTACTCTAAGAGAGAGACCTCTCACACACAGGAGGTGAACTTGTGAGGGAGCCCAACAGTAAGTCCAAAATGTGAGTTGCAAGAAAATTTAAAATTAGCTCAATTACTTGAAAAATACAAGGCTGGGTTTCCAGAAATCGATGTTATACAAAATGGAAGAGATCATGTTACTAGAACATTCTGACTATAAATAATCATTCTTAAAGTAATGGCTTTAAGTAATTATTAATATATCTATCACCATGATTTAGCTAAAAGTATCTGAAAGTGTTAACTTGTTGGCTTAGATTATCCATGTATGTTGGACATTTTTGCCAAAATTTGTAAATGTTCTTTTTACCATAGTCGATGCTAAATTTTTCTTTCTGAGACTTAATCAGTAGCTTCAGCTGCTTATGAAAGCCTTATTCATTCTGACAAAGTCTGCCATAAATATAGAATAAAATGCTTGTCTTCCTGTTTGCCACAATTGTCATCTAATTCATTTGATAGTTAAATTATATATTTTAAACACTTGGGGGCATTTTTTCCACATGTGTTCTTAATGTCATCATCTTTATTACTCTCATCCTTTCATTTACCTATATTTATTGTCATTTCAACAATTCCCCATCTCTCAAGGAATACACGGTACACGTATTATTAAACTTATGGCCTACATAATAAGAGTTAACTTCATCTCATTAGTGACACAAAAATTTGTCAAATGTTCACCTGCAGGTTTTTTTCCAAACATCATTTTAGGCCAGAGTTTGTGTCAAGAGTTTGTTAATGATGATTTATCAGCATCAACTCCAAACATTAACATCTCCATAAATAGTGCCCTTAAGATAAATAGTATCCTTATTGCAGTAAGCACAGAGTATATGGCTCTTCGTGGGGACATATGTAATTTTTTAATCACAAGGATATATTAAAAATTTCTCATGGCTGAGGAGAGGGTCAAAATAAATTCCTCAAATATAATTTTTCATAGGAAGTTTAGGAGAGAGAAACCAAAGCCATTGTAGGATGTGTGTTTCCTTTATCAGAAGTTAAGAGGAAGGAGGCAATACTAGAGATGAAGTAGAAAAAGACACCTCAAGAATGACCAAAGAAAACAAAGGATGGCCTTCATACCAGTGCTCCTCTCTACATCTGAAGATGATATTCAGGAACCAAGGTATCCAGATGGAGTAGAAAAGGGAGCAGAATGAGAACTCTTGACCAGTTTTTGATTAAAAGAAACTAAGCTTTATGTTGAAAGTGACTGAGCTTATTTTGAGTTAAATGATTAAGATTTCCATCATCAGTGAAAACAGGGGTTTAGATTATTTCTGAGTCAATTTTGTAGAAATATGATTTACATGTAGCAAAATTCACTCTTTTAAAGTATATGATTTGATGAGTTTTGTCAAATGTTTACAAGTCCTGTAAGTACCAGCACAATCAAGATAGAGAATATTTCCATCATCCCCAAAAGTTTCCTCCTGAGGGGTATGATTTTAATCAGTTATGGAGAATGAAAAAAAGTTATATTTTTGTACACCTCAAAGTTATAATCATGAAGATTCAAATTTATCATGTGATGATAAAAACAATGCAGTGTAATAACATGGATGACATCTAGAAAGATTCTTATACGCGATACCTATTTTGAGTGAATATATAAAGAAATTGAATCCAATAAACTGTTTATAAAATATATTTAGTACAGTTTTGTAATTTTAATCTGAATTCCATTTGAAGGATCACCACTTAATATCCTGTCATGCCAGAAGTTTCTGATTCCCTTGGTGGCCCATTTCTTGATTACCTAGAGTATCAAATACGTGGTAATGATGGAAGCCTTTTCGCAAAGTGTTTTAAATTTTGGACATGAGAAATTTATTTCTAGAACAAAAATGAGTCTTACACCATCAAGAGAAAAGGATCATCACTAACCCAGTCTAAGACGTTAAGATTAAACTTAAGAAGTACTATTGGCCACACAAACTCAGCCCAGAAGTAAATGTGGAAAAGAGCAGTCATCTAATCCCACAGCCTGCCGTTTATCAGTATTAGAATATCTAATAAATTAGTTGAACCAGAAAAATTTCCTCCTAGATTTAGGCAGCCATTGCCAGAGGAATATCCTAAAGGGAAGCAATCTTCTCAATTTAGGATGATTTTGAATATATCATGAAGGAATATTTGGCAATTCTGTTATTAATGTCATCCGAAATTATAGATGATTTATCAAAAAGTGATGGCTGTGTTCATAGAATTGTCCGTAGTCCAAGCCATCGTCCACCCTCACACTGAGCCTACTTCTGCGGGAGTGAATTACCCGTATTGAGCCTCTTGGTCTCCCTCTTTTAAACTCCATGTGTCTTAAGTGAAGGGCTCAGGTCTTTTTCACTTTTGAACCCCTAGCACATGTAAATGTTTGCTGAATAATACTGAATAAGTAAATACCTATTAATCCATCCATCAAAAAGTGTTGTGTACTGCTCTCTGCTGGTTGAGCAAAGAACTGCTTAAGTATGAGTCGTCTAAAATATGCTATGGCTGCTCTTTACCCAGAATGTCCTTGTACCAACTCCACCTCCTCTCTTTTTGCTACCAACTTTGCTCTCATCTGCAGTTTATCTCAGGGTCCAGCTGACTCCTGGCTCTTTGGCTTTGTCTCCTAGTTTTAGATCTAGATGTGTTAATAGGAATGAGCAAGATAATTTGGCTTCCCAGAATGACCCTCTCTAAAAAGCATCATCCACACTAGTCCCAGAAGCGACTGAAGAAGGCAAGGGATGGGCAGGGAACAAGCATTGTAAAGTCCTTCATGCCAGACTGAGTTCACTTAAAATGACTGTTCATCTTCTTATGGCCCAGTGATGTTATTCTATTTTGATTCAAACCATCCAAGATTCTCAATCTGCTGCTGCTGCTGTGCTGCAAAAAGCCTCCATGTTTCAAATAAATAATAGAGTCACATAAAAAATATCATTCTTCCAGTTGTATCCTGAATGTTGCAGACTTCAGTTCTCCTTCTAGGGTACATTGTTTAAATTTTCATTGAGAAGTGACCTATGAGATGTATTCTAGAGAGACATGCTTCTGTGCAAATGTGTGTAGGTGTACACACACACACACACACACACACACACACACACACTCCATGACCTGAGTTGGGGGTAAACACATTAATAGTCTAGTGATACTCGTGGGAACTTAAATCTTAAGTAGGGCCCTAACTGGAAAATTCTTCCATGCAGAATCTTCCAAATATTTAGTTCCCCAATCTGAGATGTGGTACCAAAGGGCCACTCTCCCAACTCTCTCCAGCTAGCAAATGAACCAGGGCCCACAATCTCTCAGTCCCTCTTCTTCCATCCCAGGATACAGAATACATCTCAGGTCTTACCAATTTTGTGTGACATAAACAAATGATCAGAGTCTAAAGTAAGGGTTAGAAAGCCATGAACTTTGTACTTGTGTCCCCACCCCTATCAAAATACACATGATATTTTTAGTAAATGTAAGTTTGTTTGTTTTTTAATTTTTTTCTCTGAATATTTTCCTAATCAGAAAAAAAAGAAATGTGATTGTTTATGTTTGGGGGACTTCTCTATGCCATGTTTTTAGTCATGCTGTTCAAATATTCCTGGATCATACTGAATGACTTTGCCCTGCCAAACCCTTATGTAGACACTGGGTGTGAGCCAGCCCTCCTCTGCACATGGGCATCTGTGTACTGCTCACACCACCTTAGGAGTATAAGCATTGGCACCGAAACCTGGGGAACTATACAGCAGTGGTCCCCAACGTTTTGGCATTAGTGCTCCTATGAGAATCTAATGCCTGATGATCTGAAGTGGAGCTGAGGCAATGATGCTAGAGTTGGGAAGTGGCTGCAAATAGAGATGAAGCTTCACTCATTGGTCCACTGCTCACCTCTTGCTGTGTGGCCTGGTTCCTAATGGGCCACGGTACCAGTCCGTGGCCCAGGGATTGGGGACCCCTGCTTTACAGGCAGCACAACTGAACTTCCTCAAGACAAATCCTTCAGCTGAATCTTTAATTCGATTTAATTAATGGGCTGTTTCAGTGCTTTCTTTCAGGTCACCAAGAATTAAGCTTTTTCAGCACTCATTGTGGTGTGATCATGTTGATACAAATTGCCCAAAGAAATCAGATCTCAGAAACAGATGGTTAGTGGGATTCAGTGTTAAACATGTGCAGACACTTCAGTCTGCACTGGAAGTCTGTGATCCAAGACCATACATGTTGGTGATTCAGGGCTGAATCTTCATGTGCTTCTTGAAAATACTTATTCTATTGCTGAAGAAGAAGTACCTTTGAGCTGTAGAAATAAGTGCCAGGGTGGGGAGGGAAGTGGAATTTCTTGCTGTTTTATACAAGATCACCAGGAATGACTCACTGAGAAAGTCCCTTGGACCAGAGACCTAACTGAAAGCGAAGGAGCTGGCCATGCAGAGGCCTGGTGGAGGCATAGGACAGCAGACAGGACAGAAGGGCAGAGGTCTGGTGCCATCAGAGAGCACTGAGGCTGGAGTTGTGGGGAGGTGAGTAGGCCTTGTAGGAAGTTGTGATGACTTTGACTTTTACTCTCAGTAAGTTAGGAAAACTTTGGAGGGTTATAAGCAAAGGAGTGACATAATATGACTGATATTTTCAGAGGGCCACTCTGACTGTAGGGATGAGAATAGCCTGTTTTAATCCTGAGGTGTTCTTTGTGTTTGCTCTCCCAGAATAATATCAACTAAATGCTACAAAGGAAACAAAAGAGAAAGGCAAGTCAAAGGGAGAATACAAAAAAAAAATAATTCTATGTTGAATGCCTGCTATGTGACAAATTCTATAGTCATAGCCCTTCACATACTCCTGATGGAAACATCGTGGGGTGACCATATTTCTGGTTTGCCTGAATGGTCCTGATTGACATCTGTTGTTCTCACAAACTTATTAACAGAGTCTTCTCTCTGAAAAATGTCATGGTTTGGATGGTGAATTATTTGGTGATCACTCTAATAATAGGTATTATATACCCCATTTTATAGGCAAACTGAGACAGAAAATCTGTGCAACTTGCCCTAATTCACAAAGCCAATGATTGAGACCAAGATTTGAAGCAATATTCTGCTTCTCTGAGCTTCAATTGTTTTGTCAATAAAAAGGTCTGTTTCTTTCTGAAGCCCACATTTTCCCCTTGAACATGGGTATTGTGGTAAAGGCTAAAGCATTAAAAGAAGCTTGCTTGTTTTTTTAAACTTATCTTAGCTCAGCTATTATCATCCAAAACTTGCTGTAGGTTATCCTAAAGTGTTTTGAAAACAAGTGTTTTCTCACTACTCAAAGTCTGATAAATACAAATATTTTGAAGCAGACACATTTCTATTACGATGATACTTTCTTACAATCACAGACAGTTATTTCTTGATTTCAAAGTAAACCTCTAAGCATACCTGTGAGCTTGCTGAAACGTAGCATCGAACACTTCTTTACCCACAGATGTGGCCCTAAACCCCAAACCTCACCTCTCATTGTCACCTAAAGAAAGCCTGGAGCCAGAACTTGTAAAGCAGCCACTGTGAGCTCAGTCGGCACTCTTTTCAGCTCTGGGCCACCCCTGCAGGCCATTAACTAAAGATTTTTAAGGAAACCAAGCAAGGGTGATAAGCAACTCCTGGTGCCTTTGCCCAAGAACATGGCAGACGGTGAATAAATAGGAGCTCATGTGGACAAGCTCATCTTGGCAGTGCTAGTGTCCGAGAGGACATCGCTCTGATCCCACCATCAATCTAGCTTAGAACCCAAAGAGTGATGATTTATAGACTAATAGTCTCAAAAACTCTTTTTCTTTTGAAAACATTCCAGTAATCGTTTGAAAAGAAGAGGCAAAGTCACAAAATTAATTGGTTCAGAGTATAAGTGCCAACTGTAAAAAAAAAGCACTCTTTTTATGCTACTAAACTAAAAACTAAATAAAACTCTCAAGCATGTCCCTAGGACTCTATCCAGCTAGGCGAGCCTAAGAATTAACAGCTTCATTTTTTAAAAAAAGTTCTTCTACTTCACTCTTCGTGTTCTCCCCTGGGCCAGCTTCAGAATGTTTTAGCAGATGGACAGACAATCCCAAAATATTAAAGGCCAACTCTCCTCATTCCTTTCAAATCCAAATCAGAGAAGCACCAATTCAGTGGTCTGACTCTGCTCTGCCTTCCTTAATGTCGCAGAAATAGTAAAATGAACCTATTGCTGGCACTAAGAATGACTTTCCTAAAGCAGTACTCAGCAAGTCCAGACTGCTCATTGCTCACTGGTAGGTTTTGATTCCTACTTAATTCCTGAACATTGATGTGTCATTATTTTTTCATTTTCTTATTTTAATGATTTTCCCTAAATGAGCAAATATTCAGTCTGATAAAGGGGCAGCTGGATTGATTTTTCCAAACGAATAAAATGAGAAGACTGGATCAGATTAGCTCCAAGTACCATGTATTGCATTATATTATCTTGTAGGAGAAATTGCTGTAAGAAATGTTTGGTATGCTTCAGGTAAGAAATTACCCCTTTAAATAGGAGATGCTAATAGACAAAGTTTCATTAGCTCGTTTGGGAAAAGGATGAACAGAAAGATGCAGCGGAGACATGCTGAGCTTTTATTGCTGCTCAAGTTAAATGAACCCAAAAATCAATAGTTCATTTAAAGTACAATGGAGTTTCTTTCATATCTTGGATTTTTTTAAACCCATACAACTGCTTTCCACATTTTATTTTTGCATGTAACAAATTGTGCATATGTCAAATCTGAGGCAATGGGAAGAAATGCAAAATAGTTCACTAGAATTTAAAGTTCATTTTTAAATAACGTAGCTTTTAAAAACACTATAAATTGAGTTATAACTCAAGTATCAGGCCAATAAGATTTATTATGTTTCTCCTTGGCACCATGAATTTAAAAATTCTTCTTTATATCAATTTTAAGAAGCAGAAAGGATCCTTGACAGATGTTAGCAACTGGGTATATTAGATAGGTCCTAGGATTCTAAATTTATTGCTTTTTAACTTCTGGATATCAGTTCTAATATTTTCTCATATATGCTCTGTAATTTCTTACATGCCTATATCAGTTAAAAATGATTCATGTAACAGAACATACAATTTTCTGATTCTTTAAAAAAAATTTTAATTCAATTTATTTAAACAATACATAAAAACAGCTCACCTAATTCTCTCACCCTCCGCCACATACCTCCTGCAACCACCAATATGGTCTCTGTATCTATGAGCTTGGTTACTTTTTGCTATCAGTGTTTTATGTGCTTTGTTTTGTTTGTGTTTTTATTTTAGATTCCACATATAAGAAAGATCATATGGAATTTGCCTTTCTCTGTCTGGCATATTTTACATAGCATAATGCCATAGAGGTCCATCCATGTTGTAAATGGCAAGATTTCATTCTTTTTATAATTGAATAATATTCCATTGTGCATACATACTACAATTTGTTTTTTTAATTTTTTTCTTATTTAATTATAGCTAGCATACAATATTATATCACTTTCAGGTGTACAACACAGTGATTAGACATTTATATAACTTACAATGTGATTACTCTGATAAATCCAGTACCTATCTGACATAATACATAAATATTAAAATATTATTGACTATATTCCTAATGCTATACTTTACATCCCTATGACAATTTTTTAACTAT
Source organism: Pteropus alecto (assembly GCF_000325575.1). Classification (NCBI taxonomy): domain Eukaryota; kingdom Metazoa; phylum Chordata; class Mammalia; order Chiroptera; family Pteropodidae; genus Pteropus; species Pteropus alecto. The sequence goes on along the minus strand of NW_006443225.1, from coordinate 2,308,475 downwards.
ATACTTCTTAATCCTTTCCCTTTTTTCACCCAGACCCCCAACCACCCTCTCATCTGGCAATCACCAAATTGTTCTCTATATCTATGAATTTTCTCTGTTTTGTTCATTTGTTTATTTTGTTCCTTAGATTCCACGTGTAAGTGAAATCATATGGCTTTTGTCTTTCTCTGTCTGATTTACTCCTCTCAGCACAATACCCTCTAGGTCCATCCATGTTGTTGCAGATGGCAAGATTTCATTTTTTTTTTATGGTGGAGTAATTTTCCATTGTATATATGTATCACCTCTTCTTTATCCATTAATCCACCGATGGACACCCAGGTTGCCTCTATGTCTTGGCTATTGTAACTTATGTTGCAATGAGCATATGGATATATATGTCCCTTTGAAGTAGTGTTTTGGGTTTCTTCAGATACATATCCAGAAATGGGATTACTGGGTCCTTCTTTGTCTCTCGTTATAGTCTTTGTTTTAAATTCTATTTTGTCTGGTATAAGGATTGCTACTCCAACTTTTTAAAATTTTCTATTTCATGAAATATCATTTTCCTTCCTTTTACTTTCACTCTGTGTGTGACTTTTGATCTGAAGTGGGTCTCCTGTATGCAGCATATGTAAGGGTCTTGTTTTCTCATCCATTCAGCTATCCTGTCTTTTGATTGGTACATTTAATCCATTGACATTGAAAGTAATTTTTGATATATATGTAGTTATTGTCATTTTATTATTCAAACTTTTATCTTTCTTCTCCTTCTCCTTCTTCTCCCCCTTCCTCTTCCTCCTCCTCCTCCTTCTCTTTGTTGTCTTCATCTTCATCATTTTTTTTCTTAATGAAGTCCCTTTAACATTTCCTGTAATACTGACTTAGTGGTGATGAACTCCTTTAGCTTTTTCTCATTTGGGTAGGTCTTTATCTGTCCTTCGATTCTAAATGATAGCTTTGCTGGGTCGAATAATCTTGGTTGTAGGTCTTTGCTTTTCATCCTTTCTAGCCTGCAAAGTTTCTATTGAGAAATCAGCTGACAGTCTTTTGGGATCTCCCTTGTAGGTAACTAACTGCTTTCCTTTATCTACTTTTAGAGTTCTTTGTCTTTAACCTTTGGCATTTTAATGATGATGTGTCTTGGTGTGGGCTTCTTTGGATTCATCTTGTTTGAGACTATATGTGCTATATGTGCTTCCTGGACTTGTATGTCTATTTTATTTGCCAATTTATGGAACTTTTTCTATCGTTGTTCCTTCAAATAGATTTTCAATTCCTTTCTCTCTCTTGCCCCTATGATGTAAATAATGGTACACTTGATGTTGTCCCAAAGGTCCCTTAAACTATCCTCATTTTTTTGGACTTTTTTTCTTGTTCCTGTTCTGACTGGGTGTTTTCTGCTACCTTATCTTCTAAATTGCTGTTTCGATCCCTTGCTTTATTTAATCTACTGTTGTATTCTACTCTAATGTATTCTTGATTTCGGTTGCTGTAGTCTTCATTTCTGACTGTTCTTTTTTATGTTTTTTATCTCCATTTTTGTTTATTTCTTTGTTAAAGTTCTCACTGAGTTCATTTACACTTCCCCTAAGTTCATTGAGCATTTTTATAACCAATGTCTTGAGCTCTGTATCTGGTTGATTGCATATCTCCATTTTGCTTAGCTCTTTTTCTAGAACTTTGTTCTTTTCTTTCATTTTTCTGGAACTTCATTCTTTTCTTTGTTCTTTTCTTTCTTTCTTTGTCTTCCTATTTTGGTTGCCTCCTTGCATTTATTTTTATGTTTTAGGTAAGGCTGCTATATCTTCTGGTCTTGTGTAATCTGGTCTTATGTAGAGTGGCCTTGTGTAGTAGGTGTCCTGTAGAGCCCAGTGGCTCAGTCTTACTGCCTAAATTGTGAGCTCTAGGTATATCCCTTGTATGGATTATATGTATGCCCTCCTATTGTAATTGAGCTCTTGTATGTCAATGGGAGGTATTGACCCACAGCTGACTGGTCATGAGCACTGATCAGTGACTACAGTGAAAGAGCAGTTTTGCAGGAGCTGACCATGCAGAGCAAGATTCATTTTAGCAGGGTTCTGGTGTCTGCCTAGTCTGCCCTTTGTGTATGTCATGTGAGGATGAGGTCCTAGGTGGTGATCTGGTCCAAAGATGACCACCAGATGTGCCAGGATCAGGACCTCTTGGGAGGGGCCCCAGAGCAAAAAAAAGAAAAAATCAGCTAAAGCCTGTACCCTGCCTGCAGCCACCTGATGTGAGCCACCTCAAAAGGCCAAGCCTTGAACCAAGGCCAGCTGGCCCTAGTGCTGAGTTTGGGTCTGCTATGCAAGAGGTATGGAGTACACCAAGGCTAGCACTGCTTATATGGGGTTTGTGAGCCTTTGAGAGATTTTACAAAAGTCCACACATGAGCCAGAAGAGGCCATGGAAAAGCCACTGGAAGCAGCTTAAGTGGGCCCACAATCTGGATGGAGGACATTTCAGGGAATCATCAGGATGGAGCTAATGGTGTTAGCTACATTGATGGAGATCCAGATATGGTGGCTGCTTTTGCCCACAGTCTGGGTAGGGGTAAGGGCTCAACCAAGAAATAATGGATTCTGCCAGCACTTCTGTTTAAGAGAAATCTTCCCCTACAGCCCTCTCCCTGAAGCCAAACAATTCAGTTCCTCCTCTTATATGCCTTTCAAACTGCTTCCTCAAGGCTGGAGCTCAGAGCAAGTGAGTCTGTCAGTGAATAAGTCTGTGTACAGGCCATTTAAAAAGAACACCTGGGATTCCAACTACCCTCTGTCTTACTCAATCACAATCTCCGCTGGTTTTCACAGCCGGGAGAATTCTCTTCTTGGCACTGGAACCCTGAGCTGGGGAGCCTGGTGTGGGGCTGGGACCTCTCACTCCTCCAGGAGACCTCACAGCCAAGATTCCTTCACAATTTTTAATTGCCACATGTAGGTATGGGACCAGCTCATTCCGCATTTCTGTCCCTCCTACCATTCTAAGGTGGCTTCTTCTGAATGTCCTTGGTTGTAGCACGTCTGTTAACTAGACTTCAGGCAGTTAATGCTTGTTCTGTAATTTAGTTGTAATTTTTATGTGGTCATCAGAGCAGGTAAGCACAGCCTCTACTTACTCTGCCATCTTGACTATAAATTTACATACCATGATTTCTTTATCAATTCATCTGTCTATAGACACTTAGATTTTTTCCATATTTAGGCTATTGAAAATAATGCTGCAATGAAATGGCTGTAAACATAGCCTATTGAATAGTGTTTTCATTTTCTTTGGATAAACACCCAGAAGTGGAATTGCTGGATCATGCGGCAATTTTATTTTTAATTGTTTAAAGAAACTCCATAATGTTTCCATAGTTGTTGCATCAATTTCATTTCTACCAACAGTATTCTCATTTCTCTGCATCATCACCAACACTTGTTATTTCTAGTCTTTTTGATAATAACCATTCTGACAGGTGCGAGGTAATATCTCATTGTGGTTTTTATTTGCATTTTCCTGATGATTAATGATGTTGAGCATCTTTTTATGTATCTGTTGATTATGTCTTTGTTTCCTTTGGAAAAATATATTCAAATCTTCTGCTCATTTTTTAAATAGATTTTTTTTTTCTTGAGCTGTACAAGTTCTTTATATATTTTGGATACTAGTCCATTATCAGATACATAATTTGCAATTATTTTCTTCCATTCTGTAGTTTCCTTTTTATATTATTGATGATTTCCTCTGCTGTGCTTCTTTTGATGTAAGCCTACTTGTTTAGTTTTGCTTTTGTTGTTTTTACTTTTGGTGTCAGATTAAAAAAAAAATCATCACTAAACCTACATCAAGAAGTTATCATCTATGTTTCTTCTGGAAATTTTATGGTTTCGGGTCTTATGTTTAAGTCTTTAATATTTTTTGAGTTAATTTTTATGTATGGTGTAGCATAGTGGTCCAGCTTCATTCTTTTGCATGTAGCTATCCAATTTTCCCAGCACCATTTATTTATTGAAGAGACGGTTCTTTCCCCACTGTATATTTCTGGTTTCTTTGTTTTAAAGTGATCATCTATGGGTGTGTTTATTTCTAGGCTCTCTATTCTGTTTCATTGATTTATGTGTCAGTTTTTATGCCAATACCATACTGTTTTGACTACACAGCTTTGTAATATAGTTTGAAATCAGGAACCGTGATGCCTCCAGCTTTGTTGTTCTTTCTCAAAATTGATTTAGCTATTTGGGATCTTTTGTATTTCTATACGAATTTTAGAATGGTTTGTTCTATTTCTGTAAAAAATACCATTAGAATTTTGACTAAGATTGCATTGAATTAGTATGTTGCTTTAGGTAGTATGGACTTTTTGACAATATTAATTTTTCCAATCCATGAGCATGAAATGGCTTTTCGTTTATTTGTATCTTCTTCAATCTTTTTCATTAATATCATATAGTTTTCAATATACAGGTCTTTTACATTCTTGGTTAAGTTTATTTCTAGGTATTTTATTCTTTTTGATGTAATTGAAAATAGAACTGTATTATTCATTTCTCTTTCTGATAGTTTATTATTGTTGTAAAAAAATTCTACAGATTTCTGTGTATTGACTGTGTATCCTGTAACTTTACTGAATTTGTGTACTGGTTCTAACAGTTTTTTGATGGAGTTTTTAGGATCGTCTATAAATAATATATCATCTAAAAATAGTGAAAGAATTATTTCTTCTTTTCAAATTTATATGCATTTTATATCTTTTTCTTGCCTCATTGCTCTGGCTAGAACTTCTAATACTGTGTTGGATAAAATAGATTAGAGTAAACATCCTTGTCTCGTTCCTGATCTTAGAGGAAAAGCATTCAGCTTTTTACAATTGAGTATAATGTTAGCTATGAGCTTGTCATACATGGCCTTTATTACATTAGATGTTCCCTCTATAACTGAGAGTTTTTAATCATAAAGAGTTTTTAATCATAAAAAGATGTTGGTGTTCATCAAATGCTTTTTCTTCATCTATTGAGATTATCATAAGATTTTTATCCTTTTTTGTTAATGTAGTGTACACGTTGACTGACTGAGAATGTTGAACCATCCTTGCATTCCTAGAATAAATCTCACTTGATTATGGTATAAGATCCTTTTAATGTGTTGTTAAATTGTGTTTGCTAATATTTTGTCGAGAATTTTTTAATCTATATTCAACATGGATATTGGCCTGTTATGCTAAATTTCTTAGGAACCTTCTTCCTTTTCCATTCTAGTCATCTGAACATCTCCAGACACAACTACCATCTTCACATAGCTGTAGAACAATTAAAACCATTAGGAACTACAGCTTTATTAAATGAAATTTTCACATAAAAATGCTTTTGCAAACTGTCAAAATATATACAAATATAAAAAATCAATATTATTAAATATCTCTCTTTTCATTACACTGGTCTTATCCTAAATCTTTTTTTTTTTTTTTTTTGCCATATCTGAATTAATCAAGTAATTCCATGGCACACACCCATTGTGTTCTGTACCATTATAACAAGGATTGAGAATATGTAAAATGAAGCTCCTGCTGGGAGACAAGGCTAACCAATACGAAGCAAGTATTGAAAGACTAGACTCTCCATATAAATGTAGAGAAAACTGACTGAAATGGAGTAGCAGAGATAATGACTTTGGTTTGGGATGCGTGGAGTTCAAAGCATCAGTGAGATTTGAAGTGAAGCCTTTTGAGGAAAGCTTAGAGAAGAAAGTGATGAAAGGGCAGAAAGAAGAGAGTCATTAGACTGAAGATGATAACCAAAACCATGAAAACTAAACAACTGCTGGGGAATGGGAGCCCCATCTGAATCATCTTTATGTCCTCTGGCTCTCATTAATCCTGGCACACACTAGGAATCTAACACCCATCTGTATACAAATGTTTCCCTTTATTTTGTGTGGAATGGCTGTATAGACCATGAATTGGTATTAAAGATGATGAGTTGGTAAATTGCCTCATGGAATACTGGGGCTCTAAGCAAGAAAGAGAACAGAGTTGAAGATGAAGATGTGTTATTCCTCTGTGTAGAGTTAGCAATAGAAGTTAGGGTGAGGCTCAAAGGGGTAGTAAAGAATCAAGCATTTAAACCCACATATTCAAAGAAAGAGGACTAAGTAGAGGCAGTGATAAAAATACAAAAAAATATGAAGGAAACAGTGAGGAACTAAGTTGGTATTATGTCACAGAGACCAGAGTTAGGTATTTAATAACAATAATGGTAATACTATTTATTGCATGATTACCTTGTTCCAGGAACAAATTACCATAAGCAGATTATCCTAGAGACTGAGTGCATTATCTCATGTACTCAAAATAATCCTATGACTTAGGCACTATTTTCATACCTGTTTCATAGATGAGGTATTTTTGACTAGGAGAGAATAAGTGGCTTGGTCAGGGTAACACAACCAAATATATCACCAATCTGAGACTAAACCAGTGTATCTTATTCCCGAGCTTTTAGAAATATCTGGATCAACAATGTCAAATACAGTAGCAAGGTCTAGGACACAGAGAAGACAAACATTCACATTTAATTTGGGACAAAATGGCTATCAGTATCCTCTGAGAGACAATATTTTACTATGGCAGTAGAAGCAAAAACAAGGTGATTATCAGAGATAATGGAATGACTGGAGAGACAGTTATGGCACTGTGTAAGTTCACTTTTAGGCAAAACAAAAAACAAAACCAACAAAAAAAAAAACTAAGTAAGGAAATTCAGGTGCTCCTAAATTCATGATTGCTGACATTTGTTAACATACTATAGCCAAGAAGAAAGCCACATTTAAATGGCTGGCAAACCACTTACAGAAAGATGAATTGATGACACACATACATACTTGTATATACATTTTCACCTTTGACAGTCATGTGAGTGTTAATCCTAAAGCCTAAAGTTCTAAATCAGGAGTAGGAAAACTGGCCTGTAAGCCAATTCTTTCAGCACCTGTTTTTGAACAATCTGGGAACTAAGAATGCTTTTTACTTTTCTTTATGATTAAAAAATATTAAATGCCAAATACTATTCTTTGATAAGTAAAATTTATATAAAATTCCAATTTCATTGTCCACAAATAAAGTTTTTTTGAATGCAGCTACACCATTAGTTGGCCTATATCTGTAGCAGATATCACACAACTCTGAGAAAGTTGAATAGTTTTGAGAGACTCTCTAACCCATGAAGCATAAGATATTTAGTGTCTAGCCTTTTACTGAAAAAAGTTTGTATTTTCTGTTCTGAATCATCTCAGTTATTTAAATTTTTAATACATTGCACAAAGGAAATTAAATACCTGGCAAAGATGCTTTATTAGTTCTCACAATTGGCATTTCTTTCCATCATCACCATTTTCGTTCTCAGTTATCCAGGAACCAACAGTTAGACAAAACAGCTCACATGTGTCTATGTTTTCAAGTCTGATTTCTTCCAGATACTACCTGGGATCCTTTCCACTGTTGTCATGTCCGATATGTATTTTATTTTCACCAATATCTTTTAGATTAATCTCCAACACAAAGGAAAAAAAAGGAAGTAAGATTGCCTACATTTCTGATTTGATTTTTCAAATTGAAAACTTATATTTAATTTCGAACTCAATATCTACTTGTCCCCCCTACATATTCCTTAATTATTTCCCTTAGAACTAGTTACTTGTAACATTATGAAATGTTGTTGCTTATAGCAAAGTAAAAATCTATTGACCATGGAAAAAGTAATAGATTGAATACATCTAGTTTTCACTACACATTTTTTAGCAACTCACTATTATTATCTTGTATAATAAATATTTTATTGTAATTAAACAGTGGTTAGACCTGAAGAAGGTAATCTAATTTTCTTGTGTCTATAGCAGTTTGGATTTTCCTATTAAAGTGGGGTCCTGAGAAAAAGAAACCCTATATGTTTCTGCATTTATCTAGCCTAACTAGGTAGCCCTATAACAGAGCGACTTTGTATTAGAATGACTGTAATTTTTTTTCCTATTTTATTGAGAAATAATTGACATACATCACTGTTTACACAAGTTTAAAGTATACAGCATAATCATTTGATTTATGTATACTGTGAAATCATTATCACAATAGGTACAGCTGAGTTCCATCTTCACATAGAGATACAATAAAAGGAAAAGAAAAAAATTTTTTAAAAAGAAAAATGTTCACCTTATGATGAGAACTCATAGGATTTAATAGCTATAGTCAACATGTGTACATTACATCCCTAGGACTTTTTATCTGATAACTAGAAGTTTATATCTTTTGACCACTGTCTACCAATTCCCTTCCACCTCTAATAACCATGAATCTTATTTCTTCCAAGTTTTTTTTTGAGTTTTTTGTAATCTTCCACATATAAGTAAAATTATACAGTATTTGTCTTTCTCTATCTGACTTATTTCACTTAGAATAATACCCAGAGGCTAGTTCATGACATCACAAATGGTAGGATTACCTCATTTTTCAAGGCCAAATAATATTCCATTGTATATACATATTACAACTTCTTCATCCATTCATTCATTGATGGACACTTAGACTATTTCCATGTCCTTGATATTGTAAATAATGTTGCTATGAATATGGGAGTGCAGCTATCTTTTCAAGTTTGTGTTTTCATTTCCTTTAGATATATTTCCAGAAGCAGAATTACTGGATCATGTAATAGTTCTATTTTAATTTTTTGAGGACCTTACATGCTGTTTTCCATAGTGGCTGTACCAATTTATAATCCTACCTATTGTACAATAGCATTATGTCTAAAAATAATGCACATACCTTAATTTGAAAATAGTTATCAATAAAAAATACTAACCATTGTCTGAGCCTTTAGCAAGTTGTATCTTTTTGCTGGTGGAGGGTCTTGTCTCAATGTTGATAATGATACAAACATTCAGTTTGTAAAAAAAGGAATGTCTGCGAAGTACAATAAAGCAAAGTTCAGTAAACAAGGCGTGCCGTTCACTATTCAGAAGGAGCAAGATTTTTTTTTTAATTCCTACAGGGATCATATGAGAAAAACTAATCAACATTAGTTTTTTTTATTTTTCCGTAATAAATTATCACAAGCTTAATGACAAAAACTAAACCCACTTATTGTCTCCCAATTCTGTGGGTCAGAAATTCAGGCATTGTGTGGCTCGAATGGGTTCTCTGTTCAGGCCTCACAGAAGAAATCAAGGTGTGGGCTGGGCTGGGCTCTTCTCTGGAGGATCGGAGGAGGATTCTGCTTCCAGACTCATTCAGGTCATTGGCAGAATCCAGCCCCTTGTGGTTATAGGAACTGAGATTCCTCTTCTTTGACATCTGGCCCCTTCATCTCCAAGCCAACAATGGCATGTCAAACTCTTCTTATGCTTAGAATCTGGCTTCCCCACTGCTACCAGCAAGGGAAAGATGTTTACTTTAGGGACTCATATTATTTGGATTAGGTCCTCCTGAATCAATCAAGCTATCTCCCTATTTTAAGGTACTTAAATTAATACTATGTGATAGTATAATTAAAAACAATTTTATCAGCTTCCTGGTACTTTGTCTCCTTAAACCCAACTTCTTTTCTCCTCTTTGGAAACATTCACATTACCACAGGAAGTTTCTCTTTTAGAGTTTACATAGCCCAGCCACTTCTTTTTACTAAAATATTTATATTGGTAATATAATTTTGGGTTGGAGTTTGGAGATAATTGTTCTGAATAAATTCTGTCCTCCAGCCAAAATACCCTTTGGTCAGGGTGCATAGACAGAATTCAATAGAGTTTACTTAAATAGTTAGATCCTTCCTATTATTTCTGGAACAAAGTAGTTATAAAAATACTATCATGTAGATCTTAATATTTGTGCTTGGTACAAGTAAGTAACCTTGTACACTACTCCCGAAAGTTGAAAGTAGTGAGACATGCGATAGAAAACAGCAGCCATACTTCAACATGTACCCTAAGGAAAAATTTTGTGGTGACTAAAACACATTTTTGCGATCAGATCTAAGTTTGAAAGTTCCTCTGTACTTGCTGGTTGTCTACACTGCAGCAAGTTTCTCCACCTCTCTAAGCTTCAGTGTCCCCCATCTGAAAAATATAATAGTACCTAGCTTATATATAAAATAGTACAGTACTCAACAAGTGTAAGCAGCTATTGCTATACCAGAGTTGTATGCTAATTAGAAAATGCCTAAATTTATCTAACTTAAAGATTAGACTAATCTAAAGACAGGTTCCAGCAGATGGAAATTAAAACCAGTATTTGATAAGTGAAATTGAAATTAATAAACTCTATATATGTATAACCCTGCTGATAAAAATAGATATTTGTAAACAAAACTAAGTGGTGCTATGGTACAGAAACTAAATCATTACACCTACACCATGCATTCATGGGTTTGGCAATTAAAATCAGAACTAAAATGAAATTACTTTTATCGTTCTAGCCAAACTGATTTGGAACTGGTAGTTCTGGTTTAATATAGTCAACTTGGGTCACTTCAGCTTCAATCAAATGAAAATCCAATATGCTAAGAAATCATTTTCGCACATAACTATTTTTAGTTTTTTGCATTTAACTTCTATATTTGAAAATGAAAAACAAGCAAACAAACAAAAGTGATTCTACAATGTAGGATAATGACTTTTCATCATACAAATGGATAACATCATGGCTCAGTTACTCTCTAGAAGAAGAATTATGTTTAAAGTAGTATATAGTCATAGATTAAAATAAAATTGGTTTCAACCTGAGGACTAAATGGGGCATATGGATTGAGATACAGGGTCAGAAAGACGAAGGCAGAAGAAATGTGGAAATATAGTCCATTCCCATTGCTCTAATGTCACATATTGAAAATCATAACAATATCAATAAACTCCCACTCCATAACCAGAACATAAAGATTTCTTTTAAATGTTACCTGAGAATTTCTCATTTGGGTTCCTGACATTATTAACTAAAAAGGATTATGCCTACACTAAATTTAAGGAAGTAAATAAAGCACTCTGTATATCCACATTTTTGATGGTTCTCCTTATTATATGTACTTTTCCAAGAACAATTTAAATGTATACTAAGTAAATTAAACCATTTAAACATTTAACAAAATCTTATTACATACAAAGAATAATCTAAGCAAGTGCATAAACATGTAAAAAACAGAGCTCTCACAATTCAATTTGTGAGGATGGAGATGGAGATAACTAATTCAACACAAAGTGAGAAATAAGCAAAGCAGAGGGATAAGAAAAGTATGATGAGATGATTACTACAAGTAGGGCAGGTAGCGAGGGAGCTGGACTTTGAGAAATAAGCAGCATGTCCATGAAGGAGAGGAAAAGACAGGAAATGGCACGAGCAAAACCAAAAGGGTGAATGTGCTTCTTTAATCTGTGTTCAGTGTTCTCGAAATTTGAAAATTATACATTTTATTCTCTCTGAATAGAATCTGGTATATTTTCATATATGGATAGGTACTTAACAAATGTATATGCTGCTACCAAGAAATGGATGTGGAACTTGAGAGTGGGGGTATCAAGCAAAACATATAAGAGCACAGGTTTTAAAACAGAGGGATCCACTGCAAACACACGCACTGAGACCCTCTGGCGCTGGTATCTTGTGCAAGTTATATCTTCTCCCTAAACTTTAGTTTCTTCATTTACAAAACTGAGGTAATTAGGAATCACTTTACTGGAAGGTAATGAGGATAAATGGCACATTAATTAGCAAAAAAAAAAAAGGACAAATAAACACATGTGCACTTCAGAGATACTGTGAGTTTGGTTCAAAGTTACCACAATAAAGTGAATATTGTGATAAAATGAGTAGCAATATTTTTGCTGGTGGAGGGTCTTGCCTTCAATTTGTAAAAAATGCAACATCTCAAGTGCAATAAAGCAAAATAATAAAACAAGGCATGCCTGTATTGGGTCCTCAGTAAATAGTGGTGATCTTAGTAAGTATATTATTACAAAAGGAGAATCAGAAGGAAGTAGATGATGAATACAATGGAGAGCAGGAAGCTAAAGACTGTTTATTTTAAGTCTACAGGTTTTTTCTTTTTTTTCAACGTTTTTGACCCTCCAGCACTGAGCTTCGTATTCAGATGAAAGGACAAACAAAGGGAAATAAGACAGACCAGACAGGTCTCAGGACAGAGAGCAAGGCAGAGAGGTGGGGCAAGGTCTCTTAAAGAATAACCAGAAGGATTTGTACTGTATTTTATGTTCTGACTGTCATGATCCTTTCCTTGAAGCTCATTTGACTGAAATAGTTGGGGAAACTAGGTAGTAACTGAGAGTTATTCAAGAGAAAAGTTGAGGATTATCACAAGAAGGACATTTTTATTTGTCAATAAAAATGGATATATTTATGCAAAAATAGCAGAAAAGATTCTCGAAGTTGGAAAATAAACTTGAAGACTAAACATTCCCTTTGCAAATTCCACAACAAAAGGCATACCCTATATTTTCAAAGATGGAGGCCTTTTACACTAAAAGTTGCATAACGTATTAGAGAATGTTCGTATACAGAACTATATAGGAATAACCTGTATTTTCAAAGAAAACAGCAGGACTCATGGATCTGTGAATATTCATACATAAAATTTATGGAAAAAATGTCCCCTTTTCAGGTACCTACTTTTAGATGTAGCTCTTAATCCAGACCTTTTTGCATATGTAATTACTGCCCAGTTGGATTGTTCTAATTTGGAGATGCTAAATCTCTTCATGAAAAACTTCAGTATTTTCTCATAAATGGTAAATAAGTTATTTTTAAATTTTTATTTTATTTTAGAAGCTAATTTCATGTAGTGCAAAGTTTGTATTCCCTGTTTAGAAATTTTTTCATGGTTTAGAAAAACACACTGGAATACAAATTAGCTTTGTGATCACTGATGTCCCATCTGGGGTGTTTCATCTTAACTCAATATCTCATTTAATACAGGATAGCCCATTTTACATTTTTCTTGCCATTTGAAAGAGTATTAAAGCTTCAAAGCACAGGAAGAAATGTGGAAGTATAGACTGGAAACTTGAGCTCTAATATGTTAGAAACACTAAAAATCATTAGGTAAATTGTTAAGAGGAAGTGACACCACCAATAAACAAACATATTCGAAAGTATATACAATTTATTATATTGAATAACACAAAAATGAAAATAATATGCTTTTTCTCCTGCACATGTCCTAGGTAAAAATTCTTTATATTAATCAGTCCCAATGTACACTTCAGTAAAACAGGAAGCAGGATACTCCCATATTTTTTTATATGTTACTCTTGCTGAGCACTTTTCCAGGGACCCTATCCTCTGTCCTTTTCCGTAAACCAACAGTGTCATTTCTCTTGAAAGAACTGGAAAAGAAAGCTTTCCTGGCTTAATGAGTAAATAATATTCAGATTCAGAGGACTTTTATTTCCTTTTTTAATTAATTTTATTGGAGTAACATTGGTTAATACAATTATATAATTTTCAGGTGTACATTATAATTTGACATCTGTATATTCTATTGTGTGTTTACCACCCAAAGTCCAGTTTCCTTCAGCTACCTATTTTGATCCCCTTTATCCACTTTATCCTCCCCCTAGCCCCCTATATTTGACCCCCTTTACCCCGTCTACCTCCCCGCCTCCTGCACCCCATTAGTAACCACTAGTCTATAGTCCTCTGGTAACCACTAGTCTATAGTCCATGTCCATGAGTCTCTGTTTGTTTTTCCTGTTCATTTGTTGCTTTTAGGTTTGTATCCAAAATATACAAAAAACTCATATGACTTAATAATAACAACAACAAAAAAAATGATCCAATCAAAACATGGAAAGTTGATCTGAACAGACATTTCTCCCTAGAGGATATACAAATGGCCAACAAATATGTGAAAAGATGCTCAACATCGCCAGCTATTAGGGAAATGCAAATCAAAACCACAATGAGATATCATCTCACACCTATTAGAAGAGCTGTAATCATCAGGACAAATAAAAACAAATGCTGGAGAGGATGAGGAGAAAAAGGAACTCTCGTACACTGCTGGTGGGACTGCAAATTGGTGAGCCACTATGGAAAACAGTATGAAAGTTCTTTAAAAAACTAAGAATTGATCTATCATATGATCCAGCAATCCCTCTACTGAGTTTTTACCCCAAAGACTTGAAAACCCATATCCGAAAAGATATTTGCACACCGATGTTCATAGAAGCATTATTCACAGTGGCAAGGACATGGAAGCAACCAAAGTGTCCTATGATCGATGACTGGTACATATACACAATGGAATATTATTCAACCATAAGAGGAGATGAAATACTGCCATTTGCAACAACATGGATGGACCTTGAGATAATCATGCTAAGCGAAATAAGCCAGACGGACAAAGTTGAAAATCACATGATATCACTTATATGTGGGATATTTCTTAGAATGTTTAGACTTCCTTCTGAAACTAGACAGGAGACTCTGAATTGAAGAATGCCTTATTTTTTCATTCTTGGTGCCAGTCCCAAGTTAAGTTCAAAAGTCCTTTTTTCACCAATCTTAAAAGTCTTAAAGAACCTAGTGATATCAGCTTCTACTAGGTTTTTCTCCTACTCAGAAAATGTGTTTTCCCAGCCCCCAGTCCCTGATTCTGATTTTAACTTTCAGAGTGAGAGCTTTTCACACACCCAGAATTATATCTCTAAAGATTTAACAGTTATTAGCTCTAAACAAATTCTGGGTACATTACACATTATATTCTCACTTTCTTGAGAAAACTTAATGAACTTCAGTCTTTGATCTTTCATGGTTGTTGACTTAATTTATTATCTCCCCCACTGGACTCAACTGTTTGAGGACATGGGCTCTGTCTTCTTTTCTGTATACTTAGTATTTACACAGCATTTGATATTTAATAGATGAATATAAATTTTGTTAAATAAATAACTTGATTTTTAAATGTTTATATGTTTCCTTCATTCTCTTTGCTTTCTATCAAATCTTGGTGTATAAAAAATTTTGACGATAATTTGAAAAATTATGATAATTTGTTATAACATATTTCTGGTAGGTATCTGAGCCTCCATAATTAAGATAGGAAAAAGGTTTTAGTCATACTTTGACACATTGATATTTTTTAAAAATTCATTAATAATTTGTAACCCAATTAAGGCTATCCAAATGAATGAAAAAATGGCTTTTACTTTAGTATGCCATCTATATTTTTGACAGCAAATAAATTCTGTTGGAAAACAAGTCCCGATATCTTTATAAAAGAGTTGTATGATTAAGATTAGAGTCAATGTCTCATAGTATATATTTTTGGCTTATTCCAACATAGCAAAGATATTTTTTGAATTTTTTCATAACTCTTGATACCTCTTAGACAAATAAAAATAGATTGTGACTAATTCTGTATTTAAGGTATAGTTTCATTAATGGTAACTTATATTGACCTAATTCTTTAGCATTAATAATAATAAATACTGGATAAAATATAAAGAACTGTGTGAAGGCACTAGAAAACAACCAAAGCAGACAGATAAAAAGAGGATTTGACTTTGAAATAGTGAGGAAGAGGAGTCTTTACTCTTGAAAATGGGAAATTTGCATAGCTTTTGCCTTGAGATCATTCCTAGTACTACAAGGCATAAACTGGGTAGAACTCAAGCAGAAAACTATAGTATAATCTGTTGAAAGGAACAAATTGAATTTGGGACTGCCATTGTAGCTGGAAATTGAGAGGGGAAATCTTAGAATAGAAGAACCAAAAATGGGTGAGCCCTAAAATGTGGATATAAATGCCAGTCAAATCTTAGACCAACCACAGCACTATGCTTGGAGAGAAAGTAGTCAAAAGGCTGTTACTGAGTGACAATTTCAGCTACTGCTTGCCACAAGTAAGAGACTTTAGAGTTTGAGTCCCATCAAGTTATTAAGAGCATAATAAATACCTGGGGCTCTCCATTGAACCCAGAACTGTCATGAATTAGAAATGAAGACTATATCTGTTTACTAGAGATTTTCCCAAGGTTAAGTATACAATTAAATGTATCTGCCCTAACAAGGTATAAAAACAAACCTCCACAAATTAAAGATGATCCATCAGTAACTTAACAAAACTCAACATTCTTCAGAAGTATATAACAGGCTCTATGCTATTACTCACATGGTCTGGTATACAATCAAAAATCACGAAACATATGAGGAAACTGAAAGGTGTGACTCATAGTCAAAAGAAAAAAATCAGTTAGTAAAAATAGACCAGTAAACAACCTAGATGTAAAAATTAGAAAACAAGGACTTTAAAATAGATATCATAAATATATCAAAGAATCTACAGGAAAATATGGATATATTGGGGTAAAGAAAAGGGAATTTTCAGGAGCTATCTAGAAATTATTTTAAAAAGGAAATCCCAGACCCAAAAATTACAATAACTGAAATAAAAATTAATTGGATGGGATTAGTAACAGATTAGACAGAAAATAAAAAAGGGTCAGTACACTGGAAGATAGATTAATAGAAATTATATTGAAGTACACAATAGAAAAAATAACTAGATAAAAATATTCAACAGAGCCTCAGTGACCTGTGAGACATTATCAAGTAAATTAACATATATGTGATTAGAATACTGGAAGGGGAAGAGACAAATAGAGCAGAGAAAATACTTAAAGAAAAATTTATTTTTTCCAAGCTTGATCAAAAATGAAAACTCACAGATTAAGAAATCATAGTGAATCTCAAGCAAAAGCTATATAAATAAATCCACACCTAGACAAGTCATAGTCCAATTGATGAAAAAGAAAAATTCTTAAAGAAGACAAAGAAAAAGACACATCACATGTAAGGGAATAAAAATAAGAGTGGTGGCTAACTTCCCTTTAGAAATAATGCAAACCAGATTACAATAGAACAAGTCATTAAAGCACTAAGTAAAATAAAAAGCTGTCAACCTAAACTTTTATATTTAGCAAAAACTGTCTTCAAAATGAAGGCAAATAAATATATTTTCATTCAAACAAAAATTAAGAAAATTTATAACCAGCCAACCTGTACTACAAGAAATGTAATATGGAGTTCATTAGGCTTCAGGGTAATGAGATTTATAGTAAGATAGGAAGAACATGGAAAGAGTAAATATGTGGGCTGCATAAAAGATAATTTTTTCTATTTTTATTAAATTTTATACTAAAAGGTTGACTGTTTAGAGCAAATATAACAAAATTTTTGAGGGGGTGTAACACATGAAGAAATAAAATATATGACAATAATTGCACAAAGGATGAAAGGGGCGTAAAAGGAATGGCGCTTTAAAAAGTTTACTATATTATATGTGACATGTTAGGGATACATATTTTAATGCATACATAAACCACTAAAAAATACAAAGAAGAAATAGTCACAGGTAAAAAACCAAAAGAGGAGCTAGAATTAAATACTAAAAAAAAAAATATTGTTTAATCCCAAACAAAGTAGAAAAGGAGGAACAAAGTATACTTGTAAATTATATATCTGACAAGGTTGTAGTAATCAGAATTTAAAAAGAACTGTTAAAACAATTAGGTACAGCCATGATGGAAAACAATTTGGCAGTTTCTCATTAATTTAAACATATTACCATATGACCCAATAATTCCACTCTTGGTATACACTCAAAAGAATTGAAAACAGGTGTTCAAGCAAATACCTGTAAACAAATGTTTATAGCAGCACTATTCACAGAGCTTAAAGATGGAAATAACCCAAATGTGCATCAGTGGATGAATATATAAACAGATTGTGGTACATAAAAACAATGGAATATTACTCACTCATAAAAGAAATCAAGCACTGATATATGCTTCAACAAAGATGAACCTCAACAACAGTATCCTAAGTGAAAGAAGCAATATGTAAAGACCATATATTAGTCTATTTACAGTTGACCCTTGAACAATACGAGTCTGAACTTCACAGGTCCACTTATACGTGAAATCTCCATTTTCAATCTGCAATTGGGAATTCACATACGTGGAGGGGCAACTTAAGTTATACATGGTTATTTTTAAAATTTATTTATTTTAATTAGTTTCAAGTATGCAATACATTGGTTAGACATCTGTATAGTTTGTAAAACGATTCCCCCAATTGCCTCCTCCCTCTCCTGAGCCTCCACCTAGCCAACGTATTAATGAGAACCGCATTCCCTATGCCATGTTCCCCATCCCCATGACCATCCATCAGATACTAATTTGTACTTCTTTAACCCTTCAAATCCTGCTTCCCTCTATCTGACACCAAACTGTCCATTATATTTGTGAATCTTTTTTTTAATTAGTTTGTTCTTTTTATTCCTTAGATTCTACATATAAGCGAAATCATATAATGTTTATCCCTCTCTGTTTAAATACCTTCTAGATCCATCAAAGCAATATCTTTTTCCATTCCCTTCCTTTTAGTCTGTGTGTGTCTTTCAATCTGAAATGAGTCTCTTGTAGGCAGCATATGTAGGGGTCTTATTTTCTTATCCATTCAGCCACTCTATCTTTTGGTTGGAGCACTTAATTCTTTTCCATTTAAGGTACTTATTGATAGAAATGTAATTGTTAGCATTCTTTATTCCTGTTTTTGATACATGTTATTTTCTTCTTGAAGAAGTCTCTCCATTTCCTGTAATACTGGCTTGGTGGTGATAAATTCCTTTAGCTTATTTTTGTCTGGAAAGCTCTTTATCTGTCCTTCAACTCTAAATGATAGCTTTGCTGCATAAAGAATTTGGGGTTGGAATATTTTGTGCCAAGCCCTTCTGTTCTGCATAGTTTCTTTTGAGAAATCAGCTGCCAGTCTTATGGATGTTCCCTTATAGGTAACTATCTGTTTTTCTCTTGTTGCTTTTAAGATTCTCTCTTTATATTTAATCAATGACATTTTAATTATGATGTGTCTTGGGCCTCTTTGGATCCCCGATTTTTGGGATTCTCTGAGCTTCCTGAGGTTTTATGTCCATTTCCTTCACGAGGTTAGGAAATTTTTCCATCATTATTTCTTTGAACGGTTTTTCAACATCTTGATTTTCTTCAATTATGCTGATCAGACGCATATTTGGACCCTAAATAGTATCTCATATACTCCTTAAATTATTTTTACAGTCTTAGCATCTTTTTTCTTGATGTTCTGATTGAATGTCCTTGGGTTTTCTGTCTTCTAGATAGGTCATTTGATCCTTTTCTTTATTCACTTTATTTATTTAATAATATATTAAATAAATTTAACATTTATTAAATTCCATTTAATATATGTCTCATATCAGATAATGTGTTCTTCATTTCTGACTGGTTCCCTTTTATAATTTCCATTTCCATTTTTATGTTTTTTATCTCTTTATTGAAGTTCTCACTGAATTCACCTACACTTCTTATAAGTTCACTAGGTATCTTTATAACTAGTGTTTTGAACTCTGCATCTGTTAGATTACTTGACTCCATTCTATCTGGATCTCAGTTCTGTTCTCTCATATGGTTTCTGCTTCTTTTCTTCCCATTTTGGCTGCCTTTTTGTGTCTTTTTCTGTGTACTAAGCAAAGCTCCTAAGTCTCCTAGTCTTATTAGTGTGGATTTGTGAAGTAGGTGTCCGGTGGCACAGTCCTGAGAGGGGTTCAGCTGCAGGCCAAATTTAGCCCAAGCCTGTGCCCCTCCGGGGCCACCTGTTAAGATTCAGCAAGCAATCCA
The DNA here is from genome assembly GCF_000325575.1 of Pteropus alecto. Lineage (NCBI taxonomy): Eukaryota > Metazoa > Chordata > Mammalia > Chiroptera > Pteropodidae > Pteropus > Pteropus alecto. Next base: position 2,288,783 of record NW_006443225.1, on the reverse strand, counting down.
CAGATGCTGTGCTTATAGCTGCCTCAAAAGGCCACACCAGAAACCAAGGCCAGCTGCCTCCAGTGTGAGTCTAGGCATAGCTCAGCAAAGAGCGCCTGACTCACTGAGGATATATCTGGATATGGCTTAGTGGGGCCGCAGTTGGGGGAGGTGGGGTTTCAGGGAATCCTCTGGGCAGAGAGACCTCTGTTATCCAGTTTGATGACGTCAGTTATGGCATTGCTGTGTTCCCACACTGAGAGGGAGGAGAGTTCAACAGGAAACAATGGATACTGCCGGCACTTCTGTACAAGGCAAGTCTCTCCTCGGCCCTCACTATGACACTGTCTCCCTGTAAGTCCCTGGTGTCACCTGTGCACAGTCAAATTGGCACTGGTGCTCAGAGTGAGCAGGTCCGATACCACAAAAATCCATTCGCTGTCATGGCCCCTTTAAAAGGTGTCTGCTGCTGCTGCCGCTGCTGCTGCCGCAGCCTCCATCTCACTCAGCCATTTGGGACCAGGTGGCCCCGTGTCCTCGACTCATCCTAGCTTCTGTAGTTGCAAAGTGATTTCTTGGATTTCTCCCTAGTTGTATGGCTTGTTCATCAAGATCTCAGGCTATTTTTCCTTGCTGCTTGCTCCTAAGCCTCTATCATCTACGCCATTTTTTTTCCTCCCTATACATGGTTTTTGACTACATGGGGGTCAGTGACCTTAACGCCTGAATTATGCTCAAGGGTCAACTGTATATGAAATAAACAGAATAGGTCAATTCAAAGAGGAAGAAAGCAGGTTAGTGTTTGCCAGAAGCTGTCTAGGAGAAGGAAGAAAGGAAGTAACTGCTTACTGTTTTTTAAGGTGATGAAATGTCTTAAAACTAGATACAGGTAGTGGTTGCACATTTTGCATGTATTAAATGCTACTGAGTTGTATGTTTTAAAATGGTTAATTTTGTGTTATATGAATTTTCTATCAACAATAAAGAAGTAAATGGACTAAACATTTCAATTAAGTGGCATAGATTATCATGTTGGATAGAAAGAAAAGCAACATCTAACTATATGCAATATACAATAGTCGTACATGAGAAAGACATAGTCAGTTTAAAAGGTAAAATATGGGAATATGTGATAACAAGCAAACACTAAGCATAAGAAAGCTGGGTCGCTATATTAATATTTAGGCAATTCTGACTTCAAGGAGTAATACTGAAGAAAAAGAGGGTTACTTCACAATGAGTGTCAATTGAACAAGAAGATATAACAATCCTAAATGTGACAGAGCCTAATAAGAGAGTTTCAAAACAGGAAGAAATATTCAATGAAACAAAAGGGAGTAGACAAAATCACCATCATAGTTGGAGATTTTATTACCCTATTCTCAATAATTGATATAGGTAAACTAAATCAATAAAAATATAGGAGACGTTATCCATACTATCTACCAACTTGACCTAATTGACATTTAGAGAACATTATACTCACAATTACAATGCATATTTTTTCAACTTTATATTTAAAAGAAAAACTTAGCTGCATCAATTTCCAAAAGTAAAGGATATAACAATATCAATTATGTATAGAATTTTGTGTTTAGAAAGAAGATAAATCAGTGCTATCCAGCAAAAGCATTCCTCCACAAGGCAGGCAATGGAAATTCAGAGTATGTTGACTGTACAGAAATGCAAATTATTCTCAAAGTACTACAGTGATAACTTGTCCTTCTGTCCATGATGCCCTCCCCTTCATTTTTGCTTGCCTCAAACTTTCTCACTCTTTAAGATTCTGCTCAAGTGCCATTTTCTCAAATATGATTATTTATTCTAGGTGTTTCAAGCCCAAGTCAATTGCTCTCAGGTTAAGCTATTTTTTTTCTAGTGAAACATCTCTTATTATATCTTTTGCATAACTAAAGCCAAATGATAAGTCAAAAATTGATAGAACTGAAAAGAAAAATAAATACATCTGCAACTATAGTTGGGGACTTCAACACCCCTCTCTCAGCAAGTGCTAAAACAACTAGAAAAAAAATTAGGAGAGCTACAGAAGAAGAAAACATCAACCAACAGGATCTAACGAACATTCATAAAACATTCCATCTCAAAACCTCAGAATATACATATATTCATTTCAAGTGCCTAAGAAACATATGTTAAGATAGACCATATTTTGGGCCATAAAACAAACCTGAATCGACTTAAAAAATCAAAAACATGGAGCACGTTCTCTGCCTTCAAGAGAATCAAACTATAAATCAATAATAAAAAGGTACCGAAAAATCTTCAAATATTTAGAAACTAAACAATATCATTTTAAATAATCCATAGATCAAAGAAGAAGTCCTAGGGAAATTTTCAAAATGCATTGAACTGAATGAAAATGAAAATACATCAAAATTGTGGAACACAGGTAACACAGTTCTGACAGGAAAATTTATACCAGCAAACATATATACAAGAAGAAATTATTCAAATAAATAATCTAAGCATTCACCTCCAAAAATTAGAAATAGATCAAAATGGACCCAAACAAGAAGGAAGATTTAATAAAGATGTTAGAAATCAATAAAATTTAAACAGAGAAACAATAGAAAAATGAATGAAACAAAAACTGTTTCTTGGAAGTGAACAATAAATAAGACAAACCTCTAGTAAAACTGAAAAAGAAAAAAAGAGAGAAGATAAGTGATAAATATTAGAAATAAAATGGGATATCACTATGTAGTAGTCCTGTAGACATCAAAAGGATAATAAGTGAATACTACAAACAATTCTACATACATACATTTACCATTTAGATGAAGTAGACCACTTCATCAAAAAAAAAAAACCTCACAAACTAGCACAACTCACCCAATAATCACTTAACCATTTTAATTACACTATGACTAGTAAAGAAACTGAATTTTAAAACTCTCCAAAAGGAATCTCTAGGCCCAGAGATGGTTTCACTGGAGAATTCTATCAAATATTCAAAGAAAAATTAGTATCAAATCTACAGTCTTTTCCAGAAAACAGAAAAAGAGAGAACACATCCTAACTCATTATGTAAAACCACTGTTATCCTGATAACAAAAATCAGATAAAAGATATCACAAAAAGAAAACTACAGACCAAAATCACTTATGAATATAGATATGAAAATCCATAACAAAAAGGTTAGCAAATAGACTTTAGCAACATATAAAAAAGAATTCTACAACATAATCAAGATTGATTTATCAAAGCATGAAGTCTGGTTAATTATTTGAAAATCAACCAATGTAACTCAACTTGTTGACAGGCTGAAGTAAAAAGTCCCATGGTATTATTAATTGATGCAAAAATGGCATTTGGCAAAATTCAACACCTATTCATGATAAAATTTCCCAGAAATATAGAAATATCAGCTTGATGAAGAGCATTTCCCCAAAATAACTGCAACTAATACTATGCTTAATGAAAGACTGAATGCTTTTCCCCTAAGATGGGAAGAAAGCAAAGACATCTACTTTCAGCACTCTTGTATAACACAGCACAGAAAGTTCTAACCAGTGCAATGCCACACACACACACACAGAATATAGTCTGAATTCTTAGATGTGACAGAAAAAGCATGATTCATAAAAGAAAAAAATGATAAATTAGATTTCATTAAAATTAAAAATTTTGGCTCCATAATAAAACCTATTAAGAAGATGAAAAGACAAGCTACAGAATGAGATAAAATATGTGGCAAACCACATATAGGAAAAAGGACTCACATCTAGTACATATAAGTCTAGACTATATCTATCTATCTACTTATCTAATTAAATCTAGAATCTATAGATATATATGTATATATAAAACAAATTTCTCAAAAGTCAATATTTAAAAACAATGAAATGGCCAAATGATATGAAAAAACATATTAGCAAGGAGAATATGTAAATGGCAAATATGCACATAAAAAAATGTTTTGCGTTAGAGAAGTACATATTAAGACCACAATGAGATATCACTATACACTTATTAGGACAACTAAAATAAAAAAAATTAATGACAACGCCAAATTTTGCAATGTTGTCAAAAATAAACTGAATCTCTTATATGTCTTATAAACTGCTGGTGAGAGAGTAAAATAGTAGTCAGCCTGGAAAATAGTTTGGCAGTTTCTTAAAAATATAACCCTAAACATATATTACCATACCACTCAGCAATTACACTACTAGCCTTTATCCCAGAGAAATGAAAACTTACATCCACACAAAAGCCCATACACAATTATTCTAATGCCTTTGTTTATAACTAGAAACAATCTAGAAACAATCAAAGCGTTCCTCAGTGGGTGAATGCTTAAGCAAACTGTGGTACACGCATACCAGGGACTACTACTCAGCCACAAAGAGGAATAAACTATTGATACATGCAACGACTTGGATGGAACTCAAGGGCATTATGCTAAATAAAAGGGAAAAAGCTAATCTCAAAATATCACATACTGAATGATTTCAATTATATAATATTCTCAAAATGACAAAATTATAGAGATTAAAAACAGATTAGTGTTTGCCAAAGATGCTAGTGGTACATGGCTGGGGATGGGGGCTCTGGCTATAAACTGATAGTACAAGGGAGATCTCTGGTAGGATGAAAATCACTATACATATCTTGACTGTGAAGGTGGTTATATGAATCTACAGCTGATAAAACGACTATACATACAGATTGTACCAATGTCAAAGTCTTGATTTGATACTGAGCTGTAATTATGTAAAATGAAACCATTGGAGGAAACTGGTGAAGGGTACATGGGATCTCTGTGTACCACCTTTGCAGCTTCCTGTGAATCTATAATTATTTAAAAATAAAAAGTTTTAAAAAAACATGTACTTACCAGAATTTTGTTATAATTAACAAGGCCATCTAGAGGTCTTATCTCCTAAGAGATGAGAGATTTTGTCTGCATAGTTCTCTCCTCTAGGCATTGCACCATTTTGGAGCACCTGGTGAACCCTGTCTTCACTTGGCTATTGTGGATCACTGTGGGGCCGAAGTAGTCCTTCTTGCCTTGACGTAATACCTACTTCTTACTGGGCTATGTGAATTACTCCCAATTCTTTGTGCTTTTTCCTTCCTTCCCACACAGATAGAAATAAATAAATTTTTGTACTTATAAATAGATATATAATTAAAATAAGAAAACATTCATATATTCAAGATCTATAAAATAAAATGAATTAGCAGTTTTTAATTTTAACACATTTGCATCTATAGAAGATACAATTTTAAAAACATAAAAATAGAATTTGCACATCATTTAAATTAAATTGTTAATTATTCACTTTTTCTCATTTCTTTCTTTTATATTCCAGGTAATAAAAACCGTGCTATGCTGAATGACATCAAAATTATCCCAAATCTTGGTAGATACACCTGATAGCTAAGATTCCTGCAATCAAATATTCTATTCTCCAGGTAATTTTTTCTGTTGCATTTTGGAGATGGTTTATGTCCTTTAAAGAAGCTAATTTACGGAAATTTCAAATGGCACATGGCTTTACAGGAATCCCATTATTAACACTTCTTTACTTATTAAAATCACTAAATAAACATATACCATTATATACACCCTTCTTTGTATCGCAACTGCATTTCCTACATTTTATATTCACTTTTCTGTTTTGAATATAATTACTAATTCATGGCTTTTCACAGTCTCCATTTTTTCAATTAACTATTATGATTATTATCACTATTATGAAGATGATACTTCCAGCTTAGTCACTGCAAGCCTCTTCAAATTTGCTCTTCTGTCCTTCAGCCACTGCCCTTGACATTTTTGATGCTATCATTGATAGCAGACAACAAGAGGGTATTCCAGACCAACTGTGTTTTCTTGCTTGAAGACACAGAATCAATGTAACCTGGTTCTCTTTGGTGGTATGCATTATTAGAGACAAAATATGGGCACTAGGAGACACATGAGAGCTGTGGGTAGGCGATAGTGCTGCTGCTGTTGGAACAATTAGTGGTGACAGATTAGAAAAAGCCATTTCCAGCTTCCTCTCCTCTTGCTGCTGCTTCTAAAGATATTCCCTCCTTACAGATCTTCATGTGGATTCCTGCGGACCAAGGCTTCTTTCACTCTTGTGAGGCCACTAATCTCCTAACCATAGTCTATGTCCTGCAGTGACCTGTTTCAAGGGTACCAGACCCTCCCTCCCCACTCTGCACCCTTCTCCATCACATGTGGCGCTGATCGCCTCCTGAGCTCTCTCTGCCCCATCTCCAGGACTTCACTCCTTGACTCTACCTCACATTTTGCGCTCCATCACTGCCAGTGTCCTCATATATTTTTGCTCCCTGGTTTCTGAGATTTGCATTATCTTCTTGTTCTGAGACCCTGACATAAAATTCTCTTGCTTGAAGAAAAAGCAGAGCAAATACCTCATTTACCTCTCAAAGTAGCTCCATGAGGATGAAGACAGGTAGCCGGCTTCATGCAGTGGGCCTGCACCCTGAGTCTCGAGTGCAGAGAACCAATGCCATGGTGCCTTCCACCTTTGCTTAGGCAGGTGCTCGCCTAGAAGAAAACTGAGCCTGAAGTTCTGACTCAACTCCACTTAGATGTCCTTCTGCACCAGAGATTGTTGGTCTTCATTTTTCATGCCGATATTTTTCACTGTTACTAAATCTTGATGTGTATGTTGGGAAATAAATACTATTCTGAAAAAAAAGTCTCAGCCTAAATATAACTGATGAATTTTTATAAAATAGCATTTCTTAGGGTTGATAGAAGTGAGAGGATAGGAAATCTCCTGTTGGAACAGGTCGTCATTAGCATAAGGCTTGCTTTAGCTACGGCTCGCATTTTTGCAAACTGTTTATTGAATCCATTTCACAGTTGAAGAAATTGAGCTAAAGTAACCAGTCCAAGGTTGCATAGGAAGCATGCAAATTAAGAATGCAGACCTTAAGTGCACATTTTGTTCAAAACTGTCAGTCAAATTCTTTCCTAACCAAGGCAACTTAAGATGACCGTGGCATGAGAAAATGACCTAAGCAATTGCGAACGTATTTTAGCTTTGTAATGTTAAAAATTATAGAGAGTTTTTATTTGTATGTTTTGTTTTTTTCTTATTGTATAGAAAAACTCTGGTTGTGAGCATTTAGGTTGGTCGGGCTTTATAATAGGAAATACAAGTTTTATAAGAAATAGTCACATTTCCCAATTATGAAATGGCTTTCATAGTTCTTTCATGAAAATAAAATAAAATAGGCCCCATATTATGACTTTTTTTGTAAATTGAATTTTATAATACTATAATCCAAATACGATAAATTCAAATGAAGAGTGCATATTCTTTTTAGAAAACAAATATTTTATGTCTATGTGAACATCAACACAATTTAACAGATGGAATAATGAATTGTTCTAGAGTCATTTAACAAAAAGGATTTTCCTCTATAAGTGAGGAAATTACTTAGAAAATATATTGTGACATAATTCCCTCTGTATTAAACATTGTTTTATTTTGCACACACACAAAAAATATATATTCCATTTTCATAGTCACAAACTTTTTCTGTATAGTTTTCAAATGCTCCTGCCATTACTGGAAGTATGTCTCTATTTAGTCTCATTCCCTTTCACTCCCCTACCATGCACCTTCCCTTCTAGGCTAACTCATTCCTCACCAGCTCCCAATAGCTATGGGCCTTCCCCATCAACATCTTTCCTCCTACCAATCTCCTGGCCCACAGTGTGTGCTCAGATCTCTCCTTCACCTTTCCAAGCCCTAGGCAAAGTCCCAGCCTAATCCCACCTCTTCCAAAGTCATCAAGACACCGACCCTAACCTGCATTGATTTCCTTTGTCTTTGAATTCCCCCATAATCATTCATTCAATCAGTCAGTCAGTCATGAAAAAAAGCTTTTATTGAGAGCCTATTATATACCGGACACTATTCTAGGTGCTGTGGAGAGACAGCAGTCAATAAAATAGACAGGGTACCTACTCTTGCAAAGCATACTTTCTAATGGGGTGACAAACAAACATAAACTCTATGTAGTTGCACTGCCTTTATTAAATACCTCTCCCCTTTCTCTCATTGGTATTGTTTCTAATTGAAGAGTCAGAGTTTATTTTTAAGAATCTACCTTTCTTTCTAAGCCAAATCTCCCAAGTTTCACAAAATAAATAAATAAATAAAAGCAATGGTATGCTCAGTCCTCTGCAAAGGCTGAATGGAGGCTGTTCTAGATAGGATTCCAGGGAAGGCCTCTCTGAGATGATGTTCGAGCTGAGATCTAAAGGAATAAAAGATATTCAGCTGGTGGCTATTAGGAAAGAAAGCATTGCAAGTAGAGAAAACAGTTACCATAACCTTTCAAAGGCCCTAAAGTGGGAATGAGTTTGGAGCAGAAAGAAGTTTCCTGGCCCATTGTGGTCAGAAGAAGCACAGATTGGGTGAAGAACAAAGAAGTAAACAGGTATCATTGATTAGGGGTGTGATTTAAACAGGAGATAACATAACCTGGTAAAAGATCTCCAAGGGGGTAAAAGCGAAAGCAAGGGGATTATTTAAGAAATTAGTGTGCTAATCTGGGTGACAGAACATGATGATCTTGACTAGAGTTTTGAAAATATAAATGAAAGAAGAAGCATTCTAATATATTTGGAGGTACATTCTGTGCCATATATTTTATCTGACTATATCCTGAACTTTTTGGGCTGAAATTCCACCTTATTTGCCTTTATATTTCCAGGTTAGAGATGATTCTCACTGAAGGCTAGTCAGAGCTGAGTGGCTCTATCTTTTACCTTGCTTTTGTTCACATTATCTATTTGAAAGCTCCTACTGTTTGTTTTTACGTGCTCTTAATTTTTCCCTTTTAGACATTTAGAACACAACTTTCAAAATTTTAGTTCATCAAAGAAAACTCTCTGTAGTTGCTGTGCCTTTATTAAATACCTCTCCCCTTTCTCTCATTGGTATTTTTCTAATTGAAGAGTCAGAGTTTATTTTTAAGAATCTACCTTCCTTTCTAAGCCAAATCCCCCAAGTTTCACAGTTACAACTGTGAAATACAGTTAAGACTCAACAGTCATCACAAAGGTAGTAGACAAGACCTATGTAAAACTCAGTGTCATGGTCAAATTGGGATATATCAGTATGCTACTGGTTTATATTTATGTGGTATTAAAAATTGTGAAGTGATAATACCATTAGAAGTAAAGACAAAATGTTTGTGCCTAGATATGTTAATCTCCATGATAATAATTAGCTACAACTGAGGCAAATACAAACTATTGTTCTAAAAAATATTAACATTAGCAAATGAAATTTCAAAGCAGGAATCTATTTTTTAAATTTAAAGTATTAGAACTGATATGATATTTGTCATTCTTTCTCTCTCTCACACACACACATTTTTGTCATAAAAATGCTTCAAGAATTAAAGGGCTGGAATGCAGCTTGCAATGCTATTTAGTTCATCTGTCGGCCATTGAGGGGGTCTACAAATGGACCATCTTAACCACGAAGAAAATTTCTTTTGTAATATACTTCAATATTCACAGCTTATGTAAGGAATGTTTTTATCAAACTACATTGTCTGGAGTATGATAAATCAATATTGGACATACACATGGGCTAGAATATTAAAAGTGATCACTTTCCTTGAATTGCTGCAAATACTAACAGTTAATAAACATTTATTTATAAAAGTACAAGAAGAAAGTTTCTAATTTATTTTTAACAGCATTATTGTGATATAGCTGATACACAAAAAGCTGTACAAATTTAATGTACACAATTTGATGAGTAGACGCACACATACACCTGTAAAACCATCACCAAAATCGAGATAATAAACATGTCTATCACCTCCATATGTTTCCTCGCGGCCTTTTGAAGAGGGTTTTAAAGCTTGATTTTAACTAGAGAACTAGACAACAAGCTTTTATAAGCTTAGAGGCATTCAACAAACATCATAAAATATTTTGAAAATAGTTCTTCCATAAACCACTTGACTTACAAAAGAACAATTTAGTCACAAAGGATGGAATTCTTTGGTGGTGTAATCAGAGGAGAGGAGAATTGCGTGTGTCTGTCAAATTATATAAGCTACAAAAGAAAGTCTAGATCATATGCTGAGGTTCTTTTCTGGCAGAATTTCTACTGTTTTCAATGAGCTCACAGGCACTATCATTTTGTGATCAATGGCAGACCTCTCCAAAGAGAGGAACAAAATGGCTGAAGCAATTTGAGCAGCATCAAATGTCAGCTTACAAAGTTAAAATTCTACTAAA
>NW_006443225.1:2251748-2278514 GCF_000325575.1 Pteropus alecto | reverse complement strand
GTGTTAAGTAACCAGCACACCTGAGAGCTTTGAAAACACAATAATCATGGCCCTTACTTCATGGAGCAAATTGGGAAACTAAATTCCACGTCTAGGGCCTCCTGCTGACATACAGAGTCCCATTACAGGGCCTATTTGCTACAGAATGTATTTGGTCAACATGAGAAAATACATCAGTTTTTTATGTATTTTCACAATCATCCATTAAACACCTTGTTCTTGATAGACAGAGAAAGCACAATCCACCCCGTCCTACATGGTACAAAGTCTGAAATACTTCCAAGAGACAGTGCAGTAACTTTGAATTATTGTGAGTTTTGTATGTTTGGATGTTGGCTTTTGTTTTTTCTTTAACTTTCGAGTTATTTAGAGTGCTCATTCAGTCTACATGGATGTTACTCTAAGGCTCTCTTCATTCTTAGTATTCCGTGAGCTTCTTGGAGAATTTCATAAGTCTATTCATTTTCAGAATTACAATAAGAAGAATTGGGGATTTTTCACTTAAAACTAACACAATCTTACCATCAAAACCAGGTCAAGATTAAAGATGTTTATCTGGTGTAATAACAGTGATGAGAACCTGAACCACTCTGGTGAGGGAAGGAGTATCTCTGCCAAACACTAGATGTTATTTAAAATCTTTCCAGAAACCTTATGAGATACACATAATTCTCTCCATTTTGCCAAAGAGGAAACTAAGCTGAACTTCAGAGAGGTAACATCATTTGCCCAAAGCTCTGTGTTCCTTAAGTTTCAGAGCAGGGGTTTTAACTTCAGATGGTTGGATTTCACAGTGCATGCAGGTCCTTTCCACCCCACAGCCCACTGAAACAGATAGACAATTTCATCCTGAGAGATGAACCTGGTCCACGTAGAAAAGCAAGTCAAAACAAAACACAACAGAAACAGCAAATAACTGGTGTATTATTGTGCAAATCAAATAGTTTCTCATTTCTTCCTTCCCACCCCTTCACTTCCCACATAATCACCCCCTGGGTAGACACAGCCTGTGCTTATCAAGTGAATGTGTGTGAATGATGTGTGGGTGACTGTACCTATGAGGACCAGCTCTCACATATCCTACAGTATTTTCTATGACATTAAGTAATATTAAGTAAAATTAAATAAGAGCAAATGATTAAACGACGTTCATACTGAATAAATTAAAATATGCTCTAGATCAGTTGAATGAGAAACTTTTTCCCATTTTGCTTTAAGTTTAAGTGGAATGACAGCTACTCTTGTGCTCTCCAGGCAATGGCCTGGTTTTACCACAGTACTGGACTTTTGTTTGCATTTGGGGGCAAAGATTAACCATTTCTAAGTGTTGATATTGTGCTATGGCACACTTAAATAGTAAAACACAGGCATGGTGACACAAAAAATAGACTAAACAAGTGAAGTAGAAGCCGCTCTGTCCTGGGTCAGAGATTGAGTTTATTGAGGAGCTGAAGGCAGAGACGTCTACAGAGGAAAGGGTGCAGCAAAGCAGCGAATGCATCATTCTCAGAGTGTCCACGGAGGCTGTTCATAAAACAGTCCCCAAAACAGTGTGACAAACCTGAGGTCTGGCATTCTTTTTTTTTTTTTTTTTTAGCATGCTAGGTTGCTGTCAATTAACTCAGTCTCTGAGTTCAGCTTAAAAAGAGTGAAAAATATTCCACAGGAACCATGTAGATATTGATTACTTTGCCTACTGTTACTAGACTTAGGAAACCGCTAGAGATAATTTAGGTGTAATTAGAGTTCAATGCCTAAGGCTTCACTTTCATGCTTGAACTGTGACTCATTTTCCTGGCCTGCAAGCTATAAAAGTTGGGCTGGGTTTCTTCTTAATACCTCCTCACCCTTACCCACATTAAGATTCTCACAGAAAATGAGAGCTAAAACTAAATTTTGACTTGTGGCACAGAAGCATTGATCCCAATAAAATCTATTGGCCAGCTGGATTAGTAAGAACGAGTTACCACAGGCATTTAAGGAACTGAAATAAGTATAGCTTAAATCCTTGCAGGATTATTGAGAATATTATTTCTATACCTTTTACTTTCTAATTTAACAGATAAATGATGATAGTAGATAGATATATGATAGATATAGATAGAGAGATAGATAAATAGACAGAAAGATAGACAGATAGATATAGATAGGTAGATAGACGTAAAAAGTGATGGAAGGAGGGAGAGGGAGAGGTAGGGTACCTAGACTCATGTAAAAAACAACTCTTATGCTTGACATATACTATTAACATATACTAATGAGACAAAGGAAAATGAATAGAAATGAAGGCCTAAAATAAAATTAACTTATAGATGTTTGTAAGATTGATTACTGAGAAGCCATAGCTGGGGATGAGATGCTCTAACATTAACCTGTGTATTATCATATGATTGGAGCCAGTATAGCTGACAGAAAATATGCGTCTTTTATAAGGAAATAAAATCTGGCAAACATACACATTTCTCATGGTATTAACATCTGTAAATCTTTCTCTCCGTCTTGATATAACATGGCATGGATGTGCTCGCTCTGTAATTTACAGACTAGTTTCAGAGAAGATGATACAAACTGTTCTTGAAACTGACTCCACAGGTATTGTTTTGTTATAAAATATTTTTATTAAGTTACAACTTAGCTGCCTCCCCAAGACTGTAATTCAGGTTTTTGGTGAAGAGCAACCAGAAGCTGACACTTGCTGAATACTGTGAAGAGAAGAAATCTGTTGTAAATGAGCTTTCCTTTTGGATTTGTCTATGCCAGCAGTCTCCAATCTATTTGGCACCAGGGGCTGGTGCTCCTACGAGAATCTAATGCCCGATGATCTGAAGTGGAGCTGAGGCGGTGATGCTGGTGCTAGGGAGACGGCAGCAAATACAGATGAAGCTTCACTTGCTGATCAGCTGCTCACCTCCTGCCACGTAACCCAGTTGCTAGCTGGCCACAATTGGTACTAGTCTGTGGCCTGGGGGTTGGGGATCTATGCAATCCTGAGTTCAGTGAAAGATGTCAAGATAAGCCATAAACTTGAATTTATTAAAACCTAAACTTTAGAGAGTGTTTCTCATCCTCAAACTTTTGAATCCCTGGATTCCACCAATAAAAAATAGCTGGGGATATCTAAACTGAAATATGTGTTAGAACTCACTATCACTCTCAAGTTTACCCACTTCGTAGATATTTGACGGCCTGTGTCTGGTTACAGATGCAGTGACTACTGCAAGAGGGGCCTGAGGAGATATAGAAAATGTTGACTTAAACAAGTCTAGGGTGTCAAAGAATGTCACATTTTATTATTAAAATTACCAATAGAATCGATGATAAAATGCTGAAGGTAGATTTGGGGACAATTGGTTACAGGCAAAAGCCTGGAAGGAGGGTCCTATAATAAAGATGCTGCAGAAATGCTAACAATGTCTGGCTTAGGTTGGAAGCAGTAACAATTGCAAGGAAAGCTGTACATCTGCACATCACAATAAAGCAAAATGGGTAAAACCTCACATTATGGCTTGTCAAAGTCAAGGGCTACTCCATTCTGTAAGCTAGGCCTTATTTTGGTTCTTTTACAATAAGCAAGAAAGAGCAACCTAGAGACCATTCAAAAAGAGTTTATTCTACTCTCTCTTCATGCTCTGTATAAAACTACATTTTATAGCGTTCAAAGGTTCTCACTGTCATGTCCCCCCAAATTAACGTGTTGAAATACTAACTTTCCAATGTGATGATATTGGAAGATGGGGCCTTTGAAAGGTCATAAGATCCTGGGCATGGAGCCCTCAAGAGTGGAATTAGTGCCCTTACAAAAGGGACCCCAGATTTCCTCTTTCCTCCATGTGAGAACATAATGAGAATTTGGCTGTTTGCAACTTGGAAGAGGGCTCTCACCTTATCTCAGATCTCCAGCCTCCAGAACTGTAAGAAGTAAATTTCTGTTGTTTATAAGCCAATCAGCCTGTGGCACTTTGTTATAGCAGCCCAGGCCGACGTCCACTCTCGGTTGGCCCTTTGCATGTGTGTTTCATCCTTTTTTAATGCATTTGCACAGATTTAAATCTCTTACCATTTTGGGGTGGCAGAAACAAAGATTTGGCCTGCTAATGGGTTCTGCATCAAAGCCAGAGGGATAGAACAATGCCACCTTTCATACCCTTCTCTATGATTGGCAGTGGTGATATGCAATTGTAAATCTTCTGTCATGTTAGAAAGATTCTTTTCTCTTCTCCAGTAGCAATATTAAACAGTAAGCCAGCACAGTGTTTGAACATTTTCCACAGGAACAGTGCAAGCATTACATGTTTCAGTTGTTGCAATCACATGAAATTTATCTTTCTGAGAAAGGAACACACGAATCTTGGTGGAACTTACTTAGGAACAATAGTTAACAGCTGATTTATTTCCAACTGTTTTCTAATGAAAGAAAATATAATTCAATATATGATGAGTTTTAAGAGGCCTCATGCCTGTGAAGGGGATTTAAACATTCCTAGAAACAACAATGGCAACAAATTCAATGATAATTATTATTATTAATAATAATAGTAATAATAGCAAAACGCAAAAAATAGAATAGTGATTTTTTTTAAAAAATCCATTTAACAAGTGATTAGCTACTATATGCAAGGAAATAATTACCCAAAGAATAGGATCAAGTATTACAAATGTTCAGTAAAAATACCCTTTCTAAAATCTTTATGCTAAGGTCGAAACTATCACCTTAGTTCTCATCCAGTTACTGATTGGCTTTTGAGAACCAGGGCACTCTAGCATACAAGTCATTTAAAAATATTGTTTAGTATCGTTTTTATCCCAAAGATAATTACAAGTTCATATGGGTGCCAAATGCAAATTATGTTTTTTTCTTTCTCAAAACCATGGCAGGGATTTTAATGGTGTTCACAGAACATATGGTCAGATGTGTGCATTATTTTTAAAGGCTACTCATATATGTGCTCTAAACATATGTGTAACACTGTTTAGAATGGTGCTAGTGTTCACTGGTCTGAGCTTTCATCAGTTGATTGCACTGTCAGATGAACTTTTACATTGAACTCTCAGAGTACTGACTGATTAAAATGCTACTGTTTGCCAACTGGAATACTGTCAAATGTTTTTCACCTTTCTTTTTCATGCTGCAATTCAGAAGAAAATGCTCTCACTATCACACTGCATCACAAGTGATTTTCTGATTCCCACCTGAAGTAACATACCTGAAGTTGCTTCTTAATTTTCAGCATTGACCTAATCACTGCAAATATCATGCATGCAGTGCTTGGGTCAAGATATGTTGTGCAATTTGCTCTAGGAGAGAGTGCCATTTTTTTCCCCCTAGCAAAGCCACCAAGCAAAATAGATTTTTATTTCTTTTATAGTACAATGGCTGTGAAAGAAACAGTCATCTTTATATACAGCATGTCTTTCTGGCATAAAGTTGAAGTAAATACAGAGAATATGTTTGAATTTAAGGCTCTTATGAACAAAACAGTCCCTTAATATTTGCATCCTTGCATAATTCAATGCCGCAGTGGACTCCATCTCTTCCATTGAACCCCTATTGCTGACACTTTCTCACTAGGCTATTCTGATGTCCTGGGAGAACTGGGCCTCCTTTGGAAGCATATACATAACTCCCATTGATCATGATCCAAGTTCTGCATTGCAGAATGAAGAAAGAGAATGTATGAGTAAGAATATGAGTTGTTTATCATAGCATAGGTGTTAACAAGCTCTGTGCGCTTCTAAACTTCAGAAAGAAGGCCAAGTTAACAAAAGCAAATTCGATCTTGTATAGATTCACATTCCTTTCCACATAAAAGTAATGAATGCCCAGAATTTAGAAATAAAGACAGCAAGATGTAGGTAAACTCTTACGTAATGAAGGTTAAGTGCCAAGTGAAATCATTTGGATAAATTTAAAACTATTCAGATATTTGCTGGAACTAGAGCTTTATGAGTACCTCATCTTCTTCATTAGTATTGTAAAATGATATTATTTATTTATGCTATAGGACAGGTAGTACTGACAGAAAGAACTTACAAACTTTAGTGGGCTCTGTGAAGTTGATCTAGGTTGAATTGGATGTAACCATCAAAGAGTATTCTAATAACACAACAAACAGAGTTTTCAAGTAGAAAAGAAAGACAAATAGGAAAGCAAGTGTACATCAATGTCTGTGTATCAGACCCACTCAAATTCTAGAGGATTACATCCATGCAGGAGTAATATTTTTATGAAATAAAAGGTCAAGAATGAATCCAAGTAGAAACTAAAGAAAAAGAAGAAAAGCTCACATCTTCTTAATTGATCAAGAATCCTAGTGACAAAAACATGGTTTGTAAGGACCACTTAGGTGTCTTAATCTATGATATAACCAAGCAGTCTCAGAAGATCAGGTTCATATCTCTCCCACAAGTTACAAACCTCAGTATTAAATCAAAGCTTAGGATGATGACAAATCTTAGGATGATGATGAAGGATGTGAGGGGATGCAAGTATGTCCACCTTCACACTTGTGGCAGCTGAGGTATGCTGAATAAGAAGCTAAAGCAATGACATCTTCTTCCATTCACACCGGGCAACACAAGAGAACTTTGCAGAGAGTGGTGGGCAGGTCAGGCTAGTTAGTGGGATGAAATAAACCTCCGTGCAGTGGACTCCAGTTTATAGATGACTAAGGTTTCTTGAGGGATCATCAAAAGGCCAGCATTTCACTAGTCCTGATTCTGTGAGGAGAGAGAGCTTTATTATACCTCTATGAACTCCACATTCTACCTCCTCCTCTTCATTTGGTTGTTGAAGAAGACATTTTGGGGCTATGATGGTTAATTTTATTTGTCACTTGGTGGGCGATGGTACGCAGACATTTAGCCAAACATTATTCTGGCTATATCTGTGAAGGTGTTTTTTTGGATGAGATTAAAATTTCAATCAGTGGACTTTGAGTAAAGAACATTGTTCTTCATAATATGAGTCAGGCCTTCACACAATCAGTTGAAGGCCTGATCAGAACGAAGGCTGACATCCCCAGAAGAAGAAGAATTCCATTGACAGACTGCCTTTGGACTTATACTGCTACGTCAGCTCTCGCCTGGGTCTCTAGTTTGTTGGCTCACCCTGTAGATTTCGTGCTTTTCCCTTTTACAAAAGCATGAGCCAGTTCCTTAAAATAAATTTCTCTCTCCCTCTAAGGAATACATATCCTATTGTTTCCTCTGGAGAACCCTAATACAAGTGTACTGTACCTAGGTATCTCTCTAAGTTAAGGGATAAGCTCAAATCCAAATAAATGAATAAACAAGTATCGAAACTACACATCCAATACCTCATACATTTATACTCATGCATTCAAAGCAGTGAATGGATTTAGTGAGATGATGGCCTAGGTTATGGCACATTTTAGCAAGGTAAGTCTCTAGCCATGTAACTACCATGATTACTACTCACTAAAAAGAAGAAAATATTGTTCTCAGTTCAAAAGAGTCTGTTCTTTGAAAGACTCTTTCAAAGTGATACCCTTCTGCCCTCAGTCACTAATCCAATAGACAACTTGATAATATGAGAGACAGAGTTTGACACATCTGAACTTACAGAGTTGTGTGCCCATTATTCTTTTCAAATTGCTTGTACTTTTGCAGCCTACATCACAGCAGGCAGAGAAAAATTAATTAGGGGGCATATGTGGAATACCTCAAACAAACAGGACCCTTTGCAGTTGGTCAATAAATATCATTTTAATACTCTGCCACGTACTTAAGAATGAGGCATCTCTGCCGCCAGGAAGCTGCTTATTTTGTTCATCTTTCTCTCAGAAACCTAATCCTCTGGCAAATCAGACTTTAAAGACAAAGGTAACTTAAACTGATGCACTCCAGTTTATTTTGGGCACCACATAGTCAGCACTTGGTAACCTTAACAACAGTACTGTCTCAGGGTAAGAACTGTTCATCTCCCATCAAGTTACTAAATGTTCTTCCTCACCTATTACTGGCAACAGATTTTTTTTTTTATTTTTTTAAATATTTTTAGTAAAAATTCATAGGAAAAAACAAAGGGAAAATATGAGCCATCCCTTAAGTTTATATTATAGCTAATATTCTAATTCTATATCCAAAACTATCACCAAATAAATTGTAAGACTGGTTATATAAGTAACGAGCTCTTAGAGCACATATGTTCACATATAGCAAGGTGTAGAACTTTAGGAATTGTGTTTCTGAAACAAGCGTGGGGATGAAAACATGAGAACTCTATTTGAAATTTTAATCCAGTGCCATAATTCCTTGCCAAAAAAAAAAAAAATAGTTACACTTCTTTGCTAAAATGTAGCCAGGGAAACCTTGTAAAGAGAGATAGATTTTTGAATTTGTTAATGAGCCAAATCTATGATAAGATGTCTATGATTTTACATTGAGAGGATGTCCATCTTTAAGCTTTCCAACTGACGCTATGTTAGGAAGAAACAAAACAACGACAGTACATTAATTACCTCCTTCCATTTTTGTATTAGACATAAACATTCTGCACAGGAGCAATATCGTCTCTACTCAGAGAAATCAGTGTTTGTCTTTTAGCACCTAACATATATCCTGGAGGATGCTGGGAAACAACACTTGATGGGTTACCCATAAGGACCCACCATTCGCAAAGTTTCAGATGTCTGGAAATTATTGACAACATTCATTTGCCTTCTGTGGCACCTGCAGACGTGAATAACATCCAGGGATTTTTTTTCCCACTACATGAGCATGCAGCTGATTTCATTGCCAGGGATATTATGACTAATGTACTGAGAAAACACTGAGGGTGTGACCAAGTTGCTGGTATTTTCCAGTTGTATAAACTCAGTCACTGTTTTGAACAAAGTTCATTTAACTTGGCACAGTATCACAGGATAAAATATAGAACAGGTAAAGCCATTCAGCGTAAGAGGATTCAAATCATGAGTGTGAAATATGCCATTAGTTTTTTTCTTGTTTCTTTTTTTTCATTAAAACTTCTTTTTTCTTTCAAAGAAGTTCAAAGTTCACAGCAAAATTGAGTGGAAGGTACAGAGATTTCCCATATATCCTCTGTCCCCACACATGCAGCACCTTCCCCATTATCAATATCACCCACTGAAGAGGTATATTTGTTACAATTGATAAGCCTATATTAACTCGTCATATTCACCCCAAATCTAGTTTACATTACAGTTCACTCCTGGTATTACATGTTTTATGGGTTTGGACAAATGAGTAATGACAGGTGTCTGTTATGATATTATACAGAGTATGTTCACTAACCTAAAATCCTCTGCACTTTGCCTATTCATCCCTCTCACCGCCAACCCCTGACAACCACTAATCTTTTGGCTGTTTCCATAGTTTTGCCTTTTCCAGAATGTCAGATAGTTGGAATTATACAGAATATAGCCTTTTCAGATTGGCTTCTTTACATGGCTTGATAGCTTGTTTCTTTTTGTGCTAAATAATATTCTATTGTCTTGATGTACCACTGTTTGTTTATCTATTCACTTACTGAAGGACATCTAGGTTGCTTCTAAGTTTTGGTAATTAATGAATAAAACTGCTATAAACATTCATATGCAGCTTTCTGTGTGCACATAAGTTTTCAACTCCTTTGGATAAATACCAAAGAATGCGATTGCTGGAGTGTATGGTAAGGGTATGCTTAGTTTTATAAGAAACTGCTAAACTGTCTTCCAAAAGGGCTATGCCATTTTTCATTTCCACCAGCGATGAATGAGAATTCCTGTTGCTCCATATCCTCATCGGCATTTGGTGTTATCAGTGTTCCAAATTTTTGCCATTTTAATAGGTATATAGTGATATATCATTTTTGTTTTAATTTGCATTTCCCTGATGATAAATGATGTGGAGCATCTTTTCATATCCTTACATTTCTTGGTGAGGTCTCTGTTAAGGTCTTTGGTACATTTTTAAATCTGTCTTTGCCTTTATTCATCAGAATTTTGTAGCTTTCCTCACATAGGTCTTGTATGTTGTTAGATTTATACCTAATTATTTCACTTTTGAATGGTATGATGCTTATCAGGTTTTAAGATTTCTTTGTATATTTTGGATATCCATCCTTCATCAAATGTGTCTTTTGCAATGATCAATTGACTATATTTATGTGGATCTACTTCTGGGTTCTCCATTCTGTTCCATTGATCTATTTGTTCTTTCACCCATATCACATTTTCTTGATTACCGTAACTTTACAGTAAGTCTTAAAATCAAGTAAGATCAGTTCTCTAACTTTGTTCTTCCTCAATGTGTTGTCTATTCTGGGTCCTTTGTTTCTGCATATAAACTTTAGAATAAGTTTGTTGATCCACAAAATAATTTGCTGCAATTTGCTGCAATTTTTATTGGGATTTCACTGAATCGTGTAAATGGTACTGTGTTTTCTATTTCAAATTTTACTTGCTCATTGCTGATATATAGAAAAACAATTAACTCTTGTATATGAACCTTGTATCCTTCAGCCTTGCTCTATTAGATTATTTGTTCCAGGAGTTGTGTTTGTTTGTTTGTTTGTTTTTGCTGATTGCTTCTAATTTTCTAAACAAATGATTGTGTTATCTGCAAACAGAGAGTTTTATTTCTTACTTCCCAAATTATATATCTTTTAAATTTATTTTCATTAGCTATTTTCATTAACTAGGATTTCCAGTATGATGAAAAGCAGAGGTGAAAGGGGACTTGTACCTGATCTTCATGGGAAAGTTTCAAAATTCTTACCATTAAGTATAGAGTTATTGAAACAATATTCAGAAGATGTTTGAAAAGTTTTGGCAGAGAAAAATCAGAGATGCTTATAAAAACTCTGTATCCAAGATGGTCTAAAACATTCTCAGTATCAAACATTTTATTTCATTTTCTTTCAATTCCACACACTACCAATGTACCTTGTTGATTTTGTCTCCTTTGTCAGTGCTCTTCAGATGTTGATGAAGATCCGAATAATGTGAACAGCTTTTCAAACCTCAGAATCATATGCTCCAAGGTGAAACTTGAGCATTTCTATATGAAAGCTCCACAAATGTTTCTACTGGCACCCAAATTTTGTTAACAATTCCATGTGCATTTGAAAAGAAGAAATACTCTTTATTATTAGGGTGTAGTGTTTGATATATAAACAAAAGATCAACTTTATTTATTATGTTGTTTAAATTTGTATATAATTGTTTAATTTTGGTCAGTTTGACCTGTCTTAAAATAAGAATGATATATTAAAGTCCCCTATTATTAGTGGTTTTCTATCCAAATCCTTGTCTCTCCTTGTAGTTTTTGTTTTATATGGGTGTTTGCTGTGTTATTTGATGCATTGATATCCATAATTGTTTTATCTCCCTTGTAGAATGTAGCTTTTAACATTATAAAGTGTTCTCTTTAAAATTTCATTTTAATAATTTTTGGCTTTAATGCTTTTAATTGTCAGAATTGCAACTTTTGTTTTCTTACTATTTCTTTTTCCTGGCAAACCTTTGTCCATATTCTTTTTCATTAGCCTTTTTAAACCAGTGAATTTTAAGTGGTTCTCAAAGACACTAACATAATTATTCATGTGCTTTATCTCACATTACACATATTATAATTTCAGATTTAGTACCAAAACTATCACCAAGTTAATGATTATTATATATTCTACTAGAGTTATACAGTCAAATTGCTAGGTTTTAAAGTAACTTGAAAGAATTTTTTGCTTTGTTACTACATCATCTAGATATACAGGTTCATTTGTTTCATTTTTCTTCATTTTTAGTTTTTTTTTTTAATTACATAAAATATTTTTATGTTTCCAAATCAAAGTTGTAAAATGAGCTTTATTCAAAGAAGTCTAGTTCTTCTTCCTGACCCCTCTGACCTAGCCCCTCCTCCACATATGTAATCATTTATCTTATAGCTTATCTTTCAAATATTTATTTTTAAATTAATTTAAGAATATATGTGCACATGTATTATATATATATATATATAAACATACTTATATAATATCCCTTTTCTTAAATAAATGGCAGCATACACACTTTTCTCTATTTTTTGTTTCACTATGTAATATATCCTAGTCAGCAGTTCCCAATCTTTTTGGCAACAAGGACCAGTGCTACTATGAGAATCTAATGCCTGATGATCTGAGGTGGAGCTGAGGTGGTGATGCTAGCGCTGGGGAGCAGCTGAAAATACACATGAAGCTTCAGTCACTTGCGTGCCACTCACTTCCTGCTGTGCGGCCTGGTTCCTAACAGGCTACAGACTGGTACTTGTCTGCAGCCTGTGGCTTGGGGACCCCTACTCGAAATCCTTTCATTATAGTATATAAAAATAAATCTTACTCTTTATTACAAAAAGCAAGTCTTGCAATGAACTTATTTCACGACATCTTTTCCTGAATAGCATTTGGGTGATGATGCTTTGTAATTCTATTATTTGTCATACATTTTTCTGGACCTTTAGATTTTTCTTAGGTGAGCCCTCATAGTTATATCAAATCCATTAACTATTACTAGGGTCATGAGAATGTTCATGTTCTTGGGAGACCCTTTATAATCCCTGCAGTTACAGGGTAGTAGTCATCATCTTTTTCTTGTGTTTTCATCTATGATATCTAACTATCTTATCAATAGCACAAAATTCTATCCACGTGTCTCTCTCCAATTATCTCCATGACACAATAAGAAACATATTTATATAGAGTCCCAGTGCATGTATCACACTGATCCCCAAAGTAGCTACAAAAATGAATTTGAAAACTGAATTCTGATTAGACTAAAGAATAAGCCAACATTTTTAGTGAAATTAAAAAAAAATAATTATTTATAGTCTTGGTTGCCTGGCAAAAAGATGTAGAGGATACTCAGCAAAGGGACAACTGCTGCTGAGTTTGGAGTTGATAATTTTATATTTGAGAAGCACAAAGAAGCACAGAGAAAAAATAAGCTGTGAATCCAAAGAGAGACAAAGTTCTTTTCTTCCTTGAGCTTAGTAAGCTACCCTGTTTTTACAGAATGACATTTCCAGCATTTCCTGATCCCAGCTGAAAAGTCTACTAGTCAACAGCTTAAAAGATTTTGTTTTAGCTAGTCCCAAGAGAGAACTGTAGATCCTTACTCAGAACACTTAAAGCATTTTTTATCTATATTGCTTAATGGGGCACTAACTCATAAAAATTCTGGCATCTTACTTGTTTCATGTGTATATGTTCTTATTCTTCAGTGTGATTGTTTCATATTTTATAGTTCTATACCTATCAGAGGTCTTAGCACAGTGTTGAAAATACCATGTGTGCTCCATAAACACTTGCTGAACTACATTAAAATGAATAGTATCCTTTAAAGATCCTATCTTCAGAAAGAAGAAACAATTTGGTCTTCCTAAAATGCTTTCTGAGAAACTGGATGAAACATTTGTTTAGATTTTGTCTTATTCTACCTAAGAACTTTGAGAGGGGTTTTCTGATCTCCCTACTACAAATTAATATTTGAAACTATTTCTCATTATTTTCTCATTAAAAAGTCTATATTCTTAAATGTCTAATGCTTAATATTGAATCATGATTATAAAGTCTACTTTTAATTTAAAAAGTAAGTTCTCTTATAGGTTGTTTTCATCTAAATTAAGACATATTAAAAACATTTCAATTGTTTAATATTGTCAGAGAAGGAGGAAACATAATAAATGTTATCCCAAGACTATTTTACCTTTATTATTTAGAAGTTCTTTCTTGAATATGACTTCATTTTTCTTGTTATAGTCTAGGTCACTTATTCTCTTCTCAGAGAAAATGGAGCATTATGGATTTATGTTTTCGAATAATATCTTACTTGCCCAACTGATTACTGAGTCTTTATACATCTTTAAATTTTATATATTATTTTTAGCTCTTTAGTGATGACAATTATAAAAAATTTTAACAAGACGGAAATAAACATATATATATATATGTGTGTATATATATGTATATATGTGTGTATATATATGTGTGTGTATGTATATATACATATATATACACATACATGTATACTCCTATTTGAGCTTAGAGATGTAGAGAGTTAAAGAGTTGGCAAGTGTCACTCTCACCTTTACAACAACAAAAAGACCTGTACAAGCTGTAAATTCATGACTTTTCTTGAGAACTGGGTTCCAAGGTAAAAATCTAACCTAAAATCTAGAGATAGGTTTCTACAGGGAAAAACAGGACCCAAATACTTGCTTATCCATGGTAGATGGCAACAGATCTCATGTAAGTCAGTAAAATAACTCACCTAAAAATTTTCCACAAATTGCTAAAGGCTAGGTATGAACTATATTAGTTTGATCTCCTTGAAGACATTTACTCCAGGAACCTCACCAGGCAGGAAGATTAGGAAGAACACTAAGAAAGATGCCCCTATGGTACTGTCTGGGAGAAAAAAAACATAAGTTTCAGCTGCTGAAACTCTGAACAGACCTATGTCCCTTATCTACCTTTTAAAACAGAAGATTTAATCTATAGAGGAAAGAGCAACAAAAACAGTCACCTGAGGGCACTGGTGGAAACCCACGGAAGCTAAAGCAGGGAAACATGAAGGAAAAACAGACAAACAAACAAAAACAAAACCTCTGATTCTGGGGAAGAAATAGAAATATGTGCTAGATCCAGAGAGGTGCAGGAAGGCCTTATGCTCAGGCCCAGGTTCACAGTACCTGGCCAAGACTAAGACTTAATCAGAACATCAGAGAACCATACCTGTTCCCACACTCTCATCGCCACACTAACAAGTGTTCAGTAAAAATAACAGTGGAATAAAGGTGGGAGAGCTGCAACAGACAGATGAGAAAGACCAAATCCAAATAGAGAGAATCAACTCTTTTGGAAAGCAAGAACTGAGAAAAACTGGAAAATTAGGCTACATCCTAAACACGAGTATTATTAAAGAAATATGGAAACTATTAAAGAAATATGGAAACTATTAAAGAAATATGGAAACACACTAAGGATAACCATAGCGACAACAGACTTTAACACAAGGCCAAGTACTGATCACATTAGCACAAACTCCTACACTAAATGCTGAGCAGAGAAAGGTGTGCTTATTTCCAAGCATAAACAATGCTGATCTCAGTATTTACCATTCTATACAACATATGCAGCTTCCATCAACAACAGCAAAATTACAAGGCATGGAAAATAAGAATTATAAGACAATATCAAATAAATAGTCTTATAGAAGCACAATTGATATCCCAAAAAGAGAAAAAAAACACGGTCTAAGAAATATTTGAAAAAAATAATAGCCAACTCTTTTCAAAATTAGATGCAGAAACCAAACCATAGATCCAAGAAGCTCACCAAGCATGATACATACTAAAACACATACACATACATACCACCAACTGCCACCATCACCACCACCACCACCATCACCACCACCATCACCACATCTAGGCACATAATATTCGAAGTGCTATAAACAAAAGAAAAATCTCGAAGGCAGCCAGAGGAAAAAAAGATACTTTTTTTTTGAATAGTGGAAAGGATAAGATTTATAGCAGACTTATTGTCAGAATATAAACAAGCAAGAAGACAATGGAGTGAATCTTCAAGTGCTAAAAGAAAAACCCTGACTATCAAGAATCTTATACCCAGTGAAAATATCACTTAAAAAGTAAGGAAAAGTAAAGATTCTTAGATAAAAAATAATTGAGGGAATTCATTGCTAACAAATCTGCTCAACAAACAGTTTTGAAGGAAGTTCTTCAGACAGAAGGATTCAGGTATAGTCTAGAAACTTTGATCTACACAGAAAAATTAAGAATATTAGAAGAAAAAAGGTAAAATAATTTTTTTTCTCATTTGTAATTCTCTAAAAGATAACTTCTATTTAAAGCAAAATCAGTAATTATGTGTTGTGTATTTATACATATGTAAAAGTGAAATGTATGATAACAATGGCACAAGGCAATAGAGGAAGAAATTAAGACAATTCTGTCAGATCTTTACATTATACATGAAGTAGTATAATATTACTTCAAGGCACACTCATATTATTTTAAAATGGATATTGTAAACCCTAGGACAATCACTAAGAAATTTTTTTAAAACTTAACTAATCTAAGTTTGAATTTCCCTTTCATTTCTTGAATTTTCATTTAGAGATCTCTTGTTTTTGTTTTTGTTTTTGTTTTTTTTTGTCATTCTCTTTTATCTCCTTACATTTACCATTGTAATAGTTATATAATAGAATATGTAATAGTTATGTAATACAATATGGAGAGACAGAATGGTTTCTTAGAGGCAAAGGTGCCAGACAAGGGTGCATTTTATCTCCTCATTTTTTAAATATACACATAGAATATATCATATGAAAAACTTATCTAGACTCAAAGGAAGGAAGCGTAGAAATTTGTGAAATATCAATAATTTAAGATATGCAGATGACACTATTCTACTGGCAAAATATAGAAATAATTTGTAACAACTTCTGATGAAAGTGACAAAATAAAGTAAGACTGCCGAAGTAGGACTGCATTGAACAACAAAAAGACAAAAATTATGACTACAGAAAAAATACACAGATTTAACATATACAATGAAGACAATGAAATTGTTAGATATTTCCTTATGATGGTTCAGTCATAAATTCAAATGGAGATTGTAGCCAAAAACAAAAATCGAGATAAGTCTGAGACTCAGAAGGGCAGCAATGGAAGAATTAGAATAGAGCACCAAAGGCAAAAATGTGTCATTAGAGACCAAGGCTAAGATCAACACATACTTGTATTTCTAGTACTATATACAGATGCAAAAACTGGACAGTAAAGAAGGCTGATAGAAAAAAATATATAGATTCACCTGAAAAATGGTGTTAGAGGAGAGCTCTGTGGACTGCCAGAAACATAAATGGTGGGTCCGAGAACAAATTAAGCCTGAAGCATTGGTAGGGGCAAAACTTAAGTTGTCCTACTTCAAGCACATCATGAAAAAACAGGGTTCTTTAGAAAAGACATTAATGCTGGGAAAAATAGAAGGCAACAGGGCAAGATCAAATATGAGATGGACTGACTTTCTAAAAGAAGCCATAGAATTGAGTTTACAGGAGCTGAGCATGGCTGTTGAGGACAAGACATTATGCATGTCACTATTCATACACTCAGTCCCCAGGAGCCACATTCAACTCAACAGTATGTAACACACAATCTCTCTCAGTAATATCAGTAAAGAGCTCTCTTGAAAGACACTAATTTATCCATCCACCTTCTTTACATTTTCATTCTCTCTTACTATAAAGCATCTGACTGTCGATGACTTTTATTTTCCTAGGGCTGCCATAGTGAAGTATCAAAAACTGGGTGGCTTAAAACAACAGAAATGTATTCTCTAACTATTGTGGAGTCTGAGTTTGAAATCAAGGTGGTAGCAAGGCCATACTCCCTCTGAGACTAGATAAAACTCTTCCTTGCCTCTTTCTAGCTTCTGGTAGTAGCCATCAATCCTTGGCATCCCTTGGCTTTTAGCTGCATGACTCCATTTTCTGCCTCTGTCTTCACATGGTATTCTCCCTATGTAACTCTCTTCTGTCTTATTAGGACACCAGTCATGTTGGAATCAAGGCCCGCTTTATTCCAGTATGGCCTCATATTAATGCATCTTAAATCATCTGCAAAGACACTATTTCCAAATGAGGTCATAATCACAGGTACCAGAATTAGGATATCAACATCTTTGGAAGGGATACTTCCAAAACAGGCACCTATTCTTTTTTTAAATGCTCTTGTCTATTTTCTTTTCAAATACGATAAAAATGTTTCAACATTTCTGAGTTTTTACTATGTGCCCTCTTCTGTGATGAATATTTTACAATGATTTTCTGTATGCCATATAATCCTCACAACTCTCCTAAATAGGTGCAATTATTTTTGCCCTTTTTACAGAGCATAACGTTTTTAAAAATCTACCCACAAACATATAGCTGGTTAAGAAGCTAGACTTTAAATCCAGGAGATCTGATCCCAGCACTCACACCTATCACTGAACTACCCACCTGCCCAAATATTCCTTTACCAGCAACCCAGGATAATAACCAATGGGATAATTAGGACTCCACTGCTGGTCCTAGAAAACATGGCTTAAATAACGTGATGGGAGAAAATCCTAAACTGCAAGAGATTTAGCAAAAAATAGGAAGAGAAAGAGGTGAAGCAATACAGGTAAATTAGTATTTCAAAATTTTGCAAAGAAGAAAAAGAAAAAGGTCAGTAGTTTAAGAGTAGAGTAAAGGTCATTTTTAGAATAAAGAAGACATAAGCATGTTGGTAGACTGAAGTCAGTGGTTAAACAGAATCATCCTGAAGATGCAAGAAAAAATAAGGATGCTGATGGAACACAATCTTGAAAGATGAAGGTGTGATCAAGACCATGAATAGAGACATCTATTTAAAAAGAATTGACACCATTGCATCAGGTGAAAAAAAGGGGTTAGAGAAAGGTATTTTTTCTTTCATGTTTCAGCTTTACTAAATATCTAACATCAGCAAATACCATTTTTTCTTTCTCTCCACAAAAGTTTTTGGCGTCTTAAGGAGTGAGCCATGCCAAACTCTTTTGGTAATCCTCCAAAAAATAAAAAAACGATTGCTATCTGAGGCCAATAATTTTTTGTTGTTGTTTTCATATTTAGCCCTTCTGAGAAAATGTAGTCCTGAAAAGTGTCTATATTCTTTCTATAATTTATTCTGCATTGGGGTTTTGGTTTCTGTAGTCTATTCTATACTGAAGGAGAGAAACTGTACTGACATTTCTTGATAAGAATTCATAAGTAAAAATTTGGTGGTCAACACATATATGTCATGTATATGTCACTTCAACTTTTGTGACTGAGGAAGATTAAGGTAAATTGTCCCTAGGATCTGCCTAGGATCTGTCCCTAGGATAATCAATTGTGTCAGCAGGACACTGCTTAGTGCTGCAATTCCTAAACTGCCAAAAGGAGTCGATATGAAATATTACCAAACTCCAAATTTTAAGTCCACCAAAAAAGGAAAAGAAAAGAAAGGAAAAAAGATAAAGAAGAATGATGGAGAGAGCAAGGAGAGAAAAAAAAAAGATAAAGAAAAAAGTCGTACGGAGTTGCGCCAAAGTCAAAATGACATGCTGGCATCAATTTAGCTAATGGTTAATAATTTGTAGATCCACATAGACATCTAACTTTTAAACATCAAAAAGGCCCAAGATAAATGTTCTTGCTATTAGTTACACACTTACTGCCTTACTCTAGCCCAGCCAACCTAGTCTTGGCTCCCTCTGTTCCTTCCTCCTACTCCAGCCTCCAGACATGTTTTACACAGACCCCACATGCCAGCAATAGCCACCTACTAGCCATCTGCCAAGCTGCCTTTCTGCCCTCATTCATCTGAAAAATCATCTTAAATTCCACCCCATCAGGAAGCCTACCCCAATTTGTGGGCAGGACCATAAGAGCCAACCTCAGGAATATAAATAAAAACAAGAATATTTTATCCTTTATATAAAATGTTTTAATTTTTAACTCTTTAAATCTGTACAATAACATTGTAAGGTATTATTGTACCCATTTTACAAAGGAAGAAATTAAAAAGCTTAGAAATGTTACATGGTTTATCCATATTTCCTTAGATAGTAGAGGTCAGAGTTGGAACTAAAATATAGGTCTTCTAATTCGTGCTGATATAAATTGTATTTTAAATGGCATAAAAAACATATTCTGCGTTTTATTCTAGGAATATAAAGGATATTCAAATGATTGTGAAAGTGCCCTGTGAGCTCGTAATAAATATTAAACCTATTTATCTATAAAATTAATTGACTTCATACGATAGTAAACTAGAAACAAGAAACTACTTTCTAGGAGTGAATGCTTTAGCCACTAACTTTTCCCAAACAACAGAGAATACTATTTAGTGTTTCAATTTGCAAAAATGCAATAAAAATTTCTGGACAGGTTTATAAGTAAATAATAACTGTACAAGGTACATGGAATGTCTTTATGATGCCCTCAAGGTGAGAATAACCACAAAGAAAGTTCAACAATAAATGACTCAGGAAAGAGTAGCAAATATTTAACAAATTCTAGCAAAGTCATTTTCATTAAAATTTCATGTTTTCAATAGATTTATGAGTATCTAGTCTATGTCAGTCAATGGATAAGATTCAAGATTTAGCAACTCAATGAGGTCCAGCCCCTGCCTACACACTGTAAACTTTCTGCTATAATTGACTCTTTCCTTTGATTTTTGTCTTTATCATTTTTCTGAGGATCTCTCATTCCCTTCAGCTTAGCTCTCAGTGACATTTTAGGTGCTCTTATAAGACTGACGCTATAGCCTATGGATGGTAACTATCAAAATTGTTATAAAGTCTGACATCACTTTGTAAGCCCCTTTTTGAAGTTAGAATCTTTCTCTACTTTCTATACCATCCTATAATCAAGTTCTCCTTTAAAATCTATGATTGGGTCAGTAGAATATTATAGTTGACCCATATTGTCACATATAACATGAACCAGTTACACAGGAAAGTTTTCACGGTTCTGACAGTAATAAGATAGTCAATGTTTCAACTCCACTTAGCTGGTGACTCTTAAACTTCATGGATTTGGTCACATGATATATCGTAGACTCAAAGTCACATTTACCTTGGGCCAGTTCTTACTTATCTTCAGCAGATTATAGAAGTCACAGCCACAAATAGGAGATTTAATAGAGGAATAGATATTTCAATAAAATAGAACAAAATGTAATAAAGATAAAAAGAGGTTGAGAAGGACTTCTGGAATGGTATGTTGAGACCCTCCATAAATCCATTTCTTCATAGAAACAATGGCAAACATTACTGAAATCAAATTTTCAAAATTTCTGGAAATTAATCAAAGGCTTGCAACAATCTGAGGAGCATTTCATTCAATGAAAACTATGAACCTTGGTAAAAACAGAATGGTTTGTGCATTATAACTTGATCTACCTCTATTTCTCTCCCCAGCTCCACCATATCCATAAAAACCAGCAACTTTCCAACCATAATAGCTGTGAAAAGTAGCAGGAAGGCAATCTACACCCAGGCAACATAATCTAACCATTGGAAGCCAAAAACGAGGGTAGAATCTTGAAAGCAGCAAAAGAAAACAATTCGTCACATACACGATGTTTTCAATAAAATTAATAGCTGACTTCTCATTATAAATCATGAAGGCCAGAAAGCAGTAGTACTACTTCTTCAAAAAGCTGGAAAAAAACATTGTCAACCAAGACTTCCATATGCAAGTTAAAACATTCCCAGATTAAAAAACAAACAAACAAACAAACTGAGATTCATCACTAGTGGAACTTTCCTACACCAGAAGGACACCAGAAAGGACACCAGACCATCAAAAAAATTTAAAAAATAACCCACAAAATGGGAGGAAACATTTATAAGTCATATATGTGATAAAGACTCATTTCTAAAATATATAAAAAACTATTAAACTCATTAGTAAAAAGATAAATACTCCAATTAAAAATGAACAAAGAATTTGAAGAGACATTTCTCTAATGAAGACATATAAATGCCTAACAAGCACAAGGAAAGATGTTCAACCTAATTAATAATTAGAAAAATACATACCGAAATCACAATGAAACATCACTTCACATCCACTAGGATGGCTACTATCAAAAGATAGACAATAACAAATTTCTGTGAGAAGGCAGAAAAATAGGAACTCTCACACATTGCTCATGAGAATGTAAAAATAGTTCAGGTATGTTTGAAAACAGTTTGGCAGTTACTCAAAATGTTAAACATAGGGTTACACTGTGGTACAGTTATTCTACTCCTAGGTATCTAGGAGTAGAATAACTGTACCACAGTGTAACCCTATGTTTAACATATTCTACTCCTAGGTATCTAGGAGAGAAATGATAAAATATCTCTACACAAAACCTGTACATGAATATTCATAGCAGCATTATTCATAATAATTATTCATTTTCACAGCTGAACGGTAGAAATAATCCAAATGTTTATTAACTGATGAATGGATAAAGAAAATGTGATCTATCCACACGATGGAATATTATTTAGCCATAATAATAATAAAAAAAATACTGATACAAACTACAACTTGGATTAACCTTAAAACATTATGCTAAGTAAAACAAGGCCATACACAAAAGACTCCATGGTATATGATTCTATTCATATGAAATATTCAAAACAAGCAAATATATGGAGATAGAAAATTTCTGGTTTCCTAAGGCTAAAGAACAGGGGATTGGAAAGTTACTGCTAGTAGGTATGTGCTTTCTACTGGAGTGATGAAAATGTTCTAAAATTAGAGTGTGGTGATGGCTGTACAGCTCTATGAATATACTAAACACCGTGAATTATGTTTAAACAGGTGAATGTTATGATAGGGCAATTAGATTTCAATAAATCTCTTTTAATAAAAAGGTAAGAAATAAAGATATCTTGCATAGATCCACAGTCACATACTATAACTTGCAAAGAGGTACTGAGAAATTTTAATTAAAAGATATTAAACCCTATGTACAGCAGAAATAAATACTATGATTTGGGGCGTGTAGTAATAATTTGATAACAATTAAAATTTACCAGTTGTTTACTATGTCCTGCCAGGCACTGTGCTATAAACTAGACACTTTTATAAAGTACTTTGTCAGAACAGATCAAAAGTATTCCTACTTCTCAGAATTTATCATAAGGAAATAAGATAGCTTTGGTTAGAAAAAAGAAAAAACTAAGGTAAAAAATATGTTAATTACAGCATTATTTTAATAGTAAAAACCTAGAAGCCATTTAAATGTCCAACAATAACAAGAGTGTTTTATTTACCTATGGTAAGTGAAATGGTAAGTTTCATATGCTCAATATTTAACTCATACAAATTATAATTAGGAAGACTATATGGCTCTTTGCATAAATAAGGGGCTACAAATGGTTTATATACTACAATATTCATAGCAAATATTTACTGAGCATTTCAGGCACTGCACTACACACTTTATATGAATTGATTCATTTAATCCTCATGATAACCCTTTCGGGTACAGGCTATAGAGGCACATAGCCATTGAGTAACTTGTCAAGGTCACCATGCTAGGAAGTACTAACATCAGCATTCGAATCTGGTCCATCTGCCTCCTCGGACTATGTGTTAGGCATTAACCTGCATCACTTTTCCATCATAGCATCACACTCCACGGATATGAACAAGGACAAGAAAAGATACTCAAAAAGGGAAATATTTTGACTTGATGTCAGGATTAGAAGTAAATTTTTCCACTCTAATTTTTAAATTTTCTAAGGTTTATATACTTCGTTGTCTTTGTGCAAATAAAACATAGGGAAGAAACGAAAATTTTTATATTTCTGTTATTACTCTTGTTTCCCAACTCCCTTAGGATAAAAGATTCCATGTTTACCAAGAAAATGCAATATAAAGGCAATACCAAAACAAACAAAAAACTCACTGCTCTATTTTAGGGAAAGTATATCATAATATATCTTAGCAAGCAAGCTACAGTGTATCAATTTTACCTTGAATTTATCTGTACTGTTAGGGTTAAACAGTTGGTGTTTCCCATCCCAAAATAATCGAACCTGATTGTCTTGCTTGTCCACAGACATAAAGGGATACTGTTGCCGTGGTGCCGGCATTGTCAAGATCCCCAGTGACAACAGTCACCTTCCAATCTCCTTCTGCAAAGGAAGGAGAAAATCAATATGAAATTGTGGAGGAAAATCACATTAATATTAGGAAATGAGGAATTCTACTTAATCTACTTAGTTGTGAAATGACTAATTTGTGAAATCAAGAAGTGTTAAAATAATTGCTAATCATGGACTCTTTGAAACTAGCATGTGGAAAGTTTTAGAAATATTATAGCATTTTAATTACAAAGCAAATAAGCAGTGGGCTTTTCAGAACAATAGATATTTGGGGCAAAAATGTTGAGTTGGAGGCATTAAGTTATAAGTGGCTGGAAAATTCGAGAATTTAGGCATCACTGTCAAATTTTTGGATGGGAATAGGTGATAGATATACTGATATTCTGACACATTAGGGCATTATCTGTATCAGGAAATGCCCTGTCAAGTTGGGGCTAGTAACACAGTCTTAGAAAAATCACAGTGAAGAGGTGGAAGACCTTAAAATGAAGCAAAAAATGCTAAAAATTTTTCCAAGAATAATTGTTGGAGGTCCCCTAAAGGTTGGCATGAACCAATAAGTAGGAGTAAAGTATTATATATATAGGACTTAGCACAAGGAGTTGAATTGGGAGAAGGAGGATATAGATAAGATATATTTGAAATAGAGAAAGACAGTGTGTCATATAAGCAGCATGGATCACTGAGCTTCCTGCTGTGGTGATGCTGGGAGCACTGGAAGGTTCTGACAAGCAGAGCATGACAGAAGACAACTTTTAAAAAGATCTATGACTTGTTCTATGATTGGGCGTTGGAAAGATAAATTGAGATAGTATTTATTTTATCATTTTGTGTACTTTGGAAAAACTATATCATCAACCCCATACAGTAAAACCTTCTCATGCTGATCCCACACCACACAGTCAAGCACAGCAAAAGATAAAGTCCTCTCGGCTAGAACACTACACAGGGCATGCAACTCTGCTCATCATAGGCTTTCCTTGGATTGCATGGGCAATTTAAAGCTGTCTTTATTGTTTTTTTTTTTCAAAGATTCTATAAACACATACTGCCTTGTGAGTATTTTTTCACATTTACAAATGAAAAACTTACCACTATTCCAGACGCCTGAGTTCTCAATTACTTCTCCACTAAGATGCCATCTTTCTTTTTAATACATAATACTACTCTCCCCCTTCCCCAGTATATCCGCAAAGAACATTTGAGAATCTCTACTTGATTTAATAAAACTTGCAGCAAGTAAATTTTGCATAATGTTACATTTGATAAAAAGGTGGAACTTAAGCCTCAGTACTAAAATGCAAAAGGAGGGGCACAACTCAAAGAGGTGTACTCTGCACTGTACCTTGTAACCACTTTGCTCTGAGGAATTTCAATTCATGTGGAAATATGAAACATGCAAATTCCAATTCATAAAACATGGAAATTTAATGGAAACATGAAACATGCAAATTTCTATTTCAATTCATGTGGAAAATAGAAAACATACAAATTTCAAATTATAATCCATTGAGAATCTTATTACGATATTAATTCTTACAGAAAGATTTTCACCTGTTCTTTGATGCACAATTAGAGAAGTTAAAGAATCTCTTTCCTCTTTTTAGATCTTCATTTCTACCTAATCCTTATCGCCTTCCTCTGAGTTCTGAGCTGGCCTTGGGATTTTCATATCATGCTATCATGGTGAGAGGGACAGAAATGACTTTGAACATAGCTTGGATATCTTATTTACTAAAATAGAGACAAATAGCAATGAGCTATTGACTTACATCATACTCCTGTATTCTTCCCTTTTGGAATTAGCATGTTATCACGACATAGCTTTAAGGTGGAGTAACTAATAAAATGTCTTCTGTGATAATTTTTGTTGATTTTCACATTTTTCTGGGCATAATTTTCTTTCCTACTGCTGGAAAAAAATAAGTATTTTCCAATATTTTCTATAGTATATTTTTTAAGTATGATCATTTACCTTCTCTTAGAATGTCTTACTGGAAAGGAAACATGACTGAGTGAGAGACGTACACAGATCTCTCCCCTTAAAACAACAATAAGCTGAACTTCTAAAACTCAACAAAAAACACCCAAACTGCACACCTGCATGTCTGAACGTGGAGCTACCGCAGGTCAGAACTCCAGGTGTTGGGAGGTGGAC
Organism: Pteropus alecto; assembly: GCF_000325575.1. Lineage (NCBI taxonomy): Eukaryota > Metazoa > Chordata > Mammalia > Chiroptera > Pteropodidae > Pteropus > Pteropus alecto. Next base: position 2,252,670 of record NW_006443225.1, on the reverse strand, counting down.
TGGGAGAAATAAAAAAGCTGCCTCTTGCAGCCTCCAGTGGTCCCCATAAGAGGAGGGGGAGGGGAGAAGGAGCGACGAGTTCCCTGAGCAGTTCTGCCTGGGAGAGTTTGTGAGTTCCACACAGCCAGCAGCAGTGCTCGGTCATCAGGGCAGAAAGCAGAGAAGCGGATGGCAGAGAAACAGCAGGTGATTTTTACCGGCTGCGGTTGCAAAACCAAGGCTGAGCCACAGCCCTTAACCCCTAACCCAGAGGGTACCTCTCCCCATACCCTCCGAGATGGATCACCGCAAAACCCAAGGAGAATCTGAGCAAATACTATTGAAACTGTTGCTAATACTGACAGGGAATGAAATGGGGGGTAGCAATCATGATTAAATATGTATAAGAAAATAAAAGCATTAGATAAAGGCATTATTAAGGCTTTATATAAAGCAGGGATCCAAGAGGCTTAGAAACTACCTACAAAAACCAAAAGAAAAGCACCTTCTTTGCAGCAGGCTAAAGAAAGACCTTTATATAATAAATCTTCTTTCTGGAAAAACAAAAGAATACACTTCCATTAATGCCAAGGCAGAGACATAGTTCATTAAACTCCATGAATAATCAAGGTGACAAGCCATCTCAGAAAGAAATAGAACTCTCCAGAAAATGAGCTTACAGACATAGAAATATGTGACTTAAATGACAGAGAATTCAAGATGGTACTTCTGAAAAATCTCAGTGAGTTCCGAAAAGAATCATATCAACAATTTCAGGAACTGAAAAAACAACTAGATGAGCAGAGCAAGGAGATCAAAACGCTCAAAAAGAACCAAATAGAACTTCTGGAAATGAAGAACACACTACAAGAGTTGAAAAATGAAATAGCAAGCTTGGGAAATAGAGTTGACCAAATGGAGGAAAGGATCAGTGATATCTCAC
>NW_006443225.1:2247839-2249502 GCF_000325575.1 Pteropus alecto | reverse complement strand
GACAAACCCTCAGCCAACATTATACTTAATGGTGAAAAACTAAAAACCGTCCCTCTAAGATCAGGAACAAGGCAAGGCTGTCCACTATCTCCATTGTTATTTAGTATAACATTGGAGGTCCTAGCAAGTGTAATCAGACAAGAGAAAGATATAAAATGCATCCAAATAAGAAACAAAGTAGTCAAACTGTCACTTTTTGCAGAAGACACGATTCTCTATAGAGAAAACCCTAAAAACTCTATAAGAACACTACTAGAAACAATAAGAAAATACAGTAAAGTTTCTCGATACAAAAATCAACGTTCAAAAATCCATAGCATTCTTATATTCTAACAATTAAGTGACAGAAAAAGAAATAGAAAAAATAATTCCTTTTAAAATTGTAACAAAAAGAATAAAATACCTAGAAATAAATCTAACAAAACATGTGAAGGACCTATATAATAAAAACTACAAGACCCTATTAAAAGAAATTGAAGAAGATACAAAGAAATGGAAAGATATTCCGTGTTCTTGGATTGGTAGAATCAACATAGTTAAAATGATCTTATTACCTAAAGCATTATACAGATTTAATGCAATCCCCATCAAAATCCAATTTTTTAACGAAATAGAACACAAATCATCAGATATGGAAGCACAAAAGGTCCTGAGTTGCCAAAGACATCCTGAGGAAAAAGAACGATGCTGGAGGCATCACTCCGCCCAACTTCTAATTATACTACAAAGTGACAGTACTCAAAACAGCAGTACTCAAAACGGCATGGAATTGGCAGCAAAACAGACATACACACCAGTGGAACAGAATCAAGAGTCCAGAAGTAGACCCATATTTATATGGATAAATATTTTTTTTGTGAAAAGAGCCAAAAACATCCACTGGAGAAAAAATAGCCTCTTCAATAAATGGTGCTGGAAAAACTGGAAAGCCACCTGCAAAAGAAAGAAACTAGACTGCTGTCTATCACCATACACCAAAATTAACTCAAAATAACTTAAGGACCCAAATATAAGACCTGAAACAATATAATGCATAGAAGAATTCATAGGAACTATACTCAAGGACCTTGGACTTAAATAAGATTTTATGAATTTGACCTCCAAGGCAAGGGAAGTAAAAGCTAAAATAAATGAATGGGTCTACATCAAACTAAAAAGCTTCTGCTCTGCTAAAGAAACCGTCAACAAGGTAAAGAGATAACCATCCAAATGGGAAAATATGTTTGCAAGCAATGCCTCCGATAAGGACCTTATATCCAAACTATACAAAGAACTCATACAACTCAGTAACAATAAAAAAGCAAATGATCCACTCGAAAAATGAGCAGAGGATCTGAACACTTCTCCCTAAAGGACATACAAATGGCCAACAAATATTTGAATAGATGCTCAATATCACTAGCTATTAGGGAAATGCAAATCAAAACCACAATGAGATATCATCTCACACCTATTAGAATAGCTATAATCAACAGGACAACTAATAACAAATGTTGGAGAGAATGTGGTGAAATAGGAACCCTCATACGCTGCTGGTGGGACTGCAAAGTGGTACAGCCACTATGGAAAACAATGTGGAGGTTCCTCAAAAAACTAAGAATTGATCTACCATATGATCCAGCAATCCCTCTACTGGGTGTTTACCCCAAAGACTTGAAAACCT
>NW_006443225.1:2237304-2247744 GCF_000325575.1 Pteropus alecto | reverse complement strand
ACACCGATGTGCATAGCAGCATTATTCACAGTGGCCAGGGCATGGGAGCAACTGAAGTGTCCTATGATAGATGATTGGCTAAAGAAGCATATATACAATGGAATATTACTCAGCCATAAGAAGAGTACAATACTACCATTTGCGACAACATGGAAGGACCTTGAGAAAATCATGCTAAGTGAAATAAGCCAGACAGAAAATGTTGTAAATCACATGACATCATTTATATGTGGGATATAAACCTAAAAGCAACATATGAGCAGGACAAACAGAGACTCATGAACATGGACTACAGACTAGTGGTTTACTAGTGGGGTGGGAAAGGATGTGGGAGGTAGACAGGGTAAAGGGGGTCAAATATAGGGGCGAAGAACAGAACAGGGTGAACTGGGTAAAGGGATCAAATATATGGTAGTTGAAGGAAATTGGACTTTGGGTGGTAAACACATAATAGAATATACAGATGTCAAATTATAATGTACACCTGGAAATTATATAATTGTATTAACCAATGTACCCCAATAAACTTAATTAAAAAAATTTTTTTAATGTCTTACTATCAAAAATAAAAAAATGTTGGAATAGTTGTAGAAAATAACATAGAGGAACATTCTGAGTCTATATTTAAATTTAAAGTTCTACGGTCTTGAGAAACAGTTTATTTTTATCAGAGATAAAAAAGTTTACATTCATTTATTATATGTGTCACATAAGAGCTTTTACAAATAATTTTCTATTGTGAGACTTTCATCAAAAAATCAAAACAACATAAAGTGATACAGTCTGTCTATACAAGTTCCTCTTTTTTTTTTCTGTTCAACCCCAAGGAGTCATACCAACAAATATCCTCTTTAGAAACTCACTTCTATTAATTAAAAAATCCCAAAGGAAGAAAGAGAATTTCATGTCATCGAAGTTGAAATATTTATCATATATTTACCAGTGTTTTCAAAGGTTAAAAAAAAGTTTCCTCATTATGAAATAAACCATTGCTTATAATCCACCTCACTCTGTCCCACTTTATTTTCATTTTGTTGGCTCTTGAGCTAAAATTTGGGAAGATGCTATACCAGTGGCTTCCATTTGAAGAATTCCTGCTATTGAAAAAAATTTTTCTTGGAGAGTACATCCTAATAGGTTTATTTTTGTGTCCGTGTGTTAAACATGTTTTAAAAGTAGTGTAGATATATTCTGTGATCTCTAAATAACCCATAATAAATTTAGATTTCTTGTCAATAATGAAGTAAGGCTTAACAGAACTTTCACATTAGCAATAAAAAGTATGTGCTCTGCAGAATACAAAATTAATATACAGAAATTCATCACATTTCTACATACTAATAATGAATGATCAGGAGAAAATCAGAAAATGGTCCCATGTATCATTGCACCCAAAAGCATAAAATATCTAGGAATAAATTTAACCAAGGAGGTGAAAGACTTACACTCTGCAAACTATAAAGCATTGAAAAAATGAATTGAAAAGGACACAAATAAATAGGATATACAGCACTCATGGGTTTGAAGGATTAATATCCATAAAATAACCATACCACCCAAAGCAATGTATAGATTCAATGGAATCTCTATCAAAATACCAATGGCATTTTTCTCAGAACTATAATATATAATTCTAAAATTTATACGGAATCCCAAAAGACCACATAGAGCCAAAGCAATCTTAAGAATTAAGTTGGAGGTATGCTCCTTAATTTCAAACTGTACTACAAAACTATACTAATCAAAACAATATGGTACTAGCACAATAAACTGACATATAGATCAGTGGAACAGAATAGAGAGCTCAGAAAGAAACCATTACTCATATGATCGATTAACCTTTGACAAAGGAGACAAGAATATACAATAAAGCAGTGTTGGGAAAAATGGACAGATAAATACAAAAAAAGAAAGAAACCAGACCAGTCTCTTATACCTTATGCAAATAAACTCAAAATGTATTAAAGACTTGAATATAAGACCTAAAATCATAAAACTCCTAGAAGAAAGCATAGGTAGTAAACTATTGACACCAGTCTTACTAAAATCTTCATGGATATTTCCCTTTTAGCAAAGGAAGCAAAAACAGAAATAAACAAATAGGATTTCATTAAATTAAAAATTTGCACAGCAAAGGAAACAATTATCAAAACAAAAAGACAACCTACTGAATGAGAGAATATATTCATAAATGATACATCTGACAAGGGATTGATATCCAAAATATATAAGGAACTTATGCAACTCAATTACAAAATAATAAATAATCTGATCAAAAAAATGGATAGAAGACATGAAGAGATACTTCTCCAAAGAAGACATACAAATGGCCAACAGACATATGAAAAGTTGCTCAGTAACACTAATTATCAGGGAAATGCAATTCAAAACTTCAATGAGATATCACCTCATACCAGTCAGAATAATTATTATCAAAAAGTTAACAAATAATGTGCTGGCTAGGATATAGAGAAAGGGGAAAACTTGTGCTCTGCTAGAGGGACTAAAAATTGGTACAGCCACTATGGAAAACAGTATGGAGATTCCTCAAAAAACTAAAAATGGATTTAACATAGACCCAGAAATTTCACTTCTGGGCATTTATCCAAAGAAAATTAACACTAATTTGAAAAGATAAATACACCCTATGTTCACTGCAGCATTATTTACAATAGCCAAGATATGGAAACAACTTAGATATCCATCAATAGATGAACAAATAAAAATAATGATACACACACACAATGGAATATTACTCAGCAATAAAAAGGAATGAAATATTGCCTTTTGCAGCAACATGGATGGACCTAGAGGGTATCGTGCTAAGTGAAATAAGTTAGAGAAAGACAAGTACCGTATGGTTTCACTTATATTTGGAATCTAAAAAATTAAACAAACAACAGAAAAACAGACTCGTAGATACAGAGATCAATCTGATGACTGCCAAAGAGGAGGGGCATGAGGGGATGGGTGAAAAAGGTCAAGGGAAATATAGCCAATGATATTGTGATAAGTTTGCGCAGTGGCAAACTTAGTGTGGTGATCACATTGTAAGGTACATAAATGGTGAATCATTAAATTGTACACCTGAAACTAGTATAATATGATATACTAACTATATTTAAATATGAAAAGTAAAAATAAATTTAAAAATTTAAATATATGTGCTGTTATTTGTCATTTTTATTTAACTAAGTGCAACCAGTCTAGATACAATTAAACTAGAAAATCCTGAACATAATGATACAATGCTATGCCATCAACTGTGATTCAATTAATAATTGTTGACCAGCTGATTTATAGATATTGTGTCCATGTTATGTACAAGCATTGTTATAGATATTCGAGAGGCTCTCTATGGAGCTATATGAATTGAATTATTAAATCAAACTAAACGAAGTTTATAGATCTTACCTAACACCAAGTTTACTGATGATTTACTAGCATGCCATAGACTAGATGTTCTTTCTTTGGAGAAATCATGGACCAGGGTTTGGCAAAACATGATGGCCCACTGGCCAAATCAAGACTGCTGCCTCTTTTTGTAATTAAAGTTTCACTGGAACACAGCCATGTTCATTTGTTTATGTTCTATCCATGACTGCTTCTGTGCTACAAGGGGAGAGTTAAGAATTTGCCACAGAGACCATATGATCTGCAAAGCCTAAGATGCATATTATCTGTCCCTTTATTATAACAGTTTGTTGACTCCTGCCCTAGACAACCAATATAACCCATAAATGTTCCCTCCAGTCCGCATTAGAACGTGTGCTAGTTGAGAGACTTAAACAATGTGAGACTTAATGTGAGACTTAAACAATGCACACAGAGCTAGTAAACCCCATTGATTTTCCAGCTTATGTAACCATTCCCAGTCATGCTCCACCAATCATAAATGCCAGGTTTCTTTCCAATAGGCAAGCTAGACAAACCAGGCATATCCTGCTATGTCAGATTACATTATTTTAAAAAGTCCTCACTGGTATTTTCCAACCCACTTGCTCTTTTGCCCTGTGACCATTTTACTGCTCTATTAAGAGGTGGAGTCTGTTTTCCCTCCTTTGAATTTGGGTTGCCTGTCCAATACAATGCAGTACAAGTGACATTCTGGAACTTCAGGGTTTAAGTTGGCCTGGGTCTGTTAGAACATTCCTTTTTGCAGCCTACGGGTCATGCTGTGAAAATGAAGGCACATGGAGAGGCCTCGTGTAGGTGGGTGACTTCCCATGAACTCCCAGTCTCATCAACTGGCAGCATGGGTGAGTCAGCTTAGAGCTCCGGGCAGCCATATCTTCAAAACTCTCCAGCTGGAGTACTGACTAAAATCACATGAGAGTTTCCAAGCAAAAATCACCTAGCTGAAAGGTAAAAGATCATAATAAATTATTGTTTTGAGCCACTCAATTTGGGTGTGGTTTCTTGTGCAGCAGTGGAAAACTGGAATAGCTACTGAAAGCATTTCATAGATAAGAGCTCTCTATTAACTTTTTACTTAAAAATACCATTAGTGTTTTTTACCAGGAGGTCTAATTATTAGTATGTATGCCACGGGATTTGACTGAGACATCTCTTTCATTTCCCAGGTGAAGGAAAAAAATAGATTGCAGGCCTGCCGTTAACCCTTTCCTTTCCAAAATTTTCTTATTAATTGGAGGTTTATTTTCAAGAAGGAACATATGAGTTTTTTTTGGTGAACAAAGTCTTTATAGCCAGTGAAGTGGAATAGCTCTTCCTTAAATCTTAACATTTTATCTTTACTTTATTCTGTGCAGAATTCTGTTACAGGGGTTGCATGCATTTCATTTTATAGCTCAGAAAATTGACCTTGTGTTTGAATATAGAAACATCTGTGTCTAGACATATTTTCAGTTACTTGGCAACTGCCCACTGAATATAGTACTCAAAGAAATGTAAGAAGGATGCATGTAATTTAAGCTCTTACCACGTAATTGTTAGTTCAGCATGCTGAGAGAAAAACTCCTTAAAGCCACCTGCCTTGTCACCACAATGCGCAGTAAAAACTGTGAAACAGGTATGCTTTGCCTGATGACATACCAGACAGCAAGCATATTCCAGTGATGCTCACCTTAACAGAGCAGGGCACAGTTAAATGCAGTGAGAGTGACAAAACCCACCACGGTTCTGCAAATTGTAACCTCCCACTGCCCTGATTATAATCGGAGGTAGATTGAGATAGTGTATGAAGACCATTATAAATGAAATACGTGTTTGATTCTCACTCAGTGAAGAGGTTGAGCGTTGTGACAGAGAAAGATGGAGAAATGCAGGGGAATTAGGGGAACAAAAGTCCTAAAGTTAACCAGTTTCGCCCTCTCTTCTGAAGGCTAGTGAGGGTCCTCCAGGCTCCAGGTGGTGAATCCAAGAATTCCTTCTATCCACATTCCCTTTGCTCCTGGAGAGAGATCAGAATAAATAAAAAGTTCTCCATCTTTACAACTATGGTGATATTTTAACATTACTTATAGAGTGCCATGCCTGTCAAATGCTTAATTCAACTCTGTTCATAATACTGGTGCTTACTGCACACAGAATCTGCTCAAGCAACCTCTGGCCCCTCTGAAACTCCTCAGCCATTTTCCCTTGCACCAATTTTCAGCTATCCTAAAGGGCTTCTTTCTCCTCCAGGACTTTGCCTTAAATCCTTCTGTCAGAATATCTCTCCTCTTCCTCTCTCTTCTCCTCCCATCTGGTGAACACCTATGTCTCCAAATTCAGCTCATAGATTACCTCCTATAGAAAGCATTTCCAGACACCCCTCCCAATAACTAGAATGAAGCCTTCTCTCCATGCTTCTATTAGACCCTGTGCACACTTTAACCCTTAGATATGTAAATAAGTGCCATCTCTTTGAGCCCTCCCACCCCTATCTTCCCACCCAAATTGTAAGCCACCTGAAGTTTTGGTCTTAAATGTCTCTGTATTTCCAGTGCCTAGTACAATACTTAACACATAATAGTAGCCTATCAAAAAATGAATGAGTGAATGATTTATAAGACATTTTGGCTTCCATGAAGAAGTATTTTGAAAAGTAAAGACTGCACGTGTGAAGAAGGATATTCAAGGTACTATTAAAAATGTTTCAGCACAATATATAACTATTTCTTTAAAAAAAAAGTTCTGATAATGTGTCATTAGTGTCATTTTTTGTGCTAAGGACAGATATTTTTTTTGCCTCCAAATTGGTCTTATTATTGGCACAATGATAATAATAGAAACAACACTGACCTTGTATCACCCATATTTTAAAGGGCATGTAAATATATTTCAATGAGATTTGGCAAAGATACTGTAAATAGACAAATTATTACTTTATTCTAATTTTTGATAATTTTATCTCTAAACAATTTTATGTATATAAACTCACAAGTTCTTCAAAATACAACCTCGTAAGAGGATCATGAGATTTTTTTGAATTTTTTAAGTACTTTACAAATATTTTTATTCTTCCGAGAGACAAATATTATTAATCCTATTACACATGTAAAGCAATAGAGAAATTATGTGCTGACTACAACAGGAGCAAATTTGTACAAAATCAGAAACAGTTATGCTGCCTAGAATAAAATAGTTTCAAACAATGCTCAATTTTCTCCCCTTTAAATCTGGAAAACAACCATAAAAGTCTATCAGAAATTAATCTATTATACCTTTCATATCGATATTGGTTTAGGGTAAATCTTTTGTCCCTTCTATGATTCTGACTATGATTTATTGTGTGACATGGTAAAGGACACCCTGACTTATAGGGATGAATGGAGAAGAGCCAGCAATAGAAACGGTTGATGGTGGTGGGGCGTGTTGCCTTCTCCAGGGCAAATGCTGGTACAGGGGACCACTGCCAAATGCTCAGGACCCATGATACATTTCATCAAGAGGGAAAATAAAGTCTAAAATTTAACATTGGGTATATCGAGGGCATTTCCATTTTGTCCTGATGCCAAATTCCTCTCAAGTTCATCTTTCATACTTGCTGATAAACTTCTCTCATGCCCCTCTGCCTTTATTGATCATTCCCCTTACCTTGCCTAACATAGAAACCTTAACTTTGCTTCTCTTTGTGTATTTGCTAACAATTGTCAAGTACTCCAAGCAATTTACTAGGTCCAAATCCACCTTAAGAACCACATCACCATGTGCTAGTCACTAGGCTAGCAACTCACAATGCTTAATACATTTGGAATTCAAGTCTTGACCTACATAAGTCTACATGAACCACCCTCTACCAGTTCTAATGCTGTAATCATCTATCGCTTTGTAACAAACCCTTCTAAAACTTCATGGCTTAAGAACAACAATAATTATTTCTTTTGCCAATGAATCTACAATTTGGGCCAGACTTGGCAGAATACTATTATCTCTGCTTCACACAGTGTCAGTCGAGGTGATTCAGCTGCAAACAGAAGGATCTGCTTCCAAGATGGCCCTCTCACATGACTAGCAAGTCAGGGCTGGCTGTTGGCTGGATGCTCATCCAGGGCTCAGAGCAACAGCCTATGAGCCTTTCCATGTATACTCCTCCATGTGATCTGGGCTTCCTTATGGAATGGTGGCTGGGTTCCCAGGGCAAACATCCCGAGAGAAAAGGAGAGGGAGAGGGAGAGGGAGAGCACCACAAAGATGCAGTACCACCTTTTATGACCTACTAGCATACAGTAGAAATGTCACATAGCATAACATATGCTACACACTAATAGTTGAGGATGTCTCAAAGTTCTGCCCAGGTTGATTCCATGTTTTGATTGGGAATTAGCATGGTTCTGAATGAGGAAATGGGGCAGAAAATGGTACAGTTATAGACATTTTTTGCAAATACAATCTACCACATCTACCTTTCCAGATTTGCCCATTCCAACACTTTTCGGTCCCCTCTTCTATCAGGACCACTAATCTCTAGGTCAGTGTTCCTTGACTGGGGATGATTTTGCCCCCAGGGGACATTTAGTGATGCCTGGAAATAATTTTTGTGGTCACAACTGTGGGGTGAGTGTTATTAGCATCTAGTGGGTAGAGGTCAGGAATGCTGCTAAATATTCTATGGTATACTCAACAGTCTCCCACAACAAAAAATTATCTAGCCCATAATGTCAATAGTCTCAAAATTGAAAAAATTTGACCCAGATTAAGTAAGAACCACTTGATTAATTCTATTTCATGCCCAACTATCTTATGCATACTGTGAATTATCTCTAAACACAAATTGGTTGAGAGTAGGCTCTTTGTGACAATGTTCCTACATAGCTGTTGGACATTTCAAAGATGCTGAGATCACAGTATTATTGTTTTAATGTCAAATCTACTCCATTTCAATTACTGTGTTGAATTATGGGTATTTTGTCTCAGTCAAGGAAAGGTGTGAAACAAAGCTCTATAATTAACATAGCATGAATGACTATCCAAACAATGGTTATTTAATATCAGGAGAAAATGAGGCAAAAGTCAACCAGGTGGCATGCAAAGCATGGCATCTTCTCAGTGATTGCTCACTTAACTTCCTGGCACACTCGTGACAAAAGTTCTGGGCCCAAATAGTAAATCACAGAAAACATCTAGCCTCTACTGAGGAGAATTGCTCTGGGCTCACCATCCTCCTTTTGGTTCCAAACTTGTTCACACATTGACTTCTCTCTTCCATTTTCACCCCACTGGAATTTGTTAACCCACTTTCAGGCTGTGTAGGTTGGGACTGATGAGGCAATCCCAGAGATGGTTTCTCTGGCATCTCCGCTACACACATTATGGGCTCTTATCTGAGCCACTGACCCTTCAAACTCATGCAGGTTCCCAGGCCCCCATAGTGTGTTTTCCTATCCAAGAAACAAACCTGACACAAATGGTAGAAGTTTCCAACATGAGAGCTCAAGTGGTCACCTCATTAGTATCCACACAACTACAAAAAATTGCACCATAAATGACCATAATAGAGGGCAACTCAAAGCCATTTACACTAGATTTGGCATGCATGATGATATTATAAAGTAGTTTATATTCTTAATTAAGTTTAGCTGGGACCAATAATTAAATTTCAGGGGTTTTTTTTCCTAGAACAGAAATAGAATGTATGTAAATAGAATTGAGGAGAGAGAAAATATTTTAATAGTACTTACCACAGATAATCCACCAAGTTGCTCATATTGTGCTACAAAGACTTGGTATTGCCTGTAAATAAATAAGTGTTCCAAGAATTTTGCAATCTCTCAAAGTCAGAAACCCTTGAGAGCATGTAGAAAGCTGAGTCATTTAAAGTGAAGCAGTTTTGTATAAGAGTTAAGAGCTGAATTCCAATACCAGGTCTGTCATTTGCTAACTGGTTGACAAGTTTCTGATACTTCTAAGCCAGTTTCCTGAAATAATATTTTTAAAGCCCTCTCATTTTAAAGCCACTAGATTCTAAATAAATTGCAATTTTTAAAAATCTCAAACCTTTTTTTAGTATATTACTTCATTCCCAGGAAAGTAAAAATAAATTCCCCACTGCCTAATAATAATAAGGCCATCAGCAGAAATGGAGTCGTGAGTAGTCAGTAATGAAGAAGGCTGTGATAAATGTCAGTACCCCAGGCTAGGAAAACTGGAGACTGAAGCCCACACAAAGGTGGAAGCTGGACCTCAGACTTTTAAAATGAACCATAAAGGGCTATGCCCTAAGTGAAAGGATGAGTTCAAAAAAAAAAAAAAAAGCCAACAAAGGCAGTTTAGCAGAAACTCAATTTGTCTCCACAAAGGTTCTGGGTGAAAAAAAGAATTAATAGGAATAATAACAGTAACAATCTCCCAACAGTTAAAAAACATCCTTCAATTTGGGTCCGGAATAAGGTTGAAGTGTAAAGCCCTAAAAAAGTAGCTTAATAAGAAAAATAACACATCAAAATAAATCCAAAAATATAGACAATATTCACACATGATCACATACATTCTTTTTATTTTTCTATTTTTTAAATTTATTTATTTTAATTAGTTTTAAGTATACAGTACTTTGGTTAGACATCTATATAGTTTGTAAAATGATCCCCACAAATGCCCCCTCCCTCCACTAACCCTCCACCTAGCCAACATATTCATTCTAACTGCATTCCCTATGCTGTGCTCCACATCCCCATGACCATCCATCAGATACTAATTTGTACTTTTTTAACCCTTCATCCCATTCTCCCAGCCCCCCAAACCCCTCTCTCCTCTGTCCATCACCAAATTGTTCACTATATTTGTGAGTCTGTTTTTGATTAGTTTCTTCCTTTTGTTCCTTAGATACTGCATATAAGTGAAATCATATGGTATTTATCTTTCTCTGTCTGACTTATTTCATTTAGCTCTAGGTCCATCCATGTTGTTGTGAATGGTAGGATTTCATTTTTTTTAATGGTTGAGTAATAGTCCATTATATATGTGAAACATAACTTCTTTATTCAATCTTCTGTTTAT
>NW_006443225.1:2225139-2236847 GCF_000325575.1 Pteropus alecto | reverse complement strand
TTTTCCCATATTATTTCTTCAAACAGCTGTTCAACATCTTTGATTTTCTTCTGTTACACCGATGAGGCAGATATTTGGAGCCTTACTAGTGTCCCATATTCTCCTTAAATTATTTTTATAGTCTTGACATTTTATTTCCTGCCATTCTGATTGAGTGTCCTTGGTTTTCCTGTCCTCTAGATAGGACATTGATCCTTTTCTTTATTCACTTTGTTTATTCCTCTGTTTATTCCATTTAATATACTTCTCATGTCAGATAATGTGTTCTTCATTTCAGACTGGTTCCCTTTTATAATTTCCATTTCCATTTTTATGTTTTTTATCTCTTTGTTGAAGTTCTCACTGAATTCACCTACACTTCCTATAAGTTCACTAGGCATCTTTATAACTAGTGTTTTGAACTCTGCATCTGTTAGATTACTTGACTCCATTCTATCTGGATCTCTGTTCTGCTTCTTTGTCTTCCCATTTTGGCTGCCTATCCGTGTCCGTTTCTATATACTAAGCAAAGCTCCTAAATCTCCTAGTCTTATCAGTGTGGATTTGTGAAGTAACTGTCCAGTGGCACAGTCCTGAGAGGGGTTCAGCTGTAGGCCAAATTTAGCCCAAGCCTGTGCCCCTCCGGGGCCACCTGTTAAGATTCAGCAAGCAATCCACAGATGGTGTGTTTATAGTTGCCTCAAAAGGCCATACTAGAAACTGAGGCCAGCTGCCACCAATGTGAGTCTAGGAGCTGCTCAGCAAGGAGCACCTGACTCACCAAGGATACACCTGGATGTGGCTTGGGTGGGGGCTGTGAGTTGGGGGAGGCGGGGTTTCAGAGAATCCTCTGGGCGGAGTGACCTCTGTTATCCAGTTTGATGATGTCACAGCTATGGCTATACTGTGTCCATGCACTGGGATGGGGAAGAGTTCAACAGAGGAACAATGGATACCGCCGGCACTTCTGTACTTTGTGAGTCTTGCTTTGGCCTTCACTCCAGCAATGTCTCCCTATAAGTTCTTGGTGCCCCCTGCATGCAGCCCAACTGACACTGGTGCTCAGAGCGAGCAGATCTGTCACCGCAAAAATCCGTTCACGGACGCGACCCCTTTAGGAGGCATCTGTCGCAGCAGCTGCTGCGTCTCTGTCTCACTCAGCTGCCTGGGACCGGGCAGCCCTGCATCCTCGCCCTGTCCTACCTTCTGCTGTTGCAGGATGATTTCTTGGATTTCTCCCTAGTTCATCTAGATCCCAGGTGATTTTTCCTTGCTGCTGCTCCTTGTTTCTGTCACAACTTTGATTTGGTCGCCAGAGGGATGAACAGAGCCTCTGTCATCGACGCTACTTTTTTTTGCCCCTGATACTTACATTCTTAATGACTAAGGGCAGTTAGAAGAAGTTCCTTTAAAGCTAGAACACATTCTGGTGTTAAACCATCGATAAAGAAAATTCTTAATGTGCTATTTTGCCATCTATGTGACTTTAGGCAAGTTTAAAAAACTTCTCTATACTTTAGTTTCATCAACTGTAAATTGGAACAATGATACCATCTCCTTCATGGATTATTGTGAGGATTAAATAAATTAACATATCTAAAACACTTAGACCCTATGTAGCAAATAGTATATGTGTTCACTATAAATGTTAAAATGACTGCCTCTATTTCATATTGTATTAGGGACCTAGACAGCATCTTAGGACAAGAAATGGTATGCTGTTATTCACATACGAAGGGGCTGCCTTCACAGATACATACTTACATACACAGAGAGATACACACAGGAATATATTGTATTTATTGTTAATCACCTCGAAATAAAATTAAAGTAACTCAGTTGATTTTCTTCTTTTATCTTTCTACCACGAATCTGAAATAGCATCTTGGTTTATTTTCTTCCTACTGGGGCTACATAGAAAGGCATAGTTACGTAAATGTGCTTTGTATAATTTTAAAATCTAAGACTGATGTTTGCTTTTCAACACCCTTAACCACAACGTAACACAGTCTCATCAGATTAGACTACTTAACTTCTCAAGTTTCTTTTCACACCATAAATTAGCTTATTCATAAAACTATGAGACTACTAATATATTCCTAGAACCATGTCCCAAGAAATATTAAAGATCACACTTTTCAGAATTTAAAAATGAAATAAAAGAGGACCATTTACGGACAAATAATGATAGTGTCTCATGAACTAAGGTGTGTGATTAATCCACCATTGTACTATAAAAAAATAGACCATTTTAATGAGGCCATAGAAATAAGCTAAAACTACAGAAATAATAAGAAAAATATATAATAGTTTATTTTAATCAAAATTACACTGATAAAGGGTATCTAACAAGCTGCCAGGTAAATACTTCTGCTGTATATTTAAATTATTAAAAGAGAAAAATGATTTGGGGCTAAAGTTATTTATGGTAGTTTCTTTATCAATCAAACTATAATTTAATGCCTGTTCCTATATTCATTTTAAATATTTTTCAATCAGTAGTTTAAACTCGATAAGAATACACTAAAAATTTTACAGGGTAGGTAATCTTAAAATAGAAAGATTATTTCAGATGATTAAAAGATGAAAAGTGGCAACATTTACGATTTACTGCTTCTTGTATTTTAGGCTGGTGATTTATTTGCATTTCTGCAAAAATAAAAGTGAAGTGCAGTTAATAATAGATCTGTCTGATGACATTATAAGTGGAAGAAAAAGAAGTGTGAGTTTAACTCTTTAACTGTAGCAAATCCTTAAGTTGATCTTTTAACTTACAGTAGGGCATATAACTTTGCCAAGACATATCTTTACACATGTATTTATTTTCACTGTGAGAAATAACTATAAATCTAACACAAAAGGTAAACTATCAAAGGGAACATTCCAGGGGCAACTGGGGATTGTTCCATGATGTCCAGTTTATCAAAATAATCTTGTACTTTCTTGTACTGAAGTTTTTATTAATCCTCACCTTGAAGATAAAGTTCAATTTCTGGATGAATTATGCCCTGAGACATAAAGGAATGTCACCTAAAGAAATGAAAGATGAAAAAGAGAAGAAAAAAAGAGGGAAAATTAATTTTTGTTTCTCTCCATTTTACAATAAGCTTGCTTCTGCAAAAAAGCTTTAGGGCAAACACATTCCAATCTACTATGTACTCATCATTTAGGTAAGAATGAGATCATAACTGTAGCTTGAAGAATAAAATACATAAATTGCTAAACCTGCTAAGCATCTAATTCCCAGGTTTATCAGTCCTCAGCCACTAACACTAGTAATTGTAACTGGGCCTTCAGCAAAGCACACCCCAAACCAAGTTGTAACAAAGGCAAAAGCAGGTCTAAGAATTTGAACCTAATACCTGGTCCAGGGTAGAAAGTGTAGCCTGACCAGTGGCTTGAAAGAAATTTGGCACAGAAAAATAAGTTCCACCATTTTTAATACAATCTTCTATCTTTAATGTATCCTCTGTCTTATTTTGACATAGCTTCCTTTAATATCTTTTCCTCAGTGTCTCCCAAAAGAATCAATCATGTTATCCCAAAATTTGGTGAAAATATTACCACTTTGGAAAATGTGCTTAGGGTGGGTAATAGTTTATCCTGGCAACTTCCTTCTAAACCAGCCACATTTCTGTGTTAGAAGCTCCTTGTTGCAGAAAAAGCCAAGGCTCAGAAAACCAAGTTTAGCACTTACTGGCTTTGTGACATTACCCTCTTGAAGTTTAGTTTCCTTGACTAAATTACCTGCCTCACAGAGCTGTTGTGAAGCTGAAATAAATAGTTATGTAAAAATATTTTATGTACTATTAAGTGGTACATAAATGTTACTATTATACCACAATAACTACAATTAGTGTTATTCAAATTATCCCACATACTTCCATTCATTCCATCTATCTATTTATTAAATAAACATTTAGAAAGTGCCTTCTGTATGCTGGGCACTTTGCTAAATGCTGGGGATATAAGAACAAGAGAGAAAGAAACCTGAGCTGAAGAAGCTGACAGCAAAAAGGAAGAAAATAGATGTGTAAAGGTACAAATGTACAATGTGTTTTAAAGACTTGTAAGAAACACTTACAGATGTTATAGAAGAAAAAGAGACTGACCAACTCTGAATGGCAAGAATGAAGAAGTACGAAGGAATGGAGAAGAAACAAATGCCAACAAAGAGATGATTCTTGAGCTGAAGGTTGGAAAGTAGATGTTTGACAGGCAAACAAGAAGTCAGGAAGGGCACCACAGGGAGAGAAAATAGCATTTGGCAAAGGCACAGAAATGGGATTCAACATGGCTAAAGCACAGGAGGCTGCTAGAAAAGACACAGGAGGCAG
This sequence comes from Pteropus alecto, assembly GCF_000325575.1. NCBI lineage: Eukaryota > Metazoa > Chordata > Mammalia > Chiroptera > Pteropodidae > Pteropus > Pteropus alecto. The sequence continues at coordinate 2,232,531 of NW_006443225.1, read as the reverse complement.
ATAGTAGGTCTGTGTGGTGGTCACTAAAGGGGAAAGTCTCAGCTGGATCTGAGAATGTCGAAGAATTCAGAGACTGAGTCATAGGACTTCCTCCACCACATCGGCCACGGGGTCACTAGATGATGCTAAGGGGTGGGCTGTAAAAGGGACCTGTAAGCTCAGACAGTTCTACTCAGCTATCAGATCAGGACCACTCACTTCTCCATTTTTCAAAAGCTATGAGAGATCTCATTTCCTTCTGAGCACTTCAACTCACAGTGTTTTTTCTCTTCCTCCTCTGGAATCTAATAACACATGGACTTTCTTTTATGCATTTATTTAGCCCCGAATTATGCACACTTGCTTTGTTTTGGTTTATGTATTCCATCTTTGAAGCTCGATTTTATCTCCATTATTTCCTTCATATTCCAGAACAAAGGAGGTCAGCCTTATGTTTCAGAACATAGGCTCTGGATTTGATGTGGAGTTAAACTGCCTGGCTTGACCACTGGTTAATGTCCAATGCTCTTAATCTCTCTAAGCCTCGATGTTCTCATTCGTAAATTATAGATAATAACAGTACCTATATGATAGGGACATGGGATTAAATATATAAATTTATCATGTTATGTGATAAATGGTCAATACTAGTTACTAATTATTATCTCATTGCAAAACACAGTACCTTGTACATAGCTGATGTTGTAACAAATATATTTTGAGTGATTGCTGTCCCTCACCCTGCTTTTCAGCTTTGTTGTAAAGAGGTAGGTCTTGGACAGTAAAATTTGTATCAAAGGACCTTCTTCTCATCTCAGTTGAGTAGAGCAGAAATGGACACCTGACACAAGCTTAGTCAATCAGATGGTCTCTCTTAATACTTTGACCTGAGAGATATAAAAACTCTGGTCACATGGCACTCCACATGGAGTTTTCAGAGTTGGTAAGGCCAGTTGGCACTTTGGAAATCAAAGCTAGCTACAAGATAAAAATATCGGAGAGAGAAGAGCCTTCCAGAAGAAGCCAGACTACAGAGAGAAAAATTTACATTATCAATGAAGAGACACCTTGAAAATCTAAAGAGTTACTGGCTCTCTGATGACTTTCTAGTTTACAATGTCTAGCTTTATTTCTTAAAACTGGGTTCTGTGAGAGTCCCCTTCAAAGTTGCCTTTCCTGAAATTAGCTTTAGTAAATTTCTCATCCTTACAGCCAAACAAGGGTTTATTGAATAACCAATTGAAATTAAAAAAATAAATAAATAAAAAATAAAATGAACTTTTGTTTAGTCCATTTATGGAAAGTCTTTTTTATGATTTCTCTTTGTTCAGAAAATATTGAACTAAAACAGTGCTATGACCTACAGACACTTTGAGTACTGGGCACCTCTTGAAAATAATTTTCTCTAGATTGTTCTAGGTTCAGATTTCTTAAACACTTAAAATCATTAAGACTATTAACTCATAATTTCTATGGAATTTTTAAAATATAGTTGAATAGTGCCATCAGATCTTTACTCATGAAACATTTCTAATGAATAGAACAGGATAGATTTTAGTTGCTCTAGATGAGAGTTATCTGCAGCACATACATATTTTCTTCTGTATATATGCCTCTATCTACTTGCACACCTATCCTTTAATTTCTAACCCCGAATGTTCTGTGAATAAAGAAAAACAAAAAAACAAACCAAACCAAAACAAACAAACAAACAAACAAACAAAAAAACTGAGAGAACTAGCCAGAACTAGTGTAGAGGTTTGTAAACCATGTTTCTGCTTACGACATGAGAATTCCCCCAAAGCCAGTGAGCAGATGGCCATGTTGGAGCAGTGTGGCTTCAGAGGAGCATGGCCATATTAAAGGAGTGGAATGAAAAGCGGGCAGGAGGAGCTTGCTTGCCCAAGAACATCAGAAAAAGCATTCTTAAACACCCCCAGATCACCCCAGATTTTCTAGATTAACTAGGAAACACAAATACGAAAACAAAAAAAAATTTTTTTCTACTCTTTTAAGATTAAAGTCAACGACCATGGAATGTATTTGAATAACCTCACCCTAAAATATGTGGGTTGTTTTTGATGGGAAAGGAGCATAAAAAGGTGACATAGGTTAGATTTTGTCTGAGATACATTTTAGATATGGCAACTACTCGTTCACACTGAAAATAGCAGAAGAAATACTAAATGCGTGTAAGAAGGTTCTATGTCTCCACCCCCATTCCAAAAAAATAAGCAAGACTCAACTCTGCACCTCATTCTGTCAGTTTTCCACCATCACTACTTGTCACTTTTATACCAAGGAATGGCTCAAACTGACAAAGAAGAGAACAGAAATCTGCAGTAGCACAAATACATGCTCAGAATAGTAAGAAATGATTAATAGTGGCCTCTTTCAGGAAAAAAAAAAATCAGCAAATTGCTCACTGTCTCATGATAATTTTTATTATTCTCTTCTCCCTATAAAAATAGTATTTTACATTTTGATATTTGATCAAAATTTCAACATCTTTTTTATCTATATTATTTATCACTTCCCCCTATTTCCCAGAAAGGGAAAGTAAAACCATTTGTACATAGGCTAAATTATTTTAAGAATAAATAAATACATATACAACTTTTAATGACACATCTGAGAATGTTATAGAGGGAACTCATGTAATGATTAGGTGACCTCTAAAGTTTTTTCTATCTTGTGATTCCATTGTGTTTTTTATTAGTCCCTCCCCCTCCCTGCCACTTCTTCTTTCCTTCTTTCCTTCCTTTCTTCCTTCCTCCCTTCCTCCCTTCCTCCCTTTAAATATTAGCCAAGCCCCTACTTGGTGAAGGAACCATGTTGGACAACAAAATAAAATAAAGTAAAATGTATAAAACCTTAACCTTAAGAAGCTTATCATCTAGTACATGAGATAAACAAGTTCACAAACAATGAAAGTGGTTGACATCATGTAGTAAATATTACACAGAGGTCTAAGTAAAGCACTGGAGAATTTTAAGAGAGTAAAGATGAGCTCGCTTCTGGTTAGGTAATCAGAGACAGCTTCATGGCATGGATAGCATGTTACTCAGGGCCTTGAAAAACCAAAACAGACTCATATATACAGAGAATGAACTGATAGTTGCAAATGGGAGCAGATTGGAAGGCTGGGTGAAAAAAATGAAGAATAAGGATTTCAATTAGCAGGAAAAGAATAAAATGAGCTAAGTATGACATGTGAGGTAAGAGAGTGCTAATGGCCCTGGGGAATGACTAGTGAAGGGAGTAAAACATACTTTATCGGGGAGAATTGGAAGAGAAGTCTAGGAAAAATAATAGAGAGGCAGAAGGGGTAAATGCATTGAAACCTGGCCCCACAAACTAACACGTTCATGTAGAGCTGGCCCAGGTGTAACAGTTCCTCTGTCAGCTGCAGTTATGCAAAGGAAGGGTGCTGTTTAAACAGGGCTGTTCCTGACCCTTTCCATAAATGACATATTAAATCCTGCTCTGTATATGACTTAGTTTATGATTTATTCAGAAATTCACCAATTTAGCACATACTTCCTGAGCACCTATCACGTTCTGTTATAGGTTTGTCCTGTGGACACTGAAGGTCTTTGATGACGACTGTCTAAGGGCATGGGCCTTCGTGTGTGATCTTCTTGGAATAACCACCAGAGCTGACATGAATCAGGTGAGGAAAATGCTTTGTGAACAGTAATGATGGAATGGGGAGAGGCGGTTATCAGCCTTGCTTCTGTTTAAGAATATCTTACATAATAAGATTCAGCCCTATTGGTGCTTGAAGTCTCAGAGATGGAACCATTGAAAATGCATCCCTCCCTGCCACACAGCAAAGGCAGAGAAGTCCCCGTTGTGATTGATCAACCAGTCACTTCAGTTCTTCAAGACTAGCCTGAGGCATATAAACCATGTTTTGCTTAAAAACCTATACCACTGGGACATTAGACATTTTAAAAACTCTTGTGCTAATTCTAATAATCACTCTTTAATATTGTATTAATACTTAAAAATATGTGTTAAGTGATAATTTTGTTTATATGTGTTTTAGTGAGATTAAGACATATTTAAACATTTTAGATTTCGTGTTCTTATTCCAAAAGCTTCATTTAATGTGATTTCCCTTAGGTCTTATGGTATCTTGATTAACATATGCCCTTTGATTCAGTTGAATGTACAATTAATTTTACCATATTCTATTTCAGGAAACCTGGTGGGGATTAAAAGTAAAAATATAAAACATCAACCTGACCTTGAAGAAAGTCTTCTAAGAGCTGGGAGACGTCGCATAGACATAAACATGGAAATATAATTGAATATAGTAAGTGCTGAGTTAATGTTATGTGCTGTGGTAAAGGACTATAGGGAAGTAGCAGGTAGTCCAAACCGAGGCTTCAGGAAAGACTCCCTGGCAGAGGTAGGACATCTTTTGTTAATTTACCAGGAAATACACCTGTGAGAGCAACTAGACTGCAATCTCCAGAGGAGGATTAGGAGTTGGACAGACTCAGATTAGATAGAACCAGCTAAGATCCGCATTGAAAGCAGAGAAGAACCGGGTCCGCCAACCTCCTGGTCTGGCGTGGATCCAACGTGTGGCCAAGGTTGGCATCAGCTGCAATGATTTCTGCAGAGTGCAATCCCGAATGTGTAAGGAAGGCCTTCTTACCCTCCTCTGTTCAAATGTTCGCCTCATGTGCCTGCAGGGCTCACAATTATTCTAATGGAGCAACAGATCCTCTTTTTAACAATTAGTAAGATGGCATTGAAGAATATAAAAAGGTGAGTGTGGACCTAGCGTGCAGGTGACATTCTACCTAAAAAAAGTATCCACGATTTGCTGATAGTCTATTCTATCCATAGTGGAGACATTTTAGGTCTTCTTTTCTTCCATTTTTACGCAAAGGAGATTCTTTCTTAAAAAAAAAAAAAATGCAAAGAATTCTGAATAGAAAGGAGGCTGGAACACTTTGCAAGTGTTAGCTGCAATATCGACTCTAAGGAACACAATGCAGCACTTCGTCCTCACTCCCTGGGGTAACGTGCCTCAGGGTCTTTCCGCTTATCTGACCATGATTTGGTTTTGAGGAGACAAAGGTGTTCATGCTGCTCTGCTTGACAAATCAAGTTAGTTTTCCAAAATATCATTTATTTGCATTTAACTTTTCAATTCCTATATCCATACGTCTCTTTCTATTTAGAATTTCTCTAACTAGGCCTTTATTTCAAATGGATTGCTCCCACCAGTGCATGTCAATGTCAATTCCCAAACCAGTCAAGAGTAATGGAAGGTAACATCAAGAGAGGTTCCTTGTCTTCAAGATGAAGAATTTTGCTATAACCTCTGAGAATCTGAACCCTCCCGGGTCAAGTGCATTAGCAAATATATTCATAAATAAAATTGTTTCTATTAAAAAATAGATACTAACTTCTTTTTAACGATTTTATTATTAAAGGTCTACACACACAATACTACAAGTTTGGTGACATATGGAAAAGTCTAGAGATCGCTAATGTTAATAAAACTTGCAATGAATAACACACTGTGGAATCCACTCAAATACATTGCTCAATTAAACAGTGTTCCCTCAAAATTCACATCCACTCAGAACCTCGGAGTATGACCTTATTTGGAAACAGGCTCTTTGCAGATGTAATTAATTAAGATGAGGTTATATTGGAGCAGGGTGAGCTCTGGTCTAACGGCTAGTGTCCTCGTAAGAAGAGGACAAGTAACACAGTAATACATACATAAGGAAAAACAGATAACAGGCAGAGATTGAAGACATGCATCTGTATACCAAAGAACACCAAGACTGTGGGCGGCCACCCAACCACCAGATGCACAAGAAGAAGCATGGTAAGGGAAGATGGCTCCCCAGAGACTTCAGATGGAGCATGGCCTTGCTGGTACTTGGATTGCAGGATTCTGGCTTCCAGAACTGTAAGAGAATACATTTCTGTTGTTTTAAGCCACCAAGTCTGCGGTAATTTGTTATAGCAGTCGTAGAAAACTAACGCAAATAGTAAATAAGAAAAGTTACTTTTCAATTCACAGTTAGTTGAATGTTTGCCTGATTTAAATACAAATCGTGCTTGCTCCAAACCTCAAACAGCCAAACCTTACACATAAATGACAGAAACTCAGTGGCGTATACTCTATATTAAATGTACAAAAGGCAGAAAAATAAAATCTTCAGTTATAGAATAAAATGAAACCATAAGGATGTGGGTGTTCGATTGAAGAGAGGAAAAAAAGAAAAGGAGATGTGAATCCTCTCAGGAAGCATCTGTGATGCACAAAAGCATTTGCTTTCCATAGCTTCGCTTTGTATTTCAGCTAAGCATTTCTTCGCCTTTCAACTTAGAAAAGAGACACTCGGTGGTCTTTCTCTCTGCTTTAATTCAGCTGTACTCTAAATTGTCCCCTGAGGAAGCATCAAGGAGCATGACTGAGATTTTTCCTTCCTTTTCCCCTCTGTGATGTATAAACCTGAGCACTTCTGCTGCCTGCACCCCAGAACTCATTACACATAATGAGCATGTCCAGCACCCATCTTGGCCTGGTCCCCAACCAGGTCTGATAACAGTCCGGAAAGAGGTCCACCAGCCCTGCAATTAGCTTCGGGCAAACTTTCCTTTAGAGTGGCCTTCTGGACTGGCACCTGCCTTAGACAGTAAATTGTCCTTGACCTTTCACATTGCACAGAGAAGGCTCTGATAGCAACTACGAGTGGCTTCAGAGTAAACTTTTTATGTAAGAGAAAAGAACCCACTGAGTTCTATTCCTGGTGCCACTACTCTTAATGTTTCTTTAAGAAGTAAAAGAGCAGGATCTGCCTCATCTCTTCGTATCTACAGATAGGAAGGAAGGATTTTTGCAACTCACTTTCTTCATCAGAATATCGCGTGAATGAGCATTGGCTACCATTTCTTCAGGACCTACTGTTATGCTCAGTGCACCTCTGTTATATAACTTTTGGTTGCTTCTTTTATAATTAAAATTTTTTAGTTATAACCCATTGAAACTAAATTAAGCTATCACTTATGTCTCTTCCTTTCCGAAAAGCCATGTTGGCACAGTATAGACATGAACTGAGGTGGTGCAGGAGGTGATGGGTGGAGGTAATGGGGGTAATGGTGGTGGGGGCATGTATGTATATGGAGGCATGAACAATGAGATGAATAAATCTAAATTATCCCCAGGAGATTTCACATTTAAAAGAAATCAACTGAGTTAATGTGACAAAGTATATCAGAACTTCAGAACCTAAGAAGAAAAAGCTAGATGAATCACTCTATCACTCTTTCAATGTGGGGAGTAAAATGCAGCTGATCGGTAGTCCCTGAGATGCCTGTGTGCTGTGGGTGGGAGGGCTGAGAAGGAATGCCCAATCTCTTCACCACAGCCTG
>NW_006443225.1:2197235-2225086 GCF_000325575.1 Pteropus alecto | reverse complement strand
TTCTTTGTTAAGTTCTGAGTATGCTTTGGAAGAAGAGAGAAATTATTTCCAGTTGGGCCAGTTATAGTTCATGCTAGTGGCAGAATTTAAATGGGACTTAAAGGACAGACAGGATTATGACAGAGTAAGAAAGGGCCTTCCTGAGTGGAGAGTGGTGTTCTCCAAGATACAGGAGCAAACAGGACAGAATTGTTCAGGTAATGATAGGTGGTCTAATTTCATTAAGATCTTAGAAAAGAACAATTACAAAAACAAATTGGAGGGAAAAATGGAGTCAGATGGTATAAAGACTGAACAGAAGGATCACGAAGTTTTGTTTTTTGTAGGCAATGAAGATTAATGAAGATTTTTGAATGACAGCAGGGGTAATGTAATTAAAATACTGTTTTAGAAACAATATATTTCCCACATTTTTTCTTGAAAAATTTTAGGGCAAAACTATAAAATACTAAAAATAAAATTTAAAATAGAGCAAAAAATTAAGAAGAAAAAATGAGCTAAAGTCAGAGTGATGCTAGAAAGTATCACGCAGAGTATGATTAGCTTGGAAGTGGTGAGCAGGTAGGCTGGGAAAGTAAGAATCAAGACAATTAGAAGACTATTGCTATAATCAAGGTTTAGCAAAACAAGAACATTGATTAGGGTGGAGGAAGTAATAACAGAAAAGAAGGGATGAATTGAACAGGCATCTGAAAAAGGAATTGACTGAATGTAAGGACTAGAAAAGCCAAAAAGAGGAATAGCCTATTGTGGTTCTCATTGCTCCTTTTTAGCTACGGTCATCTTCAATCATCTCTGGTGTCTGTGGTTTTTAGTCGCATATGTTTAGTATTTTTAGTTGAACTGACTCATTTTTTGCTCCGCTTTTTTTAGTAATGGAAGTTGCAATTATTTTGGCATCTCCAAATCTGTACCCTTGAATTTTCCAATGCTCCCATTTTTGCCTATATTTTTTTCCTTCATTTTCTGTTGATTATTTATTTGGGAAAAAAGGCTATAAGGCAGTCCTAAATATTGAAGATTCAAAATTTCAGAAAATAGCCCAAGATTTCTCACTCCATGTCCACATGTTTTCATGTAGAAACCTGTTTTTATTCAATCACATTCATGGTTCTTCCCCATGACTGAGAGACCAAGTGACAATAAACATCAGCGTCTAGCTAGCAGGCCAGGAATTTTCTTGAGAGACTTAGCAAGAATCTAGAAAGCAAGGCGCAAGCCCACTGGCAGTAGAGCAAAGTCAGAAATGGAGAGAGTTGCTTTCTAGACTTATTCTTATGGTGCTCAGGGGAAAATTTAAGTTATCTAGATATAATATTTGTCTTTTGTATGTTCTGTTCTGAGAAGTCTCTCTAAAATGCTCCTTGCTTAATTTCTATATGAAATTGTTATATCACTACAATTTTATTAATGTAAAGAAACCAATATTTAAACAAATATTCTCATGATGTATATAATAATTTCCAGTATTAATTTTTTGGTCCTTTTGTAACATATAGCACATTTAAATAATATGAAATTACAAGATAAATTTTTCTTACAATGCTTAGCAATAGATTATTTACTTAAACAATCAATGAGTGATGCATGATGTGGAATACTGAGTAAATGACAAAAATCCATGCACCTAAAACACAAACACACACAGTATTATCTACACTGTGACACACTCTTTTGAAGTACCATGGAGACCAGCACTACCTTTCACAGGTGAAGATTGACTTAGATGTAGTACCAGGCTGACAATGACCTTTTCACAATACCAGCACTGTGATTTGTCACTGGCCTCACGATGCAACAGCACCTTCTGCAGTTTTCCAAGCGACACTGCTTCTATTTGAAATGTACCATTCTGGTGCAAGAGACAGAAAAACTCCACAGAAATAATCTGAATCTAGCAAAGACAAATGCAGGTAATAACAATAGTCCAAGGACCACCATGAGTGGCACAATACTTTAAAAGAGATAATGTTGCTACAGTTAGCATCAAAAGGGTAATAAGGAAAGAAAAATAAGCAAATTACTTCTTTACCTATTAAAAATATATTTCTGGCTGTGCTTTTTTTCTCTCTTACAGCTTTAGTTTCTCCATGTGTAGTAGTATGGAGTGTAACAAATGAATAAACCCTACTACAAAGAATTCCCGTTTTGTGACTTTCCTTTTGCTTAGATTTCTGCTCCTGTGACATGCAGAGTATTGGTGGTCAGGTTGACAACCATGTGGCCTAATGTGCAGCTCGTTTAGCTTCCATAAATGCCCATATACTTTGAGGCCTGTAATACCAAATTTTCTCCTTCTTTCTCTCCTTCCTTCCAACCTGTTTTCCTTCCTTCCTTTCTTCTCTTTCTCTCCCCTCCCTCCATTTCCCCCTTCCTTTTTTTCCTTCTTCAATAAACTCTCTCCTCTCCTATATTTTCCTCTGTAAATAATATAGAGAACATTCTTGGAATGAATGAAAGAGCATTCTGGAATCTTCATTTCTAAATAGAGTCGCTTTGTTGTCAAAAACTCACTGATACTTCCAGAGTGATGTTGGTTACTTTACCTATATTTATTCCAGCCATACTGGTTGGAATAAAAAGAATTCCTTCACACTTTAGTTCCTCATAGATTGTTGTTGAGAATAACTGCCCTAAAGTTACCTGAGAAAAAGATTATGAATTTATTTGTCCGAGACATTCCTAGAAATGACAGTTGACCATTAGCCACTGTTACCCTCTTTTGTGGTAATAATACAAATTCAGTATTGCTGATATTTCCTGTATGGGATAGACTGTTGTAACAGCTGCCTAAATTGTTACCAGGGTAAATTTCAGTTTGGTGTTTCAAGATACACCAACTGGTGTAAACTGTTCCACGTTGTTGATGAAAATCTCTTGTTTAGGCTGAACCCAAACCATTACTTGTATAATGATGATATTTCTGTCAATCAAATTGTGATCGTGCATGTTCTCAGATGTGTCTTTACAAGGGACATTTCATGATACACATCACCTAATGTAGTAGACACAGTTAATGTCCACCCCCTGTCATCTAGCTCCATTTCTGGGTTCATCTGCTGCTTTAGTAGATGGTTTAGGCATGGTGACAACTTCCTTTCTCAGTTCCTTATGTCTCACTGCTTCTTTGCCTGAGGGCTTCCCCTTGTGGGACAATTTTGAGGGTGTTCACAGGGTTTCTCTGAAGGTTCCTAGCAAAAAGTAGTTCCAGTAGTAACCAGCTTGTTAATGTCCCTATATTGGCTTTTCTCCCTCTCTAGCCTCACTTTCCCCACTGCTTCACTTCAAATGTCCTGACTGGATCACATCCCAGATAAATTACCTGTACCTCAGTCTTTGTCTTGCGGTCTGCTTTAGAGCAAATCCAAACTACGATACCTCAAGATCTAGAGAGATTGTGTAATTCAGCTTTCTTAAAGAAACTTTAATTTAGAAGATAGAATTAAACTAGGCCTATGATGTATGTTGTTTGCCTTCCAATTACACCCCTGGACAGTTTGCAGGGAAACTGGCAACAACCAGATCAATCAGTGAGTAATGAAATGAGCTGTGGCTGGTGTGAAATCATTCTAGTAATAAATGAAAAGATTGTTGCCATAGGTTTTCAAGTGCAAAACTTTTAAAATCATTCAGCATTTCCTTTACATTCTATGCATTGAAGAAAATAACAAAATGTTAAATCTAAAATGAACCAGGGAAGAAAAGCACTTTCCTATCTCTGATTTTAAATTTTAAAAAATGCCACTAAACCTACATTTATACTCTTATTTATACACTGGTGGCAATTATACTCTTACCTAATTTGAATTTCAACATATAATGTCCCCTCCCCCCTCTCTGGTAAATGCTACAATGAAGAACTGCAGACAATTAATCATAAAGATGAGTTGTGAAATCATAGCATGTAACTTCACTTCAATGCTGCATGCTGACAACAAACTAGCAGGAGGCCAGAAGAGATGGGGCCTTTATTTTTTATCACAAAGTGGTAGGGTGAAAGAGTCTGAGACCAATGGAAAACTAGAGGGATTCCTCAGTGCATAACTTCTGGTCACTTGGTGTAATATTAATAATAATATCATGGTATCTTTGTCTCTGCTCAAATAATTCATTCATGACTTGAAAAAATTAGGCTTAATTATGTTTTTATCCCTCATCTAAAGCAAATCTAGCTCCCCTAATCATTCTGATGAAAGCTTCAGTGTAATCTTCAGTAACAAATAAAAGCCTTAGGTGAGCTTTAAGATCTGGTATTTCAAAATATTTCATGAGCTACAAATACAAAAAGTTTGGGAAACAGCACTCTCAAACTGGTTTGGGAGCCTTTTTAAAAATATATATATATACCCTTGTGTTACCCAATCTATACTCTTAATTCTAGACCCTCCCCCGCAATAGTACTTTCTTTCTAAATACAACAAAATAACATTAAAATCTAATTGGATTGATTACATATGTCACCACAACTCCTCAGACATCTAACATATAGAAGGATTCATACTTACATATAAAGGACAAAAGGGAATAGTAAAGGACTTTAATGTGTGAAAATAATATAGTTAGCTCCATTCAAGATGTTTTAAAGAAAGGCCGTTGTGTTAGTATAGTGAATTATACTACACTGGCCTTTCTCTGAGCCAACCTTTTAGAACTCTGCTTTGTACCTGTCAGTCTCCAAAGAGCATGTTCATATGTATTTTTCCCTGATACTATTTTGGCTCATTTTTTTTTTCTTTTTCTCACATGATCACTAATTTTTAGTGTCTTTTTCTTCATTCTGTCATTCATTGCTAGTATAGTGTGTCCCATGTTTCTTTCAAGAACAACTTTTAAAACAAATCACATTAGGAAGTTGGGTCAGGAAACTTTGTTAAAAGATGTTCTATAATGAAAACGTAAAGGGTGTCAAGCACCTTTCAATTTCAATCATACATAGCCACTTTCAGAGAAATGGCTAAGAACGTGGGAAAATTATTTGTGCAGACTCACTTGTCCTCTTTGAAATCTTACCGGCATGCTGGATTTGCACAGGAGTCTAAGACCAAAGTCTCTGCTCTCTCCGTAGAGAGACAGGGAAACCTCAGACTCCATTTCTGCTTGCTTCGATTGCCCAGTGTGGACATCAGTCTGGTATCTCACCACTGGCAAAGCAGAGGGGAGAGAGATGAGAGGAAATCTATTACATGGGAATTTGTACAAACAGAACCCAGATCTGTGGGTCTACACATGCGAATTCCTTTAATCTGGATTTTCTGTAACTATTGAGAGATTTTTGATCCGTAAATTATTAATTTTAACTATGAACAGGCATTTAACACCATGAACAAATACCCAGAGGGCTTATAGCTTTTTCAGAAAGAGAAATAAAAAAAAAATGTTAGAGGCTGTTCTATGTATGACATAGGAAAAGATTTCATGCTTAGTATTTTTAGCAGCAAAGGTGGTGATGTTACTGTACATGATGCTTAAAGTTTGAATTGATGTCAGGTTTGATAAGGAGGTATATCATAAGTGAGGTGATGACATGAGGTGGCCAACTGGCCGCAGGCAAAATCAGATGAGGCACAGACATGATATTTTTTCTTTCTCATGCCCTCAGCCCCTGTGACTGTAGCTGGACAATAAAAATCTTTTTGAAATTAAGTTTAATCCCAGATCCACCAGTGACTCATGCTGTGATGCTGAAAAAGTCACCTCTCAATGGGTAAAACAACTCTCTTAGAAATAGAAAAAATATTCTGTAACTAAATAGTTGAGAAGCAAATCTAAGCAACTATAAAATAATTTGTAAATGCAATATTTGCTACCGAAGATTGATTACACACAGGGAAAAACAGCTTGTCCTATTTTTACTACAGGAAGCTCACAGACAACATCCCCAACGATTCGAGATAACTACACATTTGCTACAAAATCTAGGGTCGTCTTGCTTTTCATATGCTGCATGGTCACCCGCGATTAGAAAAAACAATGACCAAATTGTGTGATTTCCAATTTCTCATAGAACTCATAATTCATAATGAGCTTGAGGAATTACTAAAATATATTGCACATTCTGATGATGGTTGTTAGTAGGAGTAGTTGTTGCTTATTAGGCAATTATTATTTGCCAAGTATTATACTAAGTGATTTATCTCAATTATCTCTTTTAACCATCACCAGTTAAATGTGTAAAATTCTTATAATTTTGTAGATAAGAAAATGGAGGGCTTAAGATTTGAAACGGACTGATTCAAAGCTCTTAATTTTAACTACAGCAATCTATAGGAGAAACTCCAAAAGAGATTTTGGGTTCATATTTGGCACCAAAGCAGACATACAGCAGAATCCCACAACCTGGCCACATTTCTTCTCACCTCAGAATTTTCATACACACTCCCATTTCTGCCTAGAACATCTTTCATCTGACTCACTACCATGCTGAATATGCTCCTCCTTCATTATATAGCTCAGACATATCTTCTTCTAAGAAGTCTTTTATGAGCCCCTGATCTAGGTTAGGTGACTTTACTTTGTGACCTATGGCAACCTATTCATTTCATGACTAGGACTTAACATAATACTTGATTGACTTGATAGAAGCCACATGGCCTACTCATCTTGGTACTTCCACAAGCTTTCACAAGGCTTATGTTGTTTGTTGAATGAATGATTAAATAAATAAGTAAAATGAGTACTTGTCAATACAGGTAATTAAACTGAATGAGTATACCTATTCATTAATGCCTGATTATTTTCTTACCTGCTCCAGGCAAGAGGCCATGAAAAGAATACTGGATATGGAATCAGAAAACCTGGGACCGAAATCTAGATCTTTTATTTTACAACTGTTCGATCATAAGAAATTCACTTAACCACTTTGAGTATCAGCTTTTTCCATCCTTAAAATAAGAATTATGACGATCTCACATGGCTGTTATGAAGACAAGATGAGAAAAGTGCAAAACTTTATATAAATTGTATAAACAACTCATATTAACCTTCACCAAATTGATATATGAAAATATTCATAAATAATTCTACTAAACTTGGAATTTTCCCTCTCTCTGGACTATTTCATGCTTTATTTTTATAGAAATTAGATGAAAATTTTAGGAATACTAAGAGATAGAGACCAGTCATAAAGATTCATATGCTTCTTAATCACAATCACATACAATGCTCAAATAAAATTATTTTTAACCCTCTTCTTGGAGTTTTGAAACTTCAGTTGTCTTAGTGCTCTTGAGACTTAGAGCCTTGGTTGCTTACTTGGAAATTGTAGAGACAGAAATAGCTGATAAATAAATTTTTTTAAAAAAGTGATCCACATTTCACAGCTGAGGCTCTATATTATGGGCCATCTTGTTGCTAAAGTTTCAGGAGTGAAAGAAGGTGTTTAATCTTTACATTGCCCTTCCTGGAATGCATTATGATATCTATTACTTTGCTTAATTTGGGACAAAAGAGATAACTGACTTCTTAAGTTGTGTAGAGAGATGTACTCCTCAAAAGAACAAGCAAACAGAATTCCTAAACGAAAAAAGCTTAACCGAGGGTGCTGGGGAGTTTTCGGCTCCCTCAAGTGCTTGCATGCAGATGATCCCAAGAAGTGGCTCACAAATGCTTGGCCTCCTCTCAACGACATTCACAGCACTGTACTGGGAGTTGTTGGGAGTTTAACAAAAGAAACTATCTCATTTGAAACTAAGCATCATTTCTTCTCTGCTGGTCCCTTACCAAAGGTACATACCACATCTGGGTAGGCTGGAGCATAATACCACACCAATCCCCCAGGCTGACTCCGGACACATGCATCTGGGAAGGAGATCACTGACACAAAAGGGGGAATGTGGGTCACACTTGGACACACAGCCAGAAGGATCTCAACCTCACAGACATGCACCTAGACAAACTGAAGCCTGGTTGCATTGTGGATCATCCAAGTCAGTGGTCCCCAACCTTTGTTGGCACCAGGTACCAGTGCTCCTATAAGAATCTAATGCCTGATGATCTGAGGTGGAGCTGAGGTGGTTATGCTAGTGCTGGGGAGTGGCTGCAGATACAGATGAAGCTTTGCTTGCTAACCCACCACTCACCTCCGAATGTGTGGCCTGGTTCACCCCAGGCCACAGACCAAAACCAGGCCACAGCCTGGGTGTCAGGGACCCGTGCTCTAGGTCATTTTCTTTTCCCAGCTATTTTCTTCCTTATGGGCCAGAAAAATAGATTATGGCGTGTGAGATGGATGGACAGATGAATGAATGCACAGGTAGGTAGGTCTATCGGTAGGTAGATAAAGGAACAAAGCAAAGATGGCTTTGGGGAACATTAATGACCCATTTTTAAAATACCGTTAAAGACACCATCCTTTCACTATATAAGACTTCTATGTTATCATGCCTCCTCTCCCCATTTTCAATCTGTTCTCATTTCCCTTTCTCATTTCATAAGAAATAGATTTTTTTCTCCTTCTTTACTTTCTGAAACATCACTTCTTTCCTCTTTGGCTAAAAGATGGAAACGGAACGCCATCACGCCCCAACTCTTCAACCCACAAAAATATTTCGGATAGCCTACATGGAAAACAATGCCCCAGCAAGCCAAAACAAACATCCAATCATATGAGGTTTTTAGAAACCAACTAGGCCCACACTCTATTTTGCAAAAAGAAAACTGAGGCCTCAAAAGAATAAGTACTTATCCAATGGAAAATTAGGAACAACAAATGCAATTATATGTATGTAATCCAAAGAAAGTTTTAGATGCCCTAACACCTGAGGACTGAGAGATTCTGAAAGGGGAAGGAGTGTTGCAAGGCAAGTCACGGGGTAAGGCAGAGAAAATGAAAGAAAGTTAAGATGAATTCCACCAAGAAACAGGCTCTGGACCCACAATCCATGAAAAAGCCTCAACGCTACCAGGACCACAGTAGGAAATGTGGAAACTGGAATAAGGGAGGTAAAATAGAACCAACAGAGATGATAAATGGAACACTGCTGTATAAAAAGGCATTCGTTAGGCTAGGAAGGAGAAAATTCATAGCCCTGGTTCTGCCTCCACTCACTGTGTGATCTGTTATGGGCTCATTTTACCTATACAGGTTTTACTGTATCACCTATAAAATGAATTTCATGTTCCCTCTGGCTCCACACCTCTAGCACTCCAAAGTGTTCCTCTAACTTCAGAGATGAGAAATTGATGAATCAGACTCTCTCTAGTCTCCTCTATCTCCTCTTTTCCAGCAACAGTTCCCCCAAAACAGACAACTGTAAGAGGCTGTCTATACTTTCTGGAAGAATTACTAATCAAAAGTACAGACGGGAGGGTAATGAGGTACTCTTGAACTCTGCCTTCATTATTGGTATGCAAATAAAAATTTAGACAGATGGTCACTCAGACTGCTGCATGTGTTCACCATCCCAGTGAGGCTGCAGTCACATCCACACTGGAGCTAAGGGTAAACAACCTTATAACCCAAAATGCATTAGTTCTAACTGCCAAGGCATTTAGGGTAAGTGGTGCAGAGACCAAGCAATCACCTTCCCACTAGCCTAAGAGGCAAGTTGCAAAAAAAGGAAGAAACTGTCTCTACCATCCAGATTTTACTGATTCTCTGTGAAGTATAGACCCAAAATGCTTTAAATATAGAGGAATATATTAAAGCAGCATATCAATAAACAAATTAATGCAGACTAAATTTTGTGGGGCTTAGGGATAATGCAAAGATTAGGATACAATAAGAATAATTTCAGATGGATTCCAGTAGGTGTTTCAGATAAATGAGAATCATAAACAGGTGAATGGGAGTCTTCTAGATTCTGGACTTAAAGCCTTCCCCATGAAGTATATGGTTTTTACAAGGTCATTCTACCTAAAATTCCAATAGGCTCTTCCTCTACTCTAAATTCTCTATGAAAATTGGCAAGAAGTCTCTGGTTTCTGATGCAGCACTATTTATTCATCTTCAGAAGTACCCATCAATGAGAGAGTCAATCATTTTACTTAAGCCAGAAAAATCCTATTAACTCCACTGAAAAACCTTTGTGGTGAGGGCTCTGAATGAGCTCCATTTACCTTCAAAGTCATAATGCCTCAAAATAAAAAAAATAAAAAATAAATAAAACAATGAATCTAAGTTGTTTTTGCTTGTTTGCTTGTTTAAGCAATAAAGAGTCACAACAGTGGTTTTCAACTGAATGAAATTTTGTCCCTCTCCCCCAGGAGATATGTGGCAGCATCTGGAGAAATTTTTGTTAGTCACATCTGGGAAGAGAGAGAAGATGCTACTAGTATCTACAAGCCAGGTATGTTGCTAAACATTCTACAATGCACACTGCATACCCTCCACAACAAAGAATTATTTAGCCCCAAATGTCAATAGTGCTAAGGTTGAAAATTCCTAGAGTAGATAGTTGGTTAGTAGACAACATAATAATTAAATAGAGTGATGTAGGTAGATAAAAAGACATACATGTATCAATTGATCTTATCTTCAGCTGTATGTGTTTCTGTTATTATTTTCACAAAATTTTTTTTCAATTATTAAAGTAATTAAAGGGGTCAAAATTCCTGGAACACCACAGTGCATAAGCCAGTCATATAGCAGCTAACAGCAGGACTCAAAGAAGGACATGTGACAAGTATACTTTGATCAAAATATTTTGATTTCTGTCCTGGTCCCGCTACTTACTACGTATATGAACTTGGGTAAAAGTTCTATATGATGACCTGTGATCTTCATATCCTCATTTGCAAAATTGGCATCCTATCTATCTCACCAGGTTGAAGATGAAATAAACGTTTTAGAGCAAGAATGTTTGATGTAATAAAACAAAATAAAAACACATTACAGAAAACACAAATAGGAAGCTATTTCCCAAAGCACAGTTATCTCAAGTGTGGGATGCAAAACACAGGAATACTGTTTAAGAGAGATTCATTTTAAAATATCTGATTTGCCCAGTTCACAGTAAAAGTGTGGTGCATGGGCCTAAGAGTCAGACAACTTATTTTCAAATCCATATGATATATGGTATTGAGAATTATTTATTATCAATTTAAAAACTGCAAAATCCTCTGTTGGGATAATAATATCATCTACCCTGTTGTGGTATGAACTTTAAAAGCAATGACCTATACCCTGAGCACTGAATAAATGTTTAGTGGTGCTGGTAGTGGTAGTGGTGGTAGTAATAGTAACAGTAGTAGTATCACAATTAATTAGAGAAATTAGAAATCAGAATTCTTAACTGTTATTTGGGGTTGCTTATGGTTCTTCACTCTCCAACATCCTCCTAGAGATCCCACAAGGAAAACTTTAGCCAAATGCTCAGTTTATTATTAGAAAGAGAATTCCTGTTCCAAATCCCTGACTCCTACACTGCTTAGATGAGCTGACCTGGACTATTTGGGAGACAGAGAAAGGCCTTCTGTGCCTCTCCTTGCCAATGCAATCTCAAGGAGTTTCTCCTGCTACCTCTCTTCTGGGCCCAATCCTGAATTCTCTACCTCGTCAGTCAAGAGGTTCACAAACAAAAGGCAAAACCCCTAACTTCCAAACCGAGAGCTCTCCAGAGTCATTGAGCATCTAACGCCTCTCTTTCACATATCCACCCCCATAAAGCTCTCCAGCATTTCCAGTCTCTTAGGTTTTTAGTTGTATAATCTTTGTATGCTTTCTGTGAAGTGGTTCCCATTCTGATCCTTTGTTATATCAGGCTAGAACACATAACAAAAAAGATGTCCATTTCTCTAAAATGCACAGCCTGGCACTGTCCTAACTCCTCTCCATGGGTTTACTTCTTCTCCTAATGTCCTCCCTGCCTATACCTTCAGAGTTGGCCCTATAGCCTTTTCCCTACCTACCCTAGTGCCTATCTTTAATGCCAACCAGGACACTCATCACTGTAAGGATTAGGTCCAGGCAGGTCACAAGAAGGACCATCACTTTGGCGGGGGCACACCGACCAGATCATAAAGTCATAGTGAGCCATCTGCCCTCCTTTCTGGCCCAAGCTCCACATCCTTCTTTCCTGCCTGTTACTATTGAGACTAAATTTAATTAATAATCAAAAATAATTACCACCATCTATATTTATATTCTACTTTGTTTTATTAAACAGTCCACATATTTTTTAACACTAAATTTAATCTTATTTTTTCTTGGAAGAGAAATATACGATTGAAGTCAACAAGCACTGTCTGAGAACTAAACTTGTAGCTGGTTGTCTCCTGGACATTGGATATAAAATAAAGACTATATTAGGATGAGGGAAGTTGAGAAAAACACATTTAGAAATTCTATTCTGAAATGTCATAAACCTTTTTTCTATTAAAAAAAGTGTAATACCTCCACTCTTATTATATATTCAATTTATCTAATGCTTCTTTAAAAAATATAATAAAGGCAAATACTATCCAAAGCATTTATTGGGTACTTAAAATGTGTTTATAGTATTATACTAGTATAATATAGATCTGGTATTGGGGTCGGAGAAGCAAGTACTAATGTAAGTCATTGGTATTTTCTTTTTTGGTAGAGCTCTCCAGAGTCATTGAGCATCTAACGCCTCTCTTTCACATATCCACCCCCATAAAGCTCTCCAGCATTTCCAGTCTCTTAGGTTTTTAGTTGTATAATCTTTGTATGCTTTCTGTGAAGTGGTTCCCATTCTGATCCTTTGTTATATCAGGCTAGAACACATAACAAAAAAGATGTCCATTTCTCTAAAATGCACAGCCTGGCACTGTCCTAACTCCTCTCCATGGGTTTACTTCTTCTCCTAATGTCCTCCCTGCCTATACCTTCAGAGTTGGCCCTATAGCCTTTTCCCTACCTACCCTAGTGCCTATCTTTAATGCCAACCAGGACACTCATCACTGTAAGGATTAGGTCCAGGCAGGTCACAAGAAGGACCATCACTTTGGCGGGGGCACACCGACCAGATCATAAAGTCATAGTGAGCCATCTGCCCTCCTTTCTGGCCCAAGCTCCACATCCTTCTTTCCTGCCTGTTACTATTGAGACTAAATTTAATTAATAATCAAAAATAATTACCACCATCTATATTTATATTCTACTTTGTTTTATTAAACAGTCCACATATTTTTAACACTAAATTTAATCTTATTTTTTCTTGGAAGAGAAATATACGATTGAAGTCAACAAGCACTGTCTGAGAACTAAACTTGTAGCTGGTTGTCTCCTGGACATTGGATATAAAATAAAGACTATATTAGGATGAGGGAAGTTGAGAAAAACACATTTAGAAATTCTATTCTGAAATGTCATAAACCTTTTTTCTATTAAAAAAAGTGTAATACCTCCACTCTTATTATATATTCAATTTATCTAATGCTTCTTTAAAAAATATAATAAAGGCAAATACTATCCAAAGCATTTATTGGGTACTTAAAATGTGTTTATAGTATTATACTAGTATAATATAGATCTGGTATTGGGGTCGGAGAAGCAAGTACTAATGTAAGTCATTGGTATTTTCTTTTTTGGTGTTGGAAATATGAAGATAAAATAAGGTTTAAATGTGTTTTCAGAGAACACTCTAAGCACGCTTACAAATAAGATACTAAGTCAAAGCTTGACTCCCTAAGTTTCTTTATTTTTCATATTGTTCTTGTTCTAACACTCAATTCGTTATAAGGACTGTACAAGGAGGATCAACTATCTTATTTACAAATGACTGAAGGACTATCAAATGCAATAATTTATCTTTGGTTCAAATAAACTGGCACAACTTTTAGAATGTTTCTATAAGCTGCTGGAGTCTTTTGAGATTAAACTTTTGACTGGAGATTTTGTGAGAAGAGGAAGTTGGTGCTTCCTGCTGTTCATTGAACTAGAAAATCCTCAAAAACAAACTATTTTTCTTACTGCATTCCAGAACTTGCTCTTTCTTTTCTGTGGTTCTTTCTAGAACTCTAAAGTGAAGATGTAAATGAAAATGAAAAGAAACTGAAAATATTTACAAGATGTTTTAAACCCTCAAAAATAAATAAGTAAATAAACAAACAAAGTAATTTCTTATCTAATTTAGCTAATCTCAAGACTGCCTGGAGCTCATATCAAGTAGGTTATCATATCATATCAAGAAGTTGTAGTTTAAAAATAACAAATGCACCAAAACCTGTGTCTCACTTTAATTCAAAGCCTCAGTAGAATCAAGAAGTCTCTAGAGAGTTCTTGTTCTATTTGAATCAAGTTATCCATGTCATGGGTAGCCCAGACACTTGGAGAGAACAGTGGGCCGAAAGTTAGGAAGAAGTGCTCTGGCCATGAATGGGCTAACAGTGTGTGAATTGACCAAGCCTCCAAAATTCTCCAGGCTTAGTTTCTTCATCTTCCCCTCATACACACCAAAACTCTCCCATTTTCTAAACACCAAGCAAGACTATATGATTTCTCTTCATTTTGTACTTACAGTTTACAAGGTATTTCACATATATTATAAATATTTGTTAAGTAAACAAAATGTGTTTTATTAATTCATTCATTCTACAATATTTATCCGACATCTACTACATAATAGGCACTATTTTAGGAGCCGGGGTTATAACATTGAATAACACAAAGTTCCTGCTCTCACATGCTCAGTTTCTAGTGGACAGACAGGAAACAAAGAAAAATATCCAACAAGTGATATATTATAAAGAAAATAAACCAGGCTGATGTAATCAAGAGTAACTAGGGGCTTTCTTTAGATTGTGGCAAAGGCCACTTCAAGGCAGGGAAAGACAAGTGTGACTTGAGCATAATGAGCAAGAGCAGAGTGGTTTGAAAAGAGATCATCTACAGAGTCAGTGCAATCCCTATCAAAATACCAATGGCATTTTTCAAAGAGCTAGAACAAATAATCCTAAAATTTATATGGAACCATAAAAGACCCCATGGTGACAGCAATCTTGAGAAAGAAGAACAAAGTTGGAGGTATTGCACTACCTGGTATCAAACTATGCTACAAGGCTACAGTAATCAAAACAGCATGGTACTGGCATTAAAAGAGAATCATTGATCAATGGAACAGAATAGAGAGCCCAGAAATAAATCCACACCTATATGCTCACTTAATATATGACAAAGGAGGCAAGATTATACAATGAGGTAAAGACAGTCTCTTTGATAATGATGCTGCCATAAAACTTCTAGAAGAAAACATAGATAGTAAGCTCTCTGATATTACTAACAGTAATTTCTTTTCAGATATATCTCCCCAGACAAGGGAAATGAAAGAAAAAAATAAACAAATAGGATTACATCAAACTAAAAAGTTTTTGTACAGCAAAGAAAACAATCACCAAAACAAAAAGACAACCTACTGATTGGGAGAAGATATTCTCTAATGATACATTTGATAAGAGGTTAATATCCAAAATATACAACTCAACAACAACAAAAACAAACAAACAATCCAATTAAAAAATGGGCAAAATACCCAAACGGATATTTCTCCAAGAAGAAATACAGATGGCCAATAGACATATGAAAAGATGCTCAAGGTCACTAATCATCAGAGAAATGCAAATTAAAACCACAATGAGATATCACCTCACATCTTTCAGAATGGCTATCATGAATAAATCAAAGAACAAGTGTTGGTGAGGATGTAGAGAAAAGGGAACTCTCATACACAGTTGGTACAGCCACTATGGAAAACAGTCTGAAGTTTTCTCAAAAAACTAAAAACGGATATACCTTTTGACCGAGCAATAGCACTTCTGGGTATTTATCCAAAGAAAACCAAAACAATAATTCATAATGATCTATGCATCAGGGCAGCACAATTTACAATAGCCAAGATATGGAAGCAACTTAAATGCCCATCAACAGATGATTGGATAAAGAAATTACAGTTCACATATACAATGGAATATTACTCAGTTATTTAAAAAAGTGAAATTCTACCATTTGCAACGACATGGATGAACCTAGATATTATTATGCTGAGTGAAATAAGTCAGACAGAGAAAGATAAATACCATATGATTTTGCTTATGTGTGGAATCTAAGGAACAAAAAGAACAAACTAATCAAAAGCCGATTCACAAATATAGAGGACAATCTGGTGACTGCCAGAGGAGGGGGTGTTGGGGGCTGGGAGAAGGGGGTGAAGGGTTAAAGAAGTACAAATTAGTAGTTGATAGACGGTCATGGGGATAGGGAGAAAAGCACAGGGAATGCAGTCAGCATTAATGTAATGGCTAGGTTGAGAGTCAGAGGAGAGAAAGAGCAATTAGGGGGATCGTTTTATAAACTATATAAATGTCTAACCAATGTACTGTATATTTGAAACTAATAATAAAATAAAATTTTAAAAAAAGAGATCAAGGTCAAAGAAGTGGGCATGAGAAAGATTAAATGGGGAAGATATGATTCGATTGATGCTTTTAAAAGATCATTCTGGCTGAACTTTGGAGACTGGACATTAAGGGACAAAGAGAAGAAGCTGGAAAGTTATTGTAGACATTTTTTAGTAAAGAAGAGAGAAAATATGGCTGTGGAGACTAAAGTGATGGCAATAAGATGGGGGAAAAAAGACAAACTCAGGATATGTTTCAGTGATAGAGTCAACAGGGGATTTCTGAGGGATTAGATTTTGGAGGCTAAGGAAATAAAACAATTCAGGAAAATTTATAGATTTCTGGTTTGGATAACTAGGTGGATGGTCATACCATCTACTTAATAAATTAAGACTGAGGGATAAGCAGGTTGGGTAGGGGAATCAAGAGTTCTGATTAAGCTTTACTTAATTTTTTACTTGATGTTCACAACTTGTGAGATAGTCAGGGCAAGTATTGCTGAGCCCTATTGTACAAGAGGGAAAACTTAGAGAAAAAGTGATTAAATGACCTTTTAGATAATAAACATCTTTCATATGTTTTGACTCCAAGTCTAAAATTTCTTACTCTAATTTTTCTCTTAATTCTAAGAGAAAAAAAAATAGAAACTCTAAGACTCAAAATCAATTTTTAGTTTTAGATGACAGTGTTTGCCAAAATAGATCCCTAGCTTTCTTTTTTCAACACTCAGTGTTCATTACTATATGACTATGTTAATTTATAGCCATGTTATTTTGGGTCCAAGCTGTCTGTTACCTGGAATCAATTCAGTGACTTGGATTAATAATTTATATCAGTATTTGAGAAGCTAAATAGCACAATTGGTTAATGTGTATTAATGTGACTGAGATAGCAAGTCAGACTTCCAGAAAAGTACCTAAAATATGATCGAGGAAAAAAAATACTTTAAACTCTGAATAATATTAGACCAACAGCTCCAAACTTCCAGAGAATCAGGAAATGGGGCAGCTATTCCCAGCTGAAAATTTAAATATTAAGCAAAAAACAAAACAAAACAAACAAACAAACACATGTTTTCATCCATTTTAACTTGGGACACCAAGAATAATTTCAACACTTGTTAGAAACACTGGATCCTCCTTCCCCCCTCCCAAAAAAATAATATCCCAAAAGTATCCTCATTCTTCATCACAGAAACTATTTGGCTATAAACAGTACATCATTACTGATGGAGGGATAATGCTCATGTCTACATCCTAATAATGGCAGACTTTCTTTCAGATTTTATCAGTCCATAAAAAATAGCTTCTGAGCATTACAGAACTAACCATTTTCTTCTCAAAAGGTTTTTTTTTTTTTTCTTTTGGCTTTCAGACTGGGACATCTTCTAGTATATTTCTATGCTAAACTCAAAGCCCTGACTTTTGCTTTAGGTCTGATACAGAGCTGCCAAATGTGAGTAATATAAAAAAGTCAGTATGGCTGAGAAAAAAGTGCACCGATATTAAACTTCAAAGCCGAACCTTATGTTGGGATAGATGTAGGAAAAGAAAAAGGGTGAGTTTCCAAAATTATTTTTTCATTGAAACACCCACTCATTTTTCTTCTAAAACAAATAAATAAATTAAATGCTTAAGGAGCAGCAGTATCTTTATCTTATAAAACTTCAGCATTTGTTTTAATCTCCTAAATAAATAGAAACAAATTTAGGACTGCCCTCATTAGAAACTAAAGTTCATTTGCTGAGCTCCCCCTGCTGATTTACCACAGCAAATATTAGCTGTTTCACAAGAATACAGCACCATAAAAATTCACTCTTGGTTTCTTAGAATTTCTAAAATTCCTGGATTATTTTAAGAAATTTCAACCAAGTAGTTAAATACATGTCCTAAAAATAGCTGACTGGACATAGAGTAGTACTTACAAGGTCCGAATTAACACATCAAAATTCAACATCGAGGTTATAACACATGTCAGGTTATCCAACCTTTCTGCTCGGAACCTGAGAGAATGAGGAAAATCAATTCAGTTATTTCAATAAGTCTTTGGGAAGACAGATGTCATGAGAGAGGTATTTTCACTGAGATATGACAATTAAAATTAAAACTCTAAAGAGAACTAAATTATAATCTGGTTTATTATGGAATGAACTCTTTAGAGACATGAGCTACATCTTAGTCATGTTGGCATGCTCAAACTTCTAGCAGAACCTCTTCCACACAGTAGGTGCTCTAGTAGTACTTGATGAAGTACTTTGAATATAAGGGCAATTGTATATGCCTTTATGCATCTGTGCTATTATTTATTTTAACACCAGAGTCCAAAATGGAGAGAACTGTTGTTCTCTTCCTCTCACCCAGACATATCACAATATAAAAGGAAGATTATCTTGATCCTGAACTGTCCTAAAATATAGTTAATTTGACTAGGACCATGCTAGTTCTAGTAAGAAAAAGGAAGAAAGTCCTATAAGAAAAGAGAAATACTGATTAAGAGGTCTATATATAAGATATAAAAGTTCTTAAATTGTCCCACTGGGCAATGCATATAGATGCACAAAACTTAATATTGTATAGGGATAAACTTCCAGTGCAATTGTAAAATATTGAGAAAAGAAATAATGAGTGAAGTTTAATTATCAGACAGAAGATGGTAATTATGTACACAGATTCTTTCTACACACCTGAAAAGACATGGTGATGTGGTGATGAAAGATGTGTAAGTCAATGTGTTTATCTATGGACTCCACCTAAACAAGGTCAAGCAACTTGTGTTTGACAAATTCCAGGCTATTTAAAGACCATTTGAACACAAGGAAACTATTTCAGCTTCACATATAGACATTTTTCCCCTTGTGAGGGAACAAATAATTTTGCATATGTAGTTATACAATATGTCATGATAATCCATTTGCAGCACTGAAAACTGAAATAGGCAATCTCCAGATAAGCTTCCACTCACCATCTCTCCCTACTCTGCCCTTATTCATGCCTCTCCACTCAAGGCTTTATTTTCTCCATTTGTAGATATAACCAACATTTATAGAAACTTTCATCCCAAAACATTAGATTACACATTCTTTTCTGGTGCACATGAAACATTCTCAAAGATAGACTATATATTGAGACACAAAACTAGCTTCAACGAATTTAAGAAGATTGAAGTTATACCAAGCATATTCTCCGACCACAATGCTTTGAAATTGGAGATCAACTGCAAAACGAAAGTGGGAAAAAAACACAAATATGTGGACATTGAATAACATGCTACTAAAAAACAACATTCTACTAAAGAAGAAAAAGAAAAAATCAAAAGATACATAGAAACAAATGAGAATGAAAATACAACAAAGCTAAACTTTGGGAACACAGCAAAAGTGGTAATAAGAGGAAAGACCATTACAGGCCTATCTCAAGAAACAAGAGAAATTCCCAATAAACAATCTAACGTTATATCTTAAAGAAGAAGAAAAAAAAGAAAAAAATGAAGTCCAAAGTCAGCAGAAGGAAGGAAATAATCAAAATCAGAGCAGAATTAGATGAAATTGGTAATAAAAAGACAATAGAAAAATTAATGCAACAAAGAGCTGGTTTTTTGAAAAGATCGATAAATTTCCAAACCCTTGGCTAGACTTACTAAGGAAAAAAGAGAAGAGATGCAAATAAATAAAATTGGAAATGAAAGAGAAGATACCACAGAAATACAAAGGATCATACAAGAGTACTATGAAAGACTACATGCCACCAAATTCAATAACCTAGAAGAAATGGACAAATTCGTAGAAATATATAACCTGAATCACAAAAAAAACTGGAAAATCTAAATGGACCAGTCAATATTAAGTAAATTGAAACAATCATTAAAACCTCCCAAAAAGAAAAAGTCCAGGGACCAGATAACTTCTCTAGTGAGTTCTACCAAACATTCAAAGTTGATTTAATACTCATCCTTCTCAAACTCTTCCAAAAAGTCACAGAAGAAGAAATACTTCCTAACTCATTTTACGGGTTGACATTACTCTCATACCAAAACCTGGTAAAGATAACACAAAAAGGAAAACTATAGACCAATATTTCTAAAGGTTTCCTCTTATTAACAGCAGTTAGTACAATGTAGGGCAAAATTAGATGCTTAGAAAATACCTCTTGCCTAACTGACTGAAGCATATTTACCTGTTCTCATACTATGAGAATACCAGTTTTCATTTTATTAGTTATGTGCTAAGAAATACTGCAAGAATAAATTTAGCAAATTTACATTTTCTCATTTACTTTCATTATACAATCAAAGATACAATAATAAAAAGCACAGATAAGATTAAGAAACATTTTAAATGGAAAATAACAAACCTGCTAGATTCTATCAGTGTTACTCAAAATTTCTAACCTCAAAAATTTTAAAATAATATATTATGTACTGTAAAGGAATCAATGACAGACAGTATTTA
The DNA here is from genome assembly GCF_000325575.1 of Pteropus alecto. NCBI lineage: Eukaryota > Metazoa > Chordata > Mammalia > Chiroptera > Pteropodidae > Pteropus > Pteropus alecto. The sequence continues at coordinate 2,204,343 of NW_006443225.1, read as the reverse complement.
AAATCAGAAAGCAGAGATGTTCTCTGGTTCAAACCATGTCATCTGATTCCACAATAAGTACTGCATCCATATAGAAATCTCATGGCTTCTAAGAATTTAATTGCCATCTATTTTTGAAAACGAACTTAAAGTCCAATGATAGTGCTTAAGATCTTAGTCCCTGGATTCCAGCACATAATAACCATTTACTAAGTGACCTTGATCAAATTATTTAACTCTATTGAGCCTGAGTTTTCTCATCTATAAAATAGGGTTATCAATGGTATCCCAATCAAAGAGTTGCTGTTAGGAAACAGAAATATGATAGTACAGTTAGCCCTTGAACAACCCAGGTTTGAATTCCATAGGTCTACTTATATGTAGATTTTTTTCAATAAATCATATAATACTATAAATTTATTTTCTCTCCCTTGTAATTCTCTTAATAACATTTTCTTTTCTCTAGTTTACTTAATTATAAGAATACATTATATAATACATATAATATACAAAATATATATTAATTGACTATTTATGTTATCAGTAAGACCGCCAGTCAACAGTAGGCTATTAGTAGTTAAGTTTTGGAGAAGTCAAAAGTTATACATAATTTTTGACTTTGCAGGGGCATTGGTGTCCCTAACCCCCACATTGTTCAGGGTCAACTGTATTTATAAGGCAGTTGGAATATGGCAACCACCCAGCAAACACTTATTATTATTGCTATTGTTATTATTTACATGACTGATTTTTTTAAAAAGGCAAGATCCAAAAGTGCATACATAGCATGATTCAATTTCATTTTATTAAATATGCAACATTTACATATATAAATGTGTGTGTATATGGAGAGAGAGAAAGAGAGAGAGAGAGAGAGAGAGAGAGTGTGTGTTCATGAGATTTGTACAAAAAGATTTAAAGAAAATGAACCACCCAGTGGTCATCTAATGATCAATGAATAATGACTCAGTTTTTTATACTTTACTGTGTTATATAGACCTTCTTCCATGAACACAGATTGCGTTTGTAAATACAACTATAAAAATGCCATTTTAGAATAAATCACAAGATGAACTGTATTTGTTTAGAGTGTTAAAGTCACAAAAATTTCATTTACATTAACTACAACAATTAAGAAAATATGTTATCTTTCTCATTGCTTTAAGAATTCTGTTTATTTCTTTTCATAATAGAATAACTATGAAGCACAAAATACAAAACATTACCCTCTATAAATTTTACTCAGGTTGTTCACTAGTACTCTCATGTCCTATCCTTATCTTATATATCTCTCCAATGTTTCTTATTTCAACCTGAATTAAATGCAAAGAAAAACTTAGCAGAATATTTTAAATTAAGCACATTATTTTTTTTCTTTCTAACAAATGCATTTTTTTTTTGTTTCTAATAGTTAAAAAGTTCTCAGGTACCCTTTCAGAGTCTAGAGATTAAGTCCTCTCAAAAAGTTTCCAGTGAACTCCACAGACACAGATTCTGAGACAAGAAATATCACGAACTTGACTAAAAATATGCAGAAGGAGTCAGATGAAAGAATAGAGTAAAGAACACACATATGCTCAGTTCTCTGAATACCACACATTTCTCGCTGGAAGCCAATGTCTTTTGATCTGAGTTCTAATGACAGAAAGATGAGTTCTTATTTTAAGAAGAAAATAAGCAATTTTTATCAAAGCTAAATGTAGTGATTTCTATAAGCTTAAGGAAAAGTAACAATGAGTCTAGAACTTCCTTCTACTTGGAAAATTCTCTCTTGTCTGATTCACAAACTAAGACACAGATGTACAAATTTCAAGGAAAAGAAACTAACCTGCCCACAGAGTATGTATATTTGGTTAGTTTTTGACATGGTCCAATGGTATTTGTTATCCTAGGTAGCATTGTGGGAAACAGACTTTGTAATCACATTGAGCTCAATTGGTATCCTGGCTGTTATAATCTGAGTAAAATATGGCATTTTACATCTCTGGTCCTCAATATCTTTATCTGTTGAATGGACATAATGTTTATTGCATACAATTTTCAGTTCAACTCAATAAATGTTTGTTTTACACAATACCGTAGTCATTGTGCAAGGCCACAAGTAATACAAAGATGAAAACAGTGGCACAGTTCCTAACTTAGAGAAATTTACAGTCTAGTGAGGGAGACAGGTTTATAAGCAGACATTTTTAGTACAGTAAGATATGTCTAGGGCACTAAACTGCTAGGATTACGAAAGGTAAAATGCCACTTTATTATTTAATAGCTTAAATAGCCATTATCATTATTTCTACTGCAGATATTCGTCTACTTTCATAAACTAGAGATATGAATAAGTATGCACTTGTATATTATATGTGACTTACATCATTGGCTAACTCTAAACTAGACCCTGAAAGAGTTGGGGCAGTTAGGTGACTCAGAAACCATTAGAATTCCTCATTCATACCACTTCCCATATTCAGAAATTCTCTTTTATATGCCCACCACCACTACCATCACTTTCTTTGATAGACTACAGAGCTAAACCAGCCCTGGAGCTATTACAACAGCAGATCAAGAAGGACTATGCTGGCATCAGAGGAAGTAAAAGAGGGCTCTTAACACCCCGTAGCCAACTTACCCCCACTTTCTTACACTGGGAGCTAGTCTTAGTGGCAGAACTCAGCAGCTAGCTAGCTCTTCCACCAGAGGAAGAAGTTATCCCACAGTCTAGGCCTGCTTTCTCTCTGAAAGGTAAGCCAACTTTTAGATATCCTATTGTTATCCCAAGAATCTATTAGCACTTAAGTGTAAACTTTCTCTTTTTACATGTTCTCTTACCCCCACTTTCTTACACTGGGAGCTAGTCTTAGTGGCAGAACTCAGCAGCTAGCTAGCTCTTCCACCAGAGGAAGAAGTTATCCCACAGTCTAGGCCTGCTTTCTCTCTGAAAGGTAAGCCAACTTTTAGATATCCTATTGTTATCCCAAGAATCTATTAGCACTTAAGTGTAAACTTTCTCTTTTTACATGTTCTAAGTGAAAAAAAAAAAAAAAGGAGAACCGAAAAGTCATATATGACTTCATGCCTGTCTGCTTGTTACCCTGGAGAATGGAACTACCATGTAAGGAGCTCAGCTATATGCCAGGCAAGGGCTTGGTGTGCATGGTCTCTCCCTATGAAGAGTAAGGCTCTTTAAAGAGTCCACTTTAAAGAATAAAGAACCTCAAAGATGTTGAGTAATTTGTCTAAAGATACACAGCTGGATACACAGCTAATAAGTTCCAAAAGTAAAATTCAAACCCAAGCCTGTTTGATTAGATAAACCACATTACCCTCAAAAACGAAGATGTGCTCATCTTAGGGATTGGAAGGAAGGAAAAGAGAATAAAAGACCAATTCAGAAATGACAAATGATGCCAGTGAAAAAGAGCAAGGAAGCCAATGCCCACAGAAACAAAAGGTAGGAATGAGCTGGCTAGTCCTAATTTAGGGTTCTCAGACTATCAAGAGGCCCCAGTCACATTACATCTTAAACCCTATACTGGTGCTTCTCAAACATCTCTAGTGTATATACAAATTACCTGGAATCTCATTAAAATGTAGATTCTCATTCAGTAGATTTGATGTGGGGCCTAAGATTCCATATGTCTAACAAGCTTCCAGGTGATGCCCATGCCACTGGCCTGGTGTCCACAAGGCCCTAGACTCCTTAGAGGGCTTGCATTGCCATCCCTGATCTCTACTGCTGAGGTAGTAGCTTAGAGCTGGGTGAGTCCCTGCTCTCTCTTCACAGTGAATAAAAGAAGCTAGAAGAAAACATGCTGATGCCATTGACTAGGAAAAACAGAGTCCTCAGTAACTAATGGTATCTGTTGTTCACAGAGCACTTCCTGTCTACTAGGGACAGTACATGTCACATACATCCCCAAACATTCTTTAAACTTTACAACAAGCCTCTTTAGTATTAATACCTGCATCTCCCTCTTTACTAAAAAGGAAATTAAATATTAATGAAGATAGCAATCTGTTCAAGGTCACAGAACTAATGAACTAAAGAGGTCAATCTGGCTTTGAATCTGGTCTCCGTGACCCCAAGACCTCTGTTTCTAACCATTTTACTACATTCCCTATATGCCAATAGGATTTTTTAAATGTATATATGTTTTCTCTTTTTATCATCAGACCACCCTGAAATTTAGAGAGAAGAAAAAACAGATATTATTGCCTTTATTTCATAAGTAAAAAACAATGCTGGTTTGGAGAAAATAAGTAATATAGTCAAGGTCACACAGTGAATATATGGAAAGCTAGGACTCCAGTCTGGCTCTCCTGATTTGCAGTCTAGTGCTGTAACTAGGATTCTCAACCTTGGCTGCACTTTAGAATCACTTGGGGAGCTTCTAAAACCTCAGTACCCAGGCTGCACTCTAGACAAAATAAACCAGAATTTCTGGAGGTAGAACAAGGCATCAATAGTTTATAAAGCTCCCCAGGTGATTCCGATATGCAATCAACTGAGAATCTATACCATTTGTTCCAAAATTGGACCCTGGGTAAATTTTTCCAGAACATTGACAGGATTTACCGGCACACAAATAAATACACTACAGGGTGTAGTATGGGTAATCACAGATTTTTGTGGGGTGGCCTACGGCTCTAACCATAATATATGTATAGTGAGTTCCAAACAATCATCTTCAAATAACCTTTTGAAATGTATATGTGCATTGAACAAAAGTGCTCTTTCATGCAGCTTTTTTTTTCTCTAAAAATTTAACAATTGCAAAAGTAAAATGCCAAGCACTGTTCTGAAGATGTAGAAACCATTTGGTATTAGTGATTTGTAGGTACTGCAGCCTCAAAAAGCCTTGGCTCCTGGTGACTTGAGTTGGCTTCAATCACTCTATTCTCTATCCAGTCTTGTGATACAAAAGGAATATTCTCCAGGGAGAACTACTGCTGTTTAGCTTTCACCCTGTGGGGGTGAGGGTGAATTAGTGAAGTGGAATGTAATCGTCCTAATTAAAATCTGTCCAAAGCCCTGAGGAAGTAGGAGAGGCAAGGAGTAAAACTTAAAACAAAGAAGCCCAGTATTCCCTGATGCTAAGGAGAGCTATAATAGAATGGGCAAGGGCAGGGCTTCAATATATGGCCTCTGAAGATGTCAAGAAAATGATTTCACACCATAGAGCCCAGCTGAACAACATCTAAAAAGAATATGCAAGTATATGAAGAAAGAGTTTTCATAATCAGAAGACTCTCTGAATCTGGTTATAATTTGAGTTGAGGTTGATGGTTTATGGGGCCAGTTGCAAATCAATGGCCTAAAACAAATTATCTTTAAAGAAAGCAATTTTCTTCTACAACTTTCTTTGCTTATGTAAGATATGTGAGGAAAAGAAATGTTCTCTTTGATGATTACAATAGACATTAGGTTAATTTATGGGGATTCTAATAGACCAGAAAGTTGTTGATTTATTTTCCACAGGAAACACACTCATGCCCCCTCCACACACACACACGCCCGCATACACTGTCACACCCTTCTGTATACTTTTGAAATGTTCAAAAACAAATATTACTGCCAATATTGTTTACCTGAAACTCGTCCTCCTGTCTTGGAAGGAAGAGTGGCTCTGGGCTGTCCTTGCTAAGACTTACTGGTCCAGTGACTCCTTCATCTCCATACACCCAGAGTATAACACTGGCTTGAGTCCCTGTATTTCCTGTCAGCACTAACACCTTCCATTCATCTTCTGACAGAGAGTTTCACTGCTCTGGAAGGTCTGATTTCTTCTACGGGAGAAAAAAAGCATTAGTGGCAGATCAGATGCAACTTTAGGCTGACAGAATCCTTTGTCACGTGGAGCCCAAGGACATGGACACAGAGCAGGGGAGGGGTGGGACGGGCAGGAAGGCACTGAACTGGTACAACTCCAGAGAGTTGATTTGTGTTTGTCTCCTCATAGCAAGGATCTGGTCTACTGAAACTGAACTACTGAAGTAAATTCAATTAGGACAGTAAACATCTGAGATGCCTGGCAATCTTTCACTTGTCCTCAACATTTCAACCAGAGTGCATTCTGGAATTTGCAGTTCTGTGTCCACAGATTTTTCATAAAGCTGTCTGCCTGGCTTACAGATTTTTAGACGGAACTACTACAATAGAAAGTAACAAAAGAAAAGTAGAATTACAACATTTTCAAATGAGGTATAAAAATGGTAATTCAAGGAGAGAAAATTTTTCTGAAATAGTTCTGAAAAAGGAAATACTTTACTGGAGAAAGCAATGAGAGGATTTGGAACTACAGATAGAATTTTCACAAATGCAAATGATTTCTGAGGTGCTTAGAGCAGGTTAGCCTATGGGGGCAGGGACTGCACAGCTGTTGTGCTTCACAAGGCAGCCTCCATCAGCCAGGAGGTGCCAAACAGTCACTCCTCATTTGTAAGAAATGCTTACAAAGTGAAATTCTCAAATAAAATCGCTGTCTTTTTCGCACTCTCTTTAGCCTGTAGCCTTATCTAAGGAGACAGTGGGGCAGCCAGCACTGAGAGCATCTCCCAAGCTACTCTGCGTTGGTTGTCTAAATTGCCCAAACATCTGCATGTTAATTCTTAACTGATACTTCCAGGTAGAAATATATTAAAGACTTAGGTAATGAGAAAATTTCCTCATGTCAAATGGTTAAAAGGAAGCCAAGACTCTTCCTACCTTGAGTTCAGGGGATTGAAACTGTAGGCAACCCTAGGCGACACCTGGGATTTCATCAGTACAGCGTCAATGACGATGACAGCAAATCCAGCATATAACTAGTTATTTCCTGCTATAATAAAGAAATTTTAAAATAAAACTATACAAAAAATTGTAAATGCTAAGAAAGAACTGACTTTCATTTTTCAAAGTTATCTCCTGATTACTGTCCTAGATCTCTATCATTTTAACAGCAAGTGTTTCTCTGTCAATAATAATCATCATTTATTAAGCTCCTACTATATATGCTAGGCTCTAGGTTGAATGTTGCATATTCACTTCTCATCTCATGAAGTAAGTTGAATTATGATGTCCATTTTAAGATGAGGAAAAGAGGCAGAGACTAAATAATAAGCTCAAATCATATAATAATGAAATGTCTAACTCCCA
>NW_006443225.1:2191988-2197186 GCF_000325575.1 Pteropus alecto | reverse complement strand
ACACAAGATTTTATTCTGTGCTAGGCATTGTCCTAAGAGCTTAACATTCATTGCCATGTCAACCTTATTCAATCCTCATACCAGTCTTATGAGGTTCTATTCCTTATTAAATACATGGACAAACCAGGTCTCAGAGGTTAAGTAAATTTGCCCACAGTGACACAGTCAGTAACAAAGAAGAACGAAACCAAACTTGGGCAGAGCATGTTTAAATCCCATGCCATTCTGGATGTAATATGACAGGTAGCTGACCTGGAAAAGATCACCAAAATTGATCCAACAAAATTTTATGACACTATCAAATTTTTAAAACTCAAACATTATATGTGAACACCTGACTGCCCTGCCTGTCATTTCTAGTCAAGCATAATCAGGAACCTAGCAAACATACTTAGAATTTCTTTAGACCCCAGATAACGGTACAATCAGATCTCTACTGAAAACTCCATAGCATATTCATGAGTCCCAGAGAATAATTAGTGATCCAGGTTAGCAAGACACTCTTTAGGATGCTAACCATTTACTTAAGATCTAATGAATATCTTAGTATCAAAAGGATCATTTTTACTCAGTTCAAAAAAATCTTTAGTTCCTGCTATTTTCTGGGCACTGTGTTAGGTTCACTTCTCTCTAAATATTAATGGCAGAGATTAAAAGTTTGAAAGGTAACTAATGAGAGCCTCACTCTGCACTGACACACTATGTAGTGGGAAAGACAAACATAAAATACTTGGATTTCAAACATGCAGACACATTCATAGAAAAAAAATACTACAAAATTCAGATGTAGCAGAGAGCAAGGAGTGATTAATTATGGAGGGGTGGACAAGAAAGACTCACAGAGGAAAACTCGGGGCTGTATGTAAAGGATGGAAGGGAAGGACATTTCAGATAGAGGGAAAAGCATACCCAGCATCAACTAAAACTCGAAGTAGCAGGTATGATAGAAGTACCATATAAGGTGATACGTGTTATCACAGGAGATGAAGGCAGTAAGATCATAAAAGACATTGGATAAGTGGGGAGTCGGCACACCTTTGTGCAGGCAACAGAAAACAAGATTCTAAAGTGATAATATGATCTGACTATTAGAAAGATCAGTCTGAAACAGCGTGAACTGTGTATAGCAGGGAGACACGAAGATAGGAAGGCCAGTGAACAATGAACAAACACTTGACCCTCTAGTATCAAGATACCAGAGTTACTTGGTTTTAGTATTTGGGGTATCCATGTGCAAGTATATCATGTGCATGCATGTGTATGCATGTTTTTGTGTGTTTAACATGTTTGTTTAATTTAATCTGCAAACAAGTTAATAGTATCTAAAGCCTCTTCTTCCTGCTCTAACATTTTCACAAACATAACACATTTGCACAAACATAACACATCAAGATGTGCTCATATTATAAAAATTGATGATTTAATATAGTATAATCTATTATATAGAACAATGTATTAATGTTTGTGCTGTTATCAATTAAATAGGAATTCCATCTAATGCCTTGATCTTTTGGAAATGAACCAAAGTCCATTAGACTCAGATCATAAACTTATCCATTTGAGAACCATAAAAGCAGTGGTTTTTGTTGACTAGAGGTTTAAAATATTCTAAGCTGAAAGAATATTTGATTGGGACTCTGAATTAATCAACAGATTCCTTCAGGGTCTCCCTAAATAAAATCTATAGTACTTAAAATTTATTTAAATAACTCAAAAATGTTTTTGTGAGAGTGACAGAACACTTTAATTAAGCACCGATCAGGTTGATTCAGCCAAAAAATAACATAAAATAAAGCTAAGTTACCTTTATGCTTCTGATCTTCTAAAGCTCTGGAGAAAGAAAAATATATCAAAATAAATAAAAAATTAGCTGGTTCTAATAGTTCATAGGTTGATTAAAGTTGAGGTCAATTAATGGCATGAATCACCATTAGAGAGTGTAGGCAAAAAAAAAAAGTTGTATAAACCTTTGTGTGTTTTTTCAAGATAGTATTTAGAAAAGGTGGCATATTAAAATCTAAAGCAAAAATTGAAAGTAAATGCCTTATAATGTTTGATAGTGTGATATTATAAAAATGATTATTATTTAACCCTAATTTTTTAAAATTTAAAATCATCTAGGAAAAAAAGAATTAAAGCATTCTCTCTACAGGTATCAAATGATATAAAAATATGTTCCTACAAAATTAACATGAATAGGCTTGTTTTATTCATGAATTTGTCAGTTTCTTGATGTAAGGTATAGTAGGCATTTATACAGAGCACAGGAAGCACAAGCTGGTAGGGATAGCTAACAAATAGAAAATAAAATTAAATAATAAAGGCTATTTCGACATGCTAGAATGTTGGACTGATACCAAGAAAAAGCTAACTGGTATCAAGGTAAAAATGTGCATTTGGTGCAAAAAATCATTTATATGTTTTTCAGTAAAAGCATATTATAAATACAATATCTTGAATGAAATTAGATTAAGCATGGCGGAGTGAGAGATGTCCTCAGATCCCTCCCCTTGAAACAACAATAAGCTGAATATCTAAAACTCAACAAAAAACACCCAAATGGCACACCAGCACATCTGAGCATGGGATCTGTGCATGAGCTATATATAACACAGGTCAGAACCCCAAGTGTCAGGTGGTGGATTGGGAGAACCAAAGATGCTGCCTCTCGCAGTCTGAGCTTCCTGAAGGAGGAGAGGAAGGGGAGAAGGTGTGGACACTTCCATGTACAGCCCTGCCTGGGAGGGCTGTGAGATACATTTGGCCAGCGGCAGTGTGCAGTCATCAGGGTAGAAGGCAGAGAAATGGGGATGTCAGAAAAGTGGGGATGACAGAGAAACAACAGTTGATTTTTACCAGCTGCAGTTGCAAAACTGAGGCTGAGTCACAGCCCCTATCCCCCAACCCGAAGGGCCCCTCTTCCCATTACCTCCGAGACTGATCACTGCGGAGCCGCAGGGAAATCTGAGCAAACTACTGAAACTTTCGCTAACACTACAGGAACTGAGACAGGGTAGTGAACGTGATTAAATATCTATAAGGAAAAAAAGACATTATTAAGACTTTGTATAAAGCAGAGATCCAAGAGGCTTAGACGCCATCTACTGGAAACCAAAAGAAAAACACCTTCTTTGCAACAGTCTAGGGACAATTATATAATAAATCTTTCAGGACCAAAAAAAAAAAAAAAAAGCAGAACACACTCCATTAATGCTCAGGCAGAGAAAGAGTCCATTAAACACCATGAACAACCAAGGTGACAAGGCATCTCATAAAGAAAGAGAAAAATCTCCAGAAAATAAGCTTACAGACATAGAAATATACAATTTAAATGACAGAGAATTCAGGATAGTACTTCTGAAAAAACTCAGTGAGATCTGAAACGAATCATATCAATAATTTCAGGAATTAAAAATACAACTAGATGAGCAGAATGAGTTCTTTAGCAAGGACATTGAAACCCTCAAAAAGAATCGAATAGACCTTCTGGACATAAAGAACACACTACAGGAGTTGAAAAATGAAATAACAATCTTGGGAAATAGAGTCAACTAAATGGAAGAAAAGATCAGTGATATCGAAGACAGAAATCTAAAACTAAATCAGAAGGAAAAAGAGAGAAACCGAGAATGAAAAATAATGAAAGAGAAATAAAAGAACTAGCTGATACCATCAGGAGAGGAAACATAAGAATAATGGGAATTCTCGAAGGGAAGGAAAAGGAGCAGGGAATAGAAAGCATGTTCAGACAAACAGTTGATGAGAATTTCCCAAATCTAAGGAATGAGCTGGAGCTTGGAATTCAAGAGTTCAACAGAACACTGAATAATCTAAACATAAAAAGGCCTTCACTAAGATGCATCATATTAAAATTATCAAAAATCAATGACAAAGACAGAATTCAAGGGCAACCAGGGAAAAGAAGACAGAAATCTATAAAGGAAAACCCGTTAGATTATCCTCGGACTTCTCAGCACAAACCTTACAAGCCAGGAAGGAGTGGAATCAAATATTCAAAATATTAAATGAAAGGAACTACCAGCCAAGAATAATGTACCCAGCAAAGCTCTCCTTTAGATATGAAGAAGTAAAGACCATTCCAGACATTCAGATATTCAGGGCATTCTCCACTACGAGGCCTGCACTACAGGAAATACTGAAAGGGGTCAGCTCACCTAAAATAAAATGACCAAAAAAAAAAAAAAAACCAAACAAACATAATTAGGGGTAAGGTGACTATCAGGCTGATAAAAGCAAAGAAGTACAACACTTACTAGGAACAGGGCATTATAAGCTTAAAATAAGAAGAGATTTGCTATAGCAAGATAGTAATAAACATTCATCATACATAGGGACAAACTGAGACAACAATGACTGAAAAGGACAAGAGTCAAAGATCCAAATTCGCAAAGGGGAATGTAGATAAGGGATGCATAGAAGAAAAGGGACGACTGTATATATATAACTATCCTTTACATATTCGTAATGGTAATCATACACCAAAGATTCAGAACCAAAGTATATAATATAAAACAAGAAGGACCAGAGGGAAAACCCATAAAAGCCAACCAAAATAAAGAAAACAGAAACACAAGGACAAGGAAGCAATGAAAACATTGAGCTACCAGAAAGCAAAAGATAAAATGGCTATAAGATGACCTCATATTTCGATAATCACCCTAAATGTAAATGGACTGCACTCTCCAATAAAAAGGCACAGAGTTGAAGATTAGATCAAAAAAATAAAACCCAATCATATGCTGCCTCTAAGAGACACATCTCAGTTCCAAAGACAAATATAGACTCAAAGTGAAAGGATGGAAAATGATATTTCAAGCAAATGGCATTCGGAGAAAAGCAGGAGTAGCAGTACTAATATTGGATGAAATAGACTTCAAAATAAAAAGGGTAAAGAAAGGATACTTCATAACGATAAAGGGAATCATGCACCGAGAAGACATAACATTTATTAATATCGGTGCTCCCAATCAGGGAGCCCCAAAATATATAAAGCAATTACCAACAGAACTAAAGGGAGAAACAGACCAAAACATTACTGTAGTAGGGGAACTAAATACCCCACTGTCAGACATGGACAGATCATCCAAACAGAAAATCAATAAGGAAATAACATCTTTAAATGATACATTAGACCAACTGGATGTAATTGACATTTACAGTACCTTCCATCCCAAAAC
>NW_006443225.1:2182160-2191062 GCF_000325575.1 Pteropus alecto | reverse complement strand
TGTTCAAATATCCACAGCTTTCCTATACTCTAATAATGAAGTGTCAGAAAAAGAAGTGGAAAAAATAATTCCTTTTGCAATTGCAACAAAAAGAATGAAATGCCTAAGAATAAATTTATAGAAACAAGTGAAGGACCTATATAATGAAAACTATAATACATTATTAAAAGAAATCGAAGAAGATACAAAGAAATGGAAAGATTCTGTATTCCTGGATTTGAAGAATTCACATAGTTAAAAAGACCATGTTACTTAAAGCATTATACAGATTTAATGCAATCCCCATCAAAATCCTATATGTACTTTTTAAAGAAATAGAACAAAAAAATCATCAGATTTGTATGGAAACACAAAGGACCCAAAATTGTCAAAGCTTTCCTGAGAAAAAAGAATGAAGCTGGAAGAATCACTCTGTCCCACTTCAAATTATACCACAATGCGACAGCAATCAAAATAGCATGCTGTTGGCAGAAAAACAGACACACAGATTAGTAGAAAAGAATCAAGAGTTCAGAAGTAATATTTATATTTATATGGGCAAATAATTTTCAACAAAAAAGCCAAAAACATACACTGGAGAAAGAAAAGCCTCTTCAATAAATGGTGTTGGGAAAACTGCCACCTGCAATGCAAAAAAATGACCAAAATTAATACAAAATGGATTAAGGACCTGAATATAAGACCTGAAACAATATAATGCATAGAAAAAAACATAGGAACTACACTCTAGGACCTTGGACTTAAAGAGGATTTTAGGAATTTGACCTCTAAGGCAAAAGAAGTAAAAGCAAAAATAAATGAATGGGACTATATCAAACTAAAAAGCTTCTAGTCAGCAAAAGAAACCATCAACAAGGTAAAGAGATAGTCATCCAAATGGGAAAATATATCTGCAAGCAATGCCTTCGATAAGGGCCTAATATCCAAAATATACAAAGAACTCATACGACTCAATAACAACAACAACAAAAAACAAATGATCCAATCAAAGAATGGGCAGAGAACCTGAACAGACACTTCTACCTAGAGGACATACAAATGGCCAACAAATATATGAAAAGATGCTTACCATCGCTAGCTATTAGGGAAATGCAAATCAAAACCACAATGAGATACCATCTCACGCCTGTTAGAATAGCTATACTCAACAGGACAAGTAATAACAAATATTGGAGAAGATGCGGAGAAATAGGAAGCCTCATACACTGCTGGTCGGTCTGCAAATTAGTGGAGCCACTATAGAAAATTGTATGGTGGTTCCTCAAAAAACTAAGAATTGACCTACCATTTGATTCACCAATATTTCTACTGGGCATTTACCCCAAAGATTTGAAAACTCATATCCAAAAAGATATTTGCACACCAATGTTCATAGCAGTATTATTCATGGTGGCCAAGACGTAGAAGCAATCGAAGTGTCCTATGATAGATTATTGGCTAAAGAAGCGGTGGTACACATATACAATGGAATATTACTCAGCCATAAGAAGAGATGAAATACTGCCATTTGTGACAACATGGACAGACCTCGAGATATTCATACTAAGTGAAATAAGCCAGACAGAAAAAGTTGAAAATCACATGATATCACTTATATGTGTGATGTAAACCTAAAAGCAACAAATGAACAGAACAAACAAACAGAGACTCAAGGACATGGACAATGGATTATTGGTTACCAGAGGGGAGGGGTTGGGTGGAAGGGGAGGGGGAAAAATAAATAAAAAGTTAAAAAAATAAATTAAAAAAATACAATATCTCAATGATCTTAGCATATACTAAGAGTGCAATAAAGATGCCTAAAACATGTATTCTAAGTGAGATTATATTAACAGACATATGGGGTCCACATTAAAGGAAAACCATTATTCTGACTGTTCAGATTATATGAAAAGACAGGCTCCTACTTAGAGAATCACACTTTAAAAAAAGTACTCATAAAGGTAAAGAATTTAGAAACATACATTAGGAGGAGCTATAAAAATATATGTGAAATAAGGAAATATACTAAAAATCCACTTTTTAGTATATTTATATATAAGAATAAAATACTAGGATGAAATGAGAATATACTAAGAAAAAAAATAATAAGATTTATTTTACAAAAAGAATGTTGGCTTTTTATAGGTCAAAAGAATTTATAAGGAGTAGGTTTTCTGCTCAATACAGAAAGGTATTTTCAAGTAATTAGAATTGTTTAAAATGGAACAACATCACAGTGTGCCCCACATCACCCCCATCGGATTAAAGCACACCTAAGGCACTATACCATTGGTTAATATACTAATGATTTCTGAAGTTGGGAAATGGGTACAAAAGGATTCATTAGTATTTGTATGTTTTTTTTGAAATTTTCCATAATTAAAATTTTTCTTAACGAAATTAAGATTCCTTCTTCAAACTCTCCCTAGTATCAAAAACCCTGAAATTTTAATGACATGCTCCTCTATTTTCTACTACAAAATCACTGGCATATGTGGTATTATAAGTTCTAGATCTTTGTCTCCCTTTGATGTAGATGAGAAAAGTTCCATCTTTATTTTCTAATAAATGAGCACTTTGAATACAGAGGATAGGTTTATTTTAACTATAATACCTAATCTCCCTAACTACATACATCTTGCCCTATCCTGATAGTAGACTGACAAATGTAATCTCATTCTTCAGGAGTGAATAGTCGTTTTTTAATGTCTTTAAAGTATAAAATATGTGTTCTAAAGTATTGGTTAACTAATTTTAATTTATTTTAATATGAATGGCTAATGTAACCTAAATCTATGACAGCTAAATTGCAAAACCAATAGAAAGGTATTTCTCACAATAAACAACTTTTAAGTACCACAGATGTTTGATAGAGGTATATAGAAGACAGCTAAAAAGAGTCATGATCTAATTACTCAGTAATAAATCAGAAGCTTCTAGGTAATATTAATATGCGAAGACATTTTTCCCTACCTAAAGGATGTTTATAAAAACCATTTCTACTGCAATCACAGAAGGCAAAATTTAAACAAATCATGGGCATTTTGTTGATGACATTTGCATTAGGAGAGCTTTATCATCTAGATTTTTCAGGATTTCATATCCAAGACCAAAGTCTGTGCTACACCAATGTTTTAAATAGCTTAATTAATAAATTGAAGAGCTAAATTAATAAATTCAGGCTCCTTTTTCTTAGTTTTTTGCCAACTCTCCATTTCTACTGTATTATCATTAACTACCATAAAGAACTTATAAGTATTTTTCCAGTGAATTAATGACTTAAATTTTATTTTGTGTCTAGCATGCCTTGGATATTTCATTTAATTTATCTGTTTTTAACCTTATATTCCTGTGTAACTGTTTAATGTTTATCTGGCTCACTAGACTGTAAACTTCAAGAGGGCAGAGACCAAACTTGTTTTGCCATCACTATTATTTCCTTACATCTGACATTTAGTAGGCACACAATACATATTTGATGATTAAATGAAAGAATAATTTGAAAAGGTCTATATTTCTCTTGAAGCCTAATTTTATCCTTTTTGAAAATTATTTGGTCTGTCTGGCCTTACTCTAAAACTTATAACTTCCAATCCTTAAAAATTTAACAGTGGTATTGGATTAGGTGTTAATATCCAAAATATATAAACAACTTATAAAACTCAATAACAACAACAACAACAAAACACTCCTATTTAAAAAGGGACAGAGGAACTAAATAGAAGAATTTTCCAAAGAAGACATCCAATGACCAACAAGTACATGAAAAGATGCTCAACATCTTACCATTAGGGAAATGCAAATCAAAATCAATGAGATATCACCTCACAACTGTTAGAATAACTATTATCAAAATTGAGTAACAGACAAGTAATAACAAGTATTGGCAAGAATATGAAAAAAAAAAGGGAACCTTTGTGCACTGCTAGTAGAACCGCGAATTGTTTCAGCCACTATGGAAAACAGTATGGAGGTTCCTCAAATAATTAAAAATAGAACTAACTATCTTATGACCCAGCAATTCCAGTTCTGGGTATCTACCCAAAAGAAATGAAAACAGGATATCAAGGACATATCTGTACTCTCATGTTTATTGCAGCATTATTCACAATAGCTAAGATATAAAAACAACCTAAGTGCCTATAAACAATATAAGTGAATAAAGATGTGGTATATATGTATATGAGTATATGTCTATATATAATGAAATACTCAGCTATAAGAAAGAAGGAAATCCTGCCCTTTGCAATGATGTGGATGGAACTTGAGGACACTGTGCTGAGATACAAAGACAAATCTGTAATGATATCATTTACATGTGGAATCTAAAAAAAAGAAAAAAAAAAGCCAAACTCATAAAAACAGAAAGGAAAGTAAACTGGTGGTTACCAAGAGTGAGGGTAGGGGCTGGGAGTAGGGGAAATAGGAGAAATGTTTAAGGGTACAAACTTGTGAATAGTAGAGAAATAAGGCCTGAAGATCTAATGTATAGTATAGTGATTATCGACAACAATATTGTATTATAAACATCAAACATACTAAGACTATGTCTTAAAAAAAGAAATGATAATTAAAAAAAATGAAAATTTAAAAAGAAATGCAAAAAAGAAATGATAATTATATGACGTGATAAAGGTGATAGCTAACCCTACAATGACAATCATAGTGCAACATATAAATATATCGAATCAAAATGTTATGTACCTTAAATTTTTTTAAAAATTAACAATGGTAACATTTTTGAAATGTTGTTGCCAGAACAAATTTTAATAAGATGTATAGATTTTCTCTTATATATTTTGCTACTCATAAAAAACTATCTATTCCTAGAGATTTCATTTCAGCTAGCATGCTATTTCAGCCAAGTCAAATTTTACTTGGTGTGGCCATCCCAGATTTAAGTGCCATTACTTCCTAACACAAGACTGAATTCTCCTTCTGTGAAAAATTTTAACTAAGCACATGTTTCTCATGCAGTGTGATTTGTCACACTGCTCCATGGATACATGACATGAGATGGAAATACAAAACTGGGCCTAGCCCTATGCAGCACAAATCAAAAGGCTAATTTCTCTTCCTTCCGGATGATGCGATAGTATCACAGGGTTGTCAGCAAGACGCATCTATTTTCTGTTGCTATCTGAAAGAAAAGTGAGCACACGCAATTACTGATTTTCAAAAAGCACTTTTTAAAGGGTAACATTATAATTTATCTATTTCTTAAAAGGGGTTTTTAAAAAACAGTGGCTCAGAGACAGTGGCCACTATGTCATTTACCCAAAAATGGCTAGATTCTGATGCACAGAATTTATCAGATACCATTCATTTTACTTTCCAGTCAGATAGAAATTAACATATTTAAGAGCAATAACAATGATCAAATAGGCTAAGAGATAGAAACTAAATATCCATACCTCTGAAGCCTAGAGTACTTTACTGATGCCTCAGTTTCAATATCAGATAGAGTTTTTCTGTTGTTATTTAGACTTTGGTGAGAATTTGCTGTTATTTATAAAATATATTCACAAGATATTTTATAGGTGATAGTCCAATATTATGTCATAATTTAACAGCACCTTCTCTTTAAGTCATTGTTCAGGAGTGAACACTGAATTAAAAGTAAAGAAATGAACATATTTTAAAATATATTTATGCTATGCAATATAAAACCAAAGCATAAAAAAGTAAGATAACGGCTTAAAAGCAAGTCCATGTGGTATAATGTAACCTATATTATAAAAATAATTTGGTGTTCTTCTTGAGGTGTCCACAAAGTAGCAGGGCAGGTAAACAAACCAAAAAAAGGGTGCGGGGGGAAGCTGTTGCTTACTTGCAGTTGAAGAAAGCAAGAGACCTCTGGCCTCAGATTCTGGTGGTATTTCTTGATGGTTTTTTGACTCCTGAATCTTTTCCTCCTCTTGGCTGGGTATTGCAGACATACCCATTGAGTTTTCTCTGCCAACTGAAATTAAGATTTTAAAAGATGCCATCCTCTCAAAATCACTTCTTTCTTCTCAGAAAACTCACCATATGTTCAGCTATACAAGTTTAAATTTTGCTATTGTTTCCATTTCAATGCCTAGTGAAATCTTTTTACTCTGCATTACATAGTTATCAGAAAATGACTTTTTATTCTCACAGCAGGCCGTGTGTGAATAGTATTCCTATAAAGTATATTCATTGCTTCGTAAAATCAAGGCCATAATTTAACACCACAGTATGAATCAAATGACTTATTTAAGATATTTTTCTTTTAGATTCTAAATAGAAACTCTGATAATCTGGTAGTTTGCCTTCATCAACAGGGGAAATTGACTAAATGTCATTTAAACAATACTTTATGTGACTTCATGAAAATATGAGAATCAAAGAAATATATATATACCTACAAATGAAGAAAAATTCGCTATTTTGCTGCTTTTTATTAAGAATCAAGTTGTTTTTGTGTCTTCTTCAAGAATAAATATCTCCAACCTAGCTCAATAATGATTCCAATTTTATAATATATGCTCACGAGTGCTATTTGTATTTAGGATTTCAAAGTTTAAGTGTTTGTATTTCATTTTTAGGGATCAGGCATAGTACAGCCATTCTTAAATGGTAGTAATTCATACAATGATTGTCAGATTTTAGAGACCTCATCAGCAACAAAAAAATTATACAAATATCTGATTCTACATAATATTAAATAATAGCAACTATTTCTTAATACCACGATTGCAGTCAATAATTTAAGATGACTCATAAAACATATATAAGCATGAGAAGGCAATAAAAACTCATAGGTAGGGCTAATGGGAATTAGCAAAACTTAATCATCTGACGTGATGGCACAGATTATACAACACTGGTGTCTGAAGAATTGCCCGTGACCATGTTGTCACTTATAGCCTTCAAAGATTATAAGATATAGTTTCAGATGATAATAAGCTTTTAAACACCAAACCCTTTAAAATACAAGGTTTTGTATGTGGTTTGTTTACAATGTAATGCTTATGCACTGGATATTGATGCTAATAAAGAAACTTTAAAACATTAAAAGATATAACTAGAAATAACTAGAAACATGTCTGATGAGGGTAAATAAATACTTGGAAAGGAAAAAAAATCTAAAAGATTCCTAAGTATAATTTAAGGTCCATTTTATCATGATCCAATTAAAAGATCCATAGTTAAGGGTTGACATTATTTACAAATAATGTAGAAATCCCGCATTTACAAAGACAAGATAAACTCTCTTCCAGTCTCTGCCATAAGCATAAAAATAAATCAACAGATAAGATGTGGCTTTGACATTAATAGGGTTTACAACCCAGAGGGAGAACATGTAAATAATTGTATATATTGACGAGTGCTATAACAGACACATGCACAGAGTGCCTAGGGAGGAAAGAAAAGAAAACAATTAATGTGCCAATCTAGAAATTAGAAACAAGCACAGAAAGGCTTGTACAACAGGCTGTGAAATGGGAATAAGCATTTCTCATCTCTATACCCTCCCCACTGGCTTCTCAAGATTCTACTTCATTTTCAAAAACACGTCAAAAATTTTTTATAAACATACTGGTTGCTTTAATAGTAGGAAATCCAGGGCCTAGAAGATATTTTCTGGAAAGGTCATCTAGGATGTTCCTATCCTTCTTTACAGAAGGCTGCCCACTTTGTCTTTGGGCCTGGTTGATCACAGACAGAAGTCCAAAATCCAAGTACCAAGTGACCCTCCAGTGGATTCACAACCTACTCTAAATTGGAGTAAATGTTGCTTTCTTTATCTCACTTTCACTGTTTAAAAAGGAATGTGAAAATTGTCAATCATAACATAAAATAAAACCTGTGATGAAAGAGAAAGAACCAGAATTTTCCAGCTGGAAATACCATTAAAAGGTATATACACATATAGCCGGAATTGAATGATTAATTTATTCACTTCAAACGGTGTCTCATTATACTCAAAAATATAGTTGTATTGAGATCCACCAGATAGAAAGTTTGTAACTCTATGAAGTGAGCAAGTAAAAATTTTTGTTTTACTAAACACCAGGTATTTAAAAAGTAAAACAGTTAAAACGTACACAATAGCAATGTGACATATTATGGCATGTATATTATAAATCTATAAAATCTAATACCTAAAACATATTTTTGTCATTTTTTTAAATAAGTTCACAATATACATATTTAGGATCTGATGAATTAGGTATATGTCAGTATTTCATTTAGATTTTGAAACATGGATGATCTTAGCAGAATAGTATGAAGCAAAAATAAATTTTCCAAACATATTTCAATAAAATCTCCCATAAGACCTGAACCTGAAATTTCTCTAGCTGTAATAAAAATGTAACATTTGAATCATTCTTCAGTCCTGCATTTTTTCAGATTATTAATACACCAAGCCTCACAATTTGTATACAGAGGTTGGCTAATTCCATAAAACTGGGCTGGAATTAGCGCAAGAGAATTATTATGTATAATTATTGTACACAATTAAGTCTCTGTTATGATACTTAAAAAGCTTAGACATATTCTCCCCTATCAAGATGTTCTAAAAAAGTAACAAACAGTGCAATGCAGTTAATGAAAAATCACAAATTATATTGGTATCGCATTCTTTAAATAATACCTAGCACAGTGTGGTTTTATTAAATGGAATTATAAAGGTGGGTTTATAATCTGAACAATGGGAAATAAAACTTCCAAATCTTCCATATATCCAGAAAATCCATTGAAAAGTTTCTCCATGGACTCTGTATGTACATGTAAGTACATGAAGTCGGATCTCTTCATATTTTTCTTATATATAAGGTTCATAGCACTCATTGTAAAATGCAAACTCATGGAAGAGAGAATGAAGAGGTTTTGTTGCACAAGCTAGATAGCACAGCTAAATAGTAATGGGATAAATGATTTTTTTTTTTTT
>NW_006443225.1:2165619-2182150 GCF_000325575.1 Pteropus alecto | reverse complement strand
TAGGAAAGGCAACCTTTGGTTAACCTCATAAATTGCAAGGACCTTGTCAGCTTACAATCCCTTATTTTTCATTTTTTACAATTACAGCACCTGATCTTCCTAGGTGGTCTCCGATCCTGGTATTCACCAGGCCCAACCCTGCTTAGCTTCTGAGATCAGGATAAATGACTTTTATTATAAATTCTCAATACACATTTGATTAATTAAACCAAATTTTAACCAAATTGTAGATAAAGAAACCAAGTCACAGAGAAGTGACATGCCCAAAATGATAAAAGAGGTATCACTTGTCTTCCAGAAATCTATCAACTCTATTTAAGTTATAAAGGATATACCATGATGAATTAGAGAAGAAACCAATGAAATTGAAAACATAAACTCAATAGAAAAAAAAATCAATGAAACTAAAAGCTGGTTCTTAGAAAAGATCAATAAAATCAACAAGACTTTAGTCAGGCTAATCTAGCAAAAAACAAAAAGACAGAAATTACTAACATCAGAAAGGAAAGAAAGGACATCACCACACATACTATGGACATTAAAATTAAAATTACAAAAAGGAATATTATGAACAACTCTACGTCCACAAATTTGATAATCTAAATGAAATGGACCAACTTCTTTAAAGACACAATTTATCAAAACTCACACAAGAAAAAAACATACAATCTGAATAGGCCAATATCTATTAAAGAAATTAAATCAATACTTAATAAACTTTCAAAGCGGAAAGAACCAGGCCCAGATGGTTCATTGGAGAATTCTACCAAACATTTAAGGAAGAAATTACAGTAATTCACTACAATCTCTTTCAGAGTAAAGAAGCAGAGGAAATACATCCTAACTCATTCGATCAGGTCATATTACCCTAATGCCAAAACCAGACAAAAACATCATAAGATAATAAAACTATAAACCAATACCTCTGATGAACAGATATAAAAATCCTCAACAAAACATCAGCAAATTGAATCCAACAATTGATAAAAAGATTAATAGACCAAGTGAGATTTATTCCAGGTATACAAGGCTGGTTCAACATTTAAAAATCAATTAATGTAAGGATTTTGAGGACAGTAAAAATATTTTGTAGATACATGTCATTATACATATTGTCCAAAGCCATAGAATGTACACCACTAAGACTGAACCATAATGTTACAATGAACTTTGAGCTATTATAATATGTCAATGTAGGTTCATCGATTGTAACAAATGTACTATTTGGTGAGGGTTTTTGAAGGGATAAGCTGTGAATATGTGGGAACAAGAGGTATATGGAAAATCACTGTTCCCCTAAATTTTTCTGTGAACCTTAAACTGTTCATATCTGAGTCTCCATCAATGTAGCTAACACAAGTCCCTCTGCCCTGGTTATTCTCTGAGCCCACCCTACCCAATGTGCGGGCCCACCCAAGCTCCTTCCAGTGGATTTTCCATACAAATGGCCTGTCTTGGCTCATGCTTCAGACTTTCCTAAAGTCTCTCAAAGGTTCACAAAAGCTAAACAAGCAACGTTTGGCCTCGGCATGCCCCGTACCTCTTCCTGAACAGCCCCCAAGCTCAGCACTAGCGGCAGCCAACCTATGTTTGTGGCTTGGCCTCTGGAGGCACTTCCAAGCCCAGCATGGATGGCAGCCATTACAGATTGCTTGGCGGCTCATGACAGGTGGCCCTGGGCAGGGCACAGGCTGCAGCTGAACTTGGCCTGTGGCAGGGCCCCTCCCAGGAGGCCCCAGCCTGTACACTTAGTGGCCAGCATCGGTCTGAGCCAGAGCACCACCTGGGGTCATATCTACATCTCAAGATGACACACCCAAATGGCAGACATGGCAGGCACCAGAGCCCTGCTAAAGCAAATCCTGCTCTGTAAGGTCAGCCTCTGCAAAGCAACTTTTCCACTGGTCAAGGCTAGTCATCACAACCAATCAGCCTGAGGGTCAATGTTTCCCACTGATGAGCAAACAGCAACCAGTGCTCAACTACAATAAGAGGACACACACAACTCACACAAGGGACATACTTGGAGCATTGGGCTGATGTAGTCAGGGAAGACTGTTACCCCTGGGACCCACAGCACACCTACTATGGAAGGCCACTCTACTAAGACTGGGAGACATAGCAGACCTACTTAACACACAGAAAAGAACACAAGTAGGCAGCCAAAATGAGAAAGTAAACATGTCCCAGATGAAAGCACAGAACAAAGCTCCAGAAGGAGAACAAAACAGAATCCAGATAAGTAATCTAGCAGATGCAGAGTTCAAAACAGTGGTTATAAAGATGCTCAGTTAACTTTTGGGAAGTGTAGAGAACTTTAACAAAGAGATAAAAAACATAAAAAAAAAAGTATGAAATGAAGAATACCTTATGAGGAATTAACAGTAGATTAGATGAAGCGGAGGGTCGAATCAGTGATTTAGAAGATAAGGTTTCAGAAAACACCTAATCAGAACAGCAACAAGAAAAAAGAATCTGAAAATGTGAGCATAATTTAAAGGGCCTCTGAGACAACATCAGCATATCAACATTCGTGCCATAGGGATACCAGAAGAGAGAGGGCAAGTAATTGAAAACCTATTTCAAAAAGTAATGTCAGAAAAGTTCCCTAACCTGGGGAAGGGAATAGACATACAAGGTCAGGAAGCTCAGAGAGTGCCAAGAAAGAGGTCCATGCCAAGACACATCATTATTAAAAAGCCAAAGGTTAAAGACAAAGAGAGAATCTTAAAAGCAGCAAGGCAAAAGCAGTTAGTTACCTACAAGGGAGCTCCCATAAGATTGTCAGCTGAATTCTCCACAGCAATTTTGCAAGCCAGAGGGGGTTAGCACCAAATAAGGAGCTACAACTAAGATTACTCTACTCAGCAAAGCTATCATTTAGAATCAAAGGACAGATAAAGAGCTTCCCAGACATGAAAAAGCTAGAGTACATCATCACCAAGCCAGTATGTTAGAAGGACTTCTTTAAGAAGAAGAAGAAAAGAAGATCAAAACAGAAAAAAAGATCATTCATTCAAAACCTATGCTGAATAATAAAATGGCAATAACTACATATCTATCAGCAATTACTTTCAATTTCAATGGATTAAATGCTCCAATCAAAAGATAGGGTGGATAAATGGATAAGAAAACAAGACCCTTACATATGCTGCCTACAAGAGATTCACTTCAGATCGAAAGACACACTCAGACTGAAAGTAAGGGGTGAAAAATATGTTTCATGAAAATAAAAATTAAAAAAAAATTTAAAAAAAAACAAATGCTGGATAGCAATACTTATACCAGACAAAATAGACTTTAAAACAAAGACTATAACAAGAGACAAAGAAAACTCCAGTTATACCGCTTCTGAGTATTTATCCAAAGAAAACCCAAAACAAAACACTGCTTTGAAGGGACATGTGAATCCATATGTTCATTGCAGCATTATTCACAATAGCCAAGATATGAAAGCAACTTGGGTGTTTGTCAGTGGATGAATGGATAAAGAAGAGGTGGTACATATGTATAATGGAATATTTCTCAGCCATAAAAAAAAAGAATGAAATCGTGCCATCTGCAACAACATGAATCCCCAACCTTTTTGGAACCAGGGACTGGTGCTTCTATGAGAATCTAATGCCTGATGATCTGAGGTGGAGCTGAAGTGGTGATGCTAGCACTAGGGAGTGGCTGCAAATACAAATGAAGCTTTGTGCACTTGCCTGCAACTCACGTGCTGTGTGGCCTGGTTCTTTATAGGCCATGGACCGGTACCCACCTGTGGCCTAAATTTGGGGACCTTTGACCTAGAGGGTATTGTGCTGAGTGTAGTAAGTCAGACAGAGAAAGACAAATGTTACATGTAGAATCTAGAGAACAGAATAAGCAGGCAGCAGAAACAAGCTTATAGATACAGAGAGCATTTTGATGGTTATCAGATTGGGCAGTGGGAGAATAGGTGAAGGGGGAGGGGATTAAGAGGTACAAATTTGTAGTTGCAGAATAGTCATAGGGTTGTAGCATGTAGCATGGGAAATACGGTCAGCAGTATTGTAATAACTATGTACGGTGTCAAATGGGTGCTGGATTTATTGGGATGTGATCACTTCATAAGTTATATAAATATTTAATCACTGTATTATACTCCTGAAACTAATATTGTATGTCAACTATAATTGAAAAAATATAAATATAAAAATAAAAAATATTCTGTCACTCATTACAAAGCACTGTAAGACAGAGTTCCTTACATTTTGAGTCACCGATCTCTTTGAAAACCTAAAGAAGGTCATGAGCTTCTTCCCACCGCAAATGCACACTTATGCATAACTGCACATAGTTTATTTACTAAACATATGCTCACCTACAATTTCAAAAGCTCCATAGACTCAGACTGAAAGTACTGGCTCTAACACAAGTTATTATTCTCATTTACAGATGACAAGACAGAGGTTCAATGAGGCTAATTAACTAGATTAGGGACATACTGCTGCATGTGGAAATAAAACCCAGACATTCCTGATACAGACTCCCATTCAGTTTATGCTACACATTCATTCATTCAAAATCTATGCTGAGCCAGGCACTTTGCTGTGTCCTGGGGATACAATGGTAGCAAACATTTCAATTTGATACTTTATGGTGACAGAAGCCCCCAACAAATGCTGTGAGGTAGCTTCTAACTTAGTAAACAGAAAGGATGTCAGGAAATCATTTAAATTCCATTCTAGTCATCATGAATTCAATGTTATCAGACTGAGCTTCAAAACATCATATATATTCTCCAAACTTACTGAAAATCTATTTTAGTGGTTTGTTCTTCACTGTTATGAGAAATAATTAGATATAATCTGTTAATTTTATGCTCAGTACCTGATTTAAGAGTTTTTCATACCTTACAATGAGATGTTTTGTAAGGAAATTGGCGACAAGTTGAGAAGTTCAAAGGCAAGGCTCATTTTAACAAGATATTTTGTGTGTTTGAATTACGGAAACCTAGTCTTTCCTCCTGTGTGTCTCCTCTGCTTTCACACAGAACACTTCACTTCTGACACTTCTAGTCATCAAATGTGTGGGGATCTTCCTCATAATAAACAATTCTGTGATACCAGCTGGGTGTCCTACAATTTAACTTATTTCTAACTTCATCTACCTGGATGGAGATAGCATCAGATCCCATAGATTAAGGGCTCAGTCTCATGAGACTGTCCCTACTTCAGATGCCAATAATTGTGCTTCTAACTGACCAGCTGCAAATCTAAGGTTCCCACCTGTGCCTCCGTGGGCTCCATTAATTCATTAGAGCAGCTCACAGAACTCAGAGAAATACATTTACAAGTTTAAAAAGATGTGATAAAAGATACAGATGAATAGCCAGATGAAGAGATACACAGGGTGAGGTTTGGGAGGGTCATGACCACAGGACAGGAGCCTCTATCACCGTGGAGTTGGGGTACATCACCCTCCCAGTATGTAGATATGCTCACCAATCTGGAAGCTCCCTAAACTGTTGGAATTTCATGGAGGTTTCCTCATGTAAGCATGATCAATCATTAAGTCCATTTCTAGTCCCTCTCCCCTCTCTGAAGTAGTTGGGGGAGTGGGGCTGAAAATTCCAAGTTTCTAATCATGGTCTTTTGAGTAACCAGCTCCTATCCACAAGCCCACCCAGCGTTGCCTCAATAGAACAAAAGAAGCTCCCAGTGCTTTTATAACTTAGGAAATGACACAGGTTTTAGGAGCCCTGTGTCTGGGGTGAGGTCAAAGACCAAATATTAGAACAAGAGATACTCCTAGTTTCCTAATCACTTAGGGTTTATAAAGGTTTCAGAAGCTCTGTGTCAGGAACCAGGGGACAGAGACCAATGCGTACATATTTTTTTTCCATATCTCACACTGCTTTCGACATTTTTGTTAACACTTGTTTTCTTGATCTGGCAGAAAATTCAACATTACCCGGAAAATTAAGGAAAAACATGGGTAAAGACCAATATCTGCACAAAACAGAATCTCCAATGGTGCACACCAGCACAGCAAACAGGATTCTGCACAAAAGCCATTTTTTGTGCTTTCTTTTGTTGAAGTGTGCTGTGCCTAATGATTAATTAGAGTCAAAATAGATCTCTTAGGGAAGTTGTATCAACTGATTCTGCAGGTATAGTTTCGTTACAGTCCGAGGTGGGGATAATCCAAACTTGATACAGAAGTCAAAGGGCTCATTGTGCACACATGGATTTCTTTAATTTTGTGGTTCTCATCTAGTGAAAATGGGAGAAAGTAATACTAGAAACTATATTACGAAGGAATGGTACTTTCACCCCCTTCCTCAGAATTCCTAGGATTCATGATGCTCCAATAAAATTTCCATAGCAATGTCTCCAGCACTCTTGCCCTTATTAAAACAGGAAGTGTCTGTGCTATATTTAGAAATGAAATCTTAGAGTTAACAGTTCTTGGAACAGTATATTTCTGTACAAATGTTGACATTAATGATACTGGTGATGAGACTCCCTGGATCAATAAGAACTTCTAGACCAATCTGGGTGTCTACAGTAGTAGAGAAAGAACCATTTTGCAAACTTTCGATATCAATTTTTTCAGATTCTGAGAATACTAACAAGTAACATATAGAACACTCTACCTCAAGACAGCCAGATCTTGAAAATGTCAGCCAAAGCCACAAAAAGTCAGCTGATTTGTAGCAATGTTCCAAGGATTCTGGCTTGAAGGCCCTGTCAATAGGTGTCTCCATATATACTTACACTACTTCCTAT
The DNA here is from genome assembly GCF_000325575.1 of Pteropus alecto. Lineage (NCBI taxonomy): Eukaryota > Metazoa > Chordata > Mammalia > Chiroptera > Pteropodidae > Pteropus > Pteropus alecto. The sequence continues at coordinate 2,175,392 of NW_006443225.1, read as the reverse complement.
AAAATGGGTTCTCTGCCTTTAATTCTATTAAGTGCTTCTTCCCACTGAATCCATGAGAGAGAGAATCTCTCCCTTAATCTGTCCATGACTCTATCCAGGCTCTTGACTTCTCACATAATGATGAGAATATAAGGAGCTATACGTAATGTATTGGGCTAAAACATCACATTAGCGCAAAATTGTGTTGTAGTCATTTTTACAGATTGAAAATAATCAGTGAAAAGGTAAGGAAGTTTTAAGTTTCCTTTTGAAAGGAAAGTCTAGAATCCTTTGGAATATAGTAGTTGCCCCTAATCTGTAGTTTTGCTTTCCACAGTTTCAGTTACCCGTGGTTAATTGTAGTTGGAAAATATTAAATGGAACATTCCAGAAATAAACAATTCATAATTTTTTTCTTAAATATATAATTATGTAATTATGAAAGTGGTTGCCATTTTACACTCCCTCCATCAATGTATTAGTGATATCGCCTAACTTTTAATTTTTCTCCTATCTTAAGAGTATATAAATGTTATCTCAATTGTTCTTAATTTGCATTTCCCTCTCATTCTTTTATATATTTATTAGCCATTTATATTTTTCTTCTATAAAATTCTTGTATATTTAATTTTCCCACATTCTTTTAGGTTGTTTGTTCTCTGCTAGTTGATTTTTAGGAGTTCATTACATATTCTATATAATAAGCATTTGGTGATTATACGTAAAGCATTTATCTTCTCTCTGACACTTGTCTTTTCACTCTTGGTGAAGTCTTTTTTCATTAAAAGTTCTAAATTTTAACATAGTCTCATTTATTAATCTTTCCTTAGAGGTTGTACTTTTGATATCTTAAATCCTTGCCTACATCAGAGCCATATTCTCCTATATTTTTAAATGTTTTACATTTTATCTTTCTCAATTAATTTTTAAATCCAACTGAATTGGAATTTTTTGTACAGTGTGAAGTAGAAAATCCACTTTTTTTCCTTAATATGAGTAACCAATTGTGCTAACACCATTTATTGAATATCCACTTTTTTCCCATTGACTTGTGAAGCCAATTTGGTCATGTATCAAGTTTCCATAAACTAATGTATCTATTCCTATATTCTCTGCTCTGTTCCATCAGTCTATTTAACTGTCTCTTTGTGCAATATCCTGCCATCTAATTATCATAGCTTTATAATAAGTCTTGATAGCTTACAAGTTAAGGCAACTTCTTCACCTCACAACATTTCATAAGTTTTAAAACTGTGTACCATTCTGAGTAGCGTGATGAAATCTTGGACCATCTTGCTCTGTCCCACCTGGGACATGAATCATCCCCTTGTCCAATGTATCCATGCTGTGTATGCTACCCACCCATTAGTCACTTAGTAGTCAGATTAACTGTCACAGCACTGCAGTGCCTATGTTCGTTATCCTTATTTTTCTTAATAATGCCATATTCACATAACTTTTATTACAGCATAGTTATAATTGTTCTATTTTACTATCTTATTGTTAACTCCTTACTGATCCTAATTCATAACTTAAACTTTATCATAGGTATGTATGTATAAGAAAAAAAAATAGAATATATAGGTTCTGGTACTATCCATGGTTTTAGGCATCCACTGTGAGTTTTGGAACATATTCCCCATAATTAAAAGGGGACTACTGAGGAGAAACAATCTTATCAGTACTGAGGTTAATAGCTTTATAGTATTTTTGAAAATCCTCCCATTTTTTGTTTTCAAATGAAAAGTGATATCTGCAATGAATGTCTAGTATCTATTAGAATGTTCATAAACGTTAACTTAATGAACAAACAGAATTACATGCTTATCCTCCTGGGTTAATCCAAGTAAGAACAGCTTGCTGATCACAGGAATTTTCGTCTAATCATAAGAATAACGTGTGAGAACTAAGCATGATAGCTGATAGTTCAGAATCAGGAGAAGGAGAAGCTCTCTGTGTGGCCAGGACAAACAGGAACCTCTAGGCAATTCCCCACAAAACTGGCAAATACTGCCAAAACTACACTATATGTATTGATGAAAATCATTTCTTCTTTTTTTAAATAAAAAGCATATTAAATTGCTTTTTATATATAAAAGACTATGGCTCCATCTTTTTGTTTAAAAATATACTTTTAGTATATTTAGAGAAGGTAGATAAATATATAAAACACACACCTTCATAGAAAAAATCATGAAAATATACACATCAAAATATATATTTTTTAAATTTCTGGATAGATTGCATAGTATATTTTCAAAATTTCCACAATTACAGTTGTTTTTATAATAAAAATAAAAGGGAAAAAAGAAATTATATAAACAGATTATAGATGCCTATCAACCAGTTTAATCAATATAAAATCTGTCCCAGCCCTATTTGCTATAAGCTTTTAAATGTATTCACAATCACTGGGGTATATTCAATTCTTATTTCAAAAACATTGTTAAATAATAAGAGTGCCATCTCAAGACAATAAGCAATGTTTATCTACTTTTCAAAGTGGTAGTGATGATAGAACCAATGCTTTATAGAATGTGGCACAAAATAGCTGCCTACAAATATTAGCTATTATTACTAAACCAAGAACTTTCAAAATACATTTATTAGCTGGATCCCTGACAGCTAGATAGGGAAGGTGTTACTATTATCTTGGTTACACAAACACAGAAACCAAAGTTCTTTGATGTTAACTAGGATGATACAGCTGGTAAGTAGAGAAGAAAACTCAAAGCATCCATGCTCTAATAAGATAATTAAATTGTAGAGCCTGAAAAAAAGAATGACATGGTTTCTATTGGTTCTATTGGTAGGAACACCCTAGGTTGACAAATGTGGCCTTCTATTATCTCTCTCTTGTATACTGCCACAAGTTACTTTTTCTTCTACTCATATTTTTTTCTAATTATCATTATCTCTTCTTTCTCATCTTGTCTTCACTACTACTTCTTTAGTATTATTTCTCCTTTCTTCCTCAGCTCTTCCAGCTGTCCCCTGCTAGCTATTTCTCACTGCTTTTCTTCTACTCCACCCTCTACCTTTCTGTTTTCTCTCAAGTCATCTGTTTCTCTTCAGAGCTCCAGAAACAGATGGCATACCCATTTTGTTGGGTAGGAGAGCCACTCTGTGCCAGCCTGTGAAAAAACAGAGGATAGAGTGTGTGGTGGTATGTATGGCAGTAAGTTAAGGTGTACCAGCCCAACAATTTGCAAAATTTTAAATATGGCAACTAAAGGCTGAAAAAGAAGCGATACAGATATCATAAAGAGCAGGGCCAGATATACTATCAAGTTAAATCAAACTCTTTTTATTCTTATGTGAAACTATCTTCTGTAGGATATTATATAAATATGTGTATCTATAAAATATCCTACAAATATGAGATTGTATATAATACATAATATATATGTATTATAATATATATTACATATAATATATAAAGAATAGGTAGACTTTGACAAGAACAGGTAAGTTAAATAAGAGTCAAACTAAGAAAATCAACTAGATTTTGATTAAGCCAAAATCCGTGGAATGACATCAGGGAAAAATTAAACAGCAAACTAAATTTTAACAACACAGTTACCTCATTAACTTTTGCGTTCGAGCAAAAACATTCTAAGTTTAAGTCATTTAAGTAAAGTCTTCAGATCCTTACTTCAATTTGCTAAAGAACCTAAATTTAGATATGAGAGAAACCAGTTTCAAAATATTCACATTTCTGTCCTATCCTTAAACATTTTTTTCCAAATCCTGTTTTTAATACAAATACCATTTGTGTTGGCCTTTTTCCCATTTCATTTTATACTGTGAGGATTAAAAAATTAATAGCAATGAAGCTGAGACTGTTTCTAACAGCCCCATCCTCTCTCAGTGTACATGGAAATCTTAAATAACAAAATACAAGCACATACACAGACAGACAGACACACACACACACACACACACACACACAACTTAAAAAACTATAAAGGAGTCTAATATAGCAAAAACTCTTTACCTAATATTAAGTAACTGAGAATTTGAGATAAGAGGTCTTCATTGTTTTTTTTTTTACTCTTTCTAGAATAACAACCATAAAAAGCCTAACAGCAGAAATTTGCTTAGTAAAAGTATAGTGAAATTATCAGACACTAAACACAAAATATCACAAAGCAAAACAAAATGGCAGTAGTATTTCAGAGTAAACGTACATTTGATGACTCGTGGATAGAAGAAAACATTCCCATTTTTGGTATAAATAACTGGTTTTGCCTGTCCATCTGACTGAAGTCCAACAAACAATCCTGGGCTCTTTGTAGATTCCAGGCTTATGGATGCATTTTCCAAGTTCTTCTTAATTTTAAAATGACAGTCAATATCTCCTGTCCCCTACAATCAATACAACATGATTTCATAAAAATTAATAAACACTGACGGAAAGAATTTAAAACAAGTCACTTCACAAAAATATAATTTTGCTTTATTTTCAAATCCTCATGAGAAATCTAGAACCTTCTGCATAAATTTCACTATGTGCTTCATCCTGTTCCATAAAATCCAGAAACAGATACCATGTGATTGGCTGATAGCTTAGACAGAGGGCTCTGAATCTCAGAGAAGCTTCAACTAAGGACAGTGCAGTGTATGCTGAATTCTGTTTCAGAGTTGCCCACCTCTGTAGGTGAATAGAGAATACTAAAATGTCAAATTTCCTTTTGGAAAATAATATAATGAAGGAAAAGAAGAGAATTCTTACCATAAGTCCATTTACTCTTAAACACAAACCAATTTTCTGTGCTAGTCCACATTTTCTGGATTAAATTTTCACCAGTAAATAGAGTTCACGTAAATTACTCAAAGACTGAATAACAAAACATTCAAAAATTAGAAGCCTAGGATTAATCTGCAACACCCTTCAGATCGTCAAAATCACCTCTTTTTTATGGCATTTATAATCTAATACTAGAAAAACGTCACCTTTTTCACTTTTAATTGCTTTAAAGTTTCATTATAAGATTTATGAGTTCTAGAAAATAAATTTTGTTAGAATGAATTAAAATTTCCAATAGCAACTATTATTTTGTTTGTAAAAAATAATTATATTCTAATCTCTACCCTCTTGTAGGTAAGAACAAAGTGTTTATTGTCTGTCTCTCTCTCAAAATATAAATATAAGTTAATCGTCTTGTATCTTCTGTTCTTGTTATGGATACAATAAAACTCTGGCTTTGATTTGCACATGGCCAAGTAGAAGACACAACCACGTATACAAATAATCATAATAGTATGTAAGGCCAATAGGATAGAGATGGACTCCTTGGATTTGAGGAGGAAAAAAAGGCACTAAACTCAGGAGAATCAGAAAGGACTTCCTGGAGAAGGTGGAGCTAATTAGAGGAAAGTGGGGATTGGGGTAGGAGGTAGGGAATTTCAGGCAAAGCATGAACAAAGGCTGAGGGGCAACAGGCGGCATGTGTATGAACAAGCTTCTTGATGTTGCTGAACAACGAAAGGAAGAAGGTGAGTACAAAAAGGTTGGATCGATTTGTATCCTACAAAGGGGGTCTGGGCCTCATCTTAGTTCATGGGAGCCAGTGAAAGATTTTAATCAGAGTAGTAATATGAACATATCTCAAATTGTCTTCAGGAAATTTCTTAAATGTCTCTCTAATGCCTCTATGAAGGAAAAAATTCATTATCGACACAATCATCTACCCCTTTGCAGTTTTCTAATAATGATCAACAGCATCTCAATTCTCTCCTGTTCTTCAAGGATATAGTCTTTGAACTCCCTTTTATTATTTTTTAAGTAGACTTTCTTTTTCAGAACAGTTTTAGATTTAGAGAAAAATGGAGAAAGTAATACAGAGTTCCCATATACCCACAACCACTTTCTCCTATTATTAACATATTACATTAGTATGATATATTTGTTATAGTTAATGAACCAGTGCTGATATATTATTCTTAACCAGTAATACTTCATTGAGACTTCCTTAATTTTTACTTAATATGTACTTTATGTCCAGGGTCCTGTTCAGGATATATTACAATTAGTGATCATTTCTCTTTAGGCTCCTCTTGGTTGTGGCAGTTTCTCAGCCATTCCTTGTTTTTGATGACTTTGACAGTTTTGAGAAGTACTGGTCAGATATTTTGTAGAATGCCCCTCAATGGGAATGTGTCTGATGCCTTCCTCATTAGACTGGGGTTATGAGATATTGGGAAGAAGACTACAAAGGTAAAGTACCATTTTCATCACATCATATCAAGGGTACACAATATCAACATGACTTAAATCTGCTGCTGTAAACCTTGATCACATGGCTAGGATAGTGTTTATAGGGTTCCTCTACTGCAAAGTCACTATTTTTAACCCCTCTTTCCATGTTGTAGTCTTTGGAAGGAAGTCACTATGTGCAGCCCATTCTAAAGGGACAGGAGTTATGCTCCACCTCCTTAAAGGCAGAGCATTTTACATAAATTATCTGGAATTCATCTGCACAGATTTGTCTTTTATCCTCCATATATTTATCTATTCAATAATTTATGTATATTATTATTGATTCATGAATATTTATTTTTTAGATTATAATCCAATATGACTTTATTTTGTTTCTCAAATTGTTCTAGCTTTGGCTGTTGGGAGATCTTCCATTTGGCACCTATGTCTCTTGACATACCTCCATAAATGATGTGTGACGTACCTCCATAAATGATGTGTGTGTGTGTGCGGGGATGCTGTTTTGGAACAATCCTTTCTTTCTGGCACTATAAGATGCTCCCGGTTTATCTTGTACATTTCCTGCCCCAGTCCTAGAATCAGCCATTTTTCCAAGGAGCCCTGGTTCTTTCTATTGGAGAATGTTATTAAAAACCAAGAGCTGAACACTAGGTCTGCTTGTTGCTGCTGGGATGTTGTTACTTCTAGGCTCTCTTACCTAACAGAGCAAAAAATATGTTTATACTAACAAGTATATACACATAATTTTAAGTATTTCTATATGCAACCATCCAAGTAAGCTAAACATGAGCTCATAATGATATCTCCAACTCTAAAGGATTAATTACTGCAGAGATCATTCTAGGTTTCTCCCGCTGCTTATCTGTAAAATTCTACTCCAACAATGAGAACTTTGGTTCCTACTGTCTGCCACCTATGTAATTGTTATATTCTAATATACATTTATAGTAGTATCAGAATTTTTAATCCATACTCCCATGGGAAACAACTTTATCAACTAGAGTACAGTTCTTATGTGTAGTTCCCTTTTCTTTTGGTCTTACTGACGCCATTCATTTCCAAAGACCCTTAGCTCAGGACTTTGTTCTTCTATGCCCTTTCATACATTTTTAATAGAGTTAGATTCTCTTGTCATAGTCTGCATTCCTTCCTGGGATTCTAAACCTCTTAATTTTCATTTTTTTAGTTTTAGGATATTTTATTTTATTTTTATTTTTTAATTAAATTTTGGGGATTTTTTAAATTGAGCTATAATTGACATACAACATTATATGAGTTTTAGGTATATAAACAATGATTTGATATTTGTATATATTGCAAAATAATTACCACAATAAGTCTACTTAATATTCATCATCATACATTTTTATAGAACTTTTTTCTTGGGATGAGAACTTTTAAGATTTACTGTCTTGGTCTACAGCCATGCCACCTTGAGCAAGCCTGATTCCTTCTGATCTCGAAGGCTAAGCAAGGTCAGGCCTGGTTAGTACTTGGATGGGAGACCACCTAGGAAGACCAGGTGCTGTAGGTGTAAAAAATAAAAATAAAAAATAAAGGATTGTAAGCTGCCAAGGTCCTTGCAATCTGTGAGGTCAACCAAGGGTTGCCTTGCCTAAAATTAAAAAAAAAAAATTTACTGTCTTAGCAGTTTTCAAATATGATTTTTTAAAAATTTGCATACATTAAGTTTCACTCATTGTACTATGCAGTTCTATGTGTTCTGAAAAATGCATGTCTTGTATCCACCATCATAGTATCATACAGGATGATTTTAATGACCTGAAGATCACCTAATTTTTCATTTATTTATCCCTCCCACCCTCCCCTCAGTCCCCAAGGAACCACTGATCCTGTTACTGTCTCTACATGTTTACATTCCCCAGAATGTTATATATTTGAAATCATATAATATGTAGCCTTTTCATGCTGGTATCTTACATTTAGCAATGTGCATTTAAGTTTTCTCAATGTCTTTTCATGGTTTGATAGTACTTTTTTATGGCATAATATTCCATTGTACAGCTGTACACAGTTTATCCCCTTACCTATTGAAGAACATCTTGGCTGCTTCCAGTCTTAAAGTATACATAAAGCTCTATAAACATTCATGTGCAGTTTTAATTTTGTGAAAGATGAAAGGTCTATGTCTAAATTCATTTTTTTATTTTTTTGCATATAGACATCCAATTGTTCAAGTACTGTTTGTTGAAAAGCCTATCCATTCTCCACTGAATTGCCTTTGTTCCTTAAACAAAAATAAGTTAACTATATTTATATAGGCCTATTTCTGAACTTTATTCTGTTCCATTGATCTATTCTTTCACCAATACCACACTATCTTGGTTACTGCAGCTTTATGATAAGTCTTAAAGTTGGAAAGTATCAGTCTTTCAACTTTGTCCTTTAGTATTGTGTTGGCTATTCTGGATCTTTTGCCTCATACACCTTACAGTATGCCAATATCCATAAAATAGCTTGCTGAGATTTTGATTGAGATTATATTGAATCCATAGATCAATTTGGGAAGAACCGCCAACAAAATTGAGGATTTCTATCCACAAACATGGAATATTTGTCCATTTATTTAGATTTTCCTTGATTTCATTCATCAGGGTTACATGGTCTTCCATATAGAACCTAAATATATTTATACCTAAGTATTTCTCTTTTTTATTCTAATGTAACATTGTATTTTTAATTTCAAATTCCAATTGTTCTTTGGTAGTATATAAGAAAGCAATTTATTTTCGTACAGTAACCTTGTATAATGCAGACTTGCTATAATCACTTATTTCTTCTAGGGATTTTTTGTTGATTCTTTTGAGATTTGTGACATAAACAATCATTTTTCATTTATTCTTTCCCAACCTATATACAACTTGTTTCCTTTTCTTGTTTTAATACATTAGCTAAGACTTCTAATACAATGTTCAATAGGGGTGGTGAGAGTGAGCATCCTTGCCTTGTGCCTGATCTTAGGAGAAAAGCATCCAGTGTCTCACTGTTAAGTATGATAGTAGCTGTAAGTTTTTTGTAGATACTGTTTATCAAGTTGAAAAAGTTCTTCTTTACCCCTTGTTTGCTGAGTTTTTCTTATTTTCACTACCAATATTCAGTCATTAAGACCCACTTATTATTCCATAATAATATCAAATTTGACTCAAACTCTTCAGTTTCACTGTTACTTCCCAAACTTCAGGCCCCTATCACCTCATGCCTCAATCTAGGTGATATGAATATAATATTTTTGGATTATTAAACCAAAATATTTCCATTGTTAATTGTTACCAGGCTCTCCCACCTACTGAATCAGTAATACTTATTGTGTCATGGTAAATAGAATGCAGTCTAGAACAAATAAATTTTTGCTCAATTTTGAGTTCCCAGATAGAAGAGTTTTAATAAATCTATACCAAATAAGAAATCAGAAATGTATTTTTTTTTAATTTTAGAAACCAAGCTTTTTTGAGAGATAAAATAGTTGCCAAAAGAAATTTCAAAATTGGACTTTATGTACCTAGAAGACTAGACACCATAGAGTTTAAATTATGAAGCCACTGAAAAGGTA